>NC_041227.1:59802643-59878081 GCF_002837175.3 Physeter macrocephalus
TGTTAGGGAGTGTTCTAATTTCATACTTTTACATGTAGCTGTCCAGTTTTCCCAGCACCACTTATTGAAGAGGCTGTCTTGTCTCCACTGTATATTCTTGCCTCCTTTATCAAAGATAAGGTCTACATATAAGTGATATCATATAAAACCCCTCATTTTAAATATGGAGGAACTGAGGCCAAAACAAAAATGGAAGTGACTTGCCCAAGCAAACAGGGCAACGGATGGCAGATTCAGAGATGTGGGACCCCTGATCTTCAGGTCCCTTGTGATTACAACCCCTTTCTCCTACACAGAGGCAGTGCTTCCTGCCCAGTTCATGATTAGGGATGATGAGTGAATTTAATAGTAATCTAAGCAGTTAATACTGATGAATTTAAATTTGCCATTTATCCCTCTTTCCCCAACACACATGCACACAGAGTAAGTTATCAGTTTTGTCTGTAACATTCGAAAATGGTATAATGGAATTCTTATTGATAGTATAAAAATTAGGACAAAACTCAAAAATGCTAGCAAGTTCCCTGAATTAAACATTTGAATGGCATTTTCTTTCTTGATTACAAAAGTGATACATTCTCATGGTTGGAAATTTGGAAAATGACCAAGAAGAAAAAAAAACCACCATGCCACAGTTTATGTATATTTTTTCCAATCTTCTTTTCCATGCATGCATGTCTTTTAAATAGTTGACCTCTAAATCTATTTGTTGAACCTTTATATTCCGTTTAACATTATATTAGGTGAAACCATATGAAATTGCTGTTTTTGTAGATCAAAAAGGGTTGAATACTGTACTGGCAATTTGATGTTCAACCAAATTGCAAAAGCATTTCCTTAAATCATAGAGTATTCTTTGTAAACGTCATATTTATTGGCTGTATAAAACTCCATCATGTGTCTGCATGCAGTTATATAACTTTTACTGAACAGTATTATCCTATTTTATGTAGTCATTAATATACTTATTATAACATCATACATAAATAATTATACACAAATAACTAAGTCTTATGATAAAGCATCTTATTCCCTTGCCTTCATAGATGGAATATTCTTTAATAAAAATCACTTTGATTCTTTTTTATGTTAAAAAAATGGTGTTTTATTTAAAAAGCTTGAAAAAGGTGGAAAGAAAGCAAGGAGTAAAATCATCATCCTGAAATATAATCTTTGGGGCATTTCTTTCTGGTCTTGGTTTCCTATGTTTGTATGCATTTGAAAGCCTGCATTTTTTTGTCGCTGAACAACATGTGGTGAACATTACATAGAATATTATGAATCTGATTAAGTGCATTCCCAGTGACTGTGGGAAAAGAACTCCTCAAAGTGAGGTCCATGGGTCAGGGCCAGTCACGAAGTGTTTGTTTGTCACCGTCTGTGCTGAGACAGCTTCAGAAACTGAGGGCAAGCTTTTAGAAACTTTTATAGTAATTGGGCATTGCCTGGCACCCAAGCATGGCCAAGCATCTCTTTTTTTTTCCTTTTTTTTTCGATACTTCATTTTTTGTTTTATTTTACAAAGCCATCAGTCTGAGATAGAGAGGAGGAAAAAGACCTTTCATCCCAGCGGGATGGAGAAGCATTGCTACATAACCCAGCCAACGCCCGGGCTCCAGCACAGGGGAGGGCAGACACTCCCTCTCTGATCGTAACCACACGTGCGGTACGGGATTTTAAAAGTCCTGGGTTTGCTCTCTTGCTGTCTTTTTTGTCTTTTTCTGTCCCTTTTTGCTGCTCACATTGAGTCTTTCATTTTCTCTGTTCCTGCCTTTTCCTCTTCTTCTCCCTTTTTCTTCTCATTTCTCCCCATCTTATCTCCTGGTAACAAGGGAGGAGGATGCTAGCAAACCCCAGTTCCACGCTCGTTAGAATGAGTTGCGTAGTGTGTCTAACTGGGGTCTCAGAGTGGCTCCGTGTAAAGCAAACATGCTTTTTCATCCAGCTGTTGTGACACATCTTCCCACAGCTGGAGAACGAGGCTTTTTCTTATTTAGTAGATACTGGTTGCATTTTAGATCTGAAGTTGGCCGTCTCTGAATAACTTCAATGTGTTTTACAGCTGAACATTTTTTTTTCACGTTAGCTGCACTTTGTCACCTTCTCTATCCCTGCCGTCCTTCCTTGATGGAGAGTCAAGAGCTAATTGGGCATTTTGGGGGGCATATGCAGTACCTGATCTTTTTCTCAGCGGGCTCCAGACCCAGAGAAGACAGCCGCACGTTGGTGACGTCTCGTTGCCCGTGAGCAGAAGCGAGTGACATCACGCTTTGGAATGTGGGTCCTCAGACTCCACCAGCCTAATGTCCCCTGGATGACACGCACAAGGCCAGTGCTGGGAATAAAGCAAACCTCGATGACAAAATAACTGGCTTTAGTTAAATAATTTGCTGTTCAGGGCGCCTCTGTTTATGAAACCGTTAAAAGCCCTTTTAAGTGAAATTGGATAGACTACAAAGTGTTGGTTTCATGTATTTTATTTGCAGTTTAATCAGCGTGATGCAGCTGCTGGAGTGGGGAGAGTCGAGCAGGGGTTTTAATTATCCCTGCTTTGCCCAAGTTAGGAATTCCCAATGGTGCAGTCTGTGCGAAGATGCCAAAAACTGCATTGTTCTTTAATTAGCTGTTGTAATTGTTTTAGTCTAATCTCCGTGATTAGCAGCAGCATTAAATACAGCAGGAAGAAAAGGCCTGTCCTCTACGCTCTGCCCCAGTAAACAGAGCCTTTCTCCCTTCTGGAGAGGGATATCAGAGAGAATCAATTAGAATTCAACCAGCGTTGATTGGAAGATGATAAAGACCGGCCACCATGAAGAAGAAATGGCTCCGGCGAGTTGGTTTATGGCCCCCACTGCCGGCTGGCCTGGTGCGCTCTTCAGCCCTGCCCTGTCCTGGAGGCGCCTGGACAGGCCCCGCTAGATGGCTCTGTCCCTCTCTGGGGATGGGGAAATGGACAGGTCAGGCACCAGCTGTTGTTTTGGCTTCTGATCCTCCGCTTCATGCATTCAACCACAAGCTTTTCTTAAGCACCTCTTTTGTGCCAGGCACCATGCCAGGCACCCGGGCTACAGCTCTGATCAAGGCAGGCACAGTCCCTGTCTGCACAGAGTCTGTAGTCTAGAGGAGGAGACCGATGTTAGTCAAACACTTGCACGAGTCTTTAGTTCATTGTAAACTGTGAAATGCTGTGAAGGAGACCTAGGAAGGGGTTTAACGGAGGTAACTCACCTGGTCTGAGGGTCAGGGAGGGTATCCCCGAGAAGTGAAGTATATAAGCTGAGTGCCAATGGGGAAAGAGAGTTAGCTGAACCCAGAGGCCAGAGGAAGGGTGTTTAAGGCAGAAGGAACAGCTTATGCAAAGGTCCTGAGGCAGGGAGGAGTTTGATCCTTCCTTTTCATCATTTTCTTGGAGGCAGTAGTATGGTGGCAATGAGCCAGATTCTGGATACAAGCTCCCTGGGTGCAAATCCCACCTCTGCTACTTAGGAGCTGTGTAAAATTCTTCAAGTCACTTCACCCCACTCTGCCTCAGTGTTTCCAGGCTGTAAAATGGGGATGATGATGATAACCATGGTAGTTATCTAGTTCACAGTGATGTGGTGGAGGTTAAGATCATACATGTTAAGCATTCAGAACATTGCCTGACATATGGTGAGGCTCAGGAAGTGTAAGCCAGGGCAGCCTTGACTTTGGAATGGAACAAAATGGGCTAAAATCTAGATCTGCTGTGTGCAAACTTTGTGACCTTAGCCTGGTTACCTGCCCTTGCTGTCCCTGCTTTCTTTTGGATGAAGTGGGGACATTGCCTTGTGGTTTAGTCCTCTTGTAGTCTGTTGTAGATACTCAGAGACTAGTAGCTATTGTCATTGTTCATGAGACATCTGCTTGGCACATGGCTCGAGGTTGATATTCAGTAATGACAAATTCCCTTGGAGTTTTCTTCTTTCTTATCATGTCTGTTGTCCTCTCCACACCCACAGAAAGGGTATCTCTATAGCAAGGTTTCCCAACCTCGACATTATTGCCGTTTGGGGCTGGATAAGTCTTTTCTCTAGTGGTGTCCTGTGCACTGTAGGGTGTTTAGCAGGATCCCTGGTCTCTACCCACTAGGTGCTGGTACCATCCTTCTCCCCTGAGGGGTGATATCCAGAGTGTCCCAGACATTGCCAAATACCCCTGTGGGGCAAAATTGCCCCCAGCTGAGAACCACTGCTCTAGAGAAAAATAGAACAGGTAGACTAGCTGTTACTTTGGGAATGATCATTGGCTATTAGGATAAAAATGGTAAAAATCTATTGGAGAAGGGAGTGTACAACAGATGGTTTTGAGGCCCTTTGAACTTGAGGAGTTTACAGTGGTTCTCGAATTCAGCTCTGCCCTGGAATCACCTAGGGAGGATAAAAAACTGATGCCTGCGCCCCCCGCTAGAGACGCCAATGTACTGTTGACCCTTGAACAGCTCGGGGGTTAGAGCCGCCTGCCCTGCATGCAGTTGAAAATCTGCTTATAACTTAGAGTCGGTCCTGTGTATCCGTGCTGCTAGGTGTCCACAGTTCCTGGTACCCAAGGCTCCTCATCCTCAGATTCAACCATCTATGGGTTGTGTATTATGGTAGCATTTACTATGGAAAAAAAATCCATGTTTAAGTGGACCCGCGAAGTTCAGACCCGTGTTATTGGAGGGTCGGCTCTCATTGAGCTGGATGCCGCCCAGGCCTGAGGATAACGTGAAGCTCCCCAGGTGATTCTGATGGGCTGCCCGGGTTGAGAACCACTGCCTGGTTTCGGAGTGGACGTACCTGTGTGCAAGGTAAGGTACTCAGGTGGAAGCACGAGTGTTTCTGTGCCACAAAATGGTAGTGACAGGAGTATTATCTCTGCTGCTGCTACTACTACTAGACGTCGTTTATTCACGTACAGGACCTCATTCTAAGTGCTTTACATATGTTAACTCGTTTAATGCTGAAAACAAGTCTGTGAGGTAGGTACTGGTATCATTACCCCTGTTTTAATGGTAAGGACACTAAGGCACAGCACAGAGCGGTTAAAAACTTTTCCAAGGTCACATAGCTAAAAGCGGTGGAACCAGGAGACGTGTCCGTTGCCCTAGAGCCCATGCCCCCATTGCCTTAGGAGGTGAGGCGGGAAAAGGACAGGATGGGGCACTGGGGGTGGTTTGGTTGGAGTTTGGGGGACTGGGCTGGATGAAGGCTTTGATGTGTACAGAAATGCCAAGCACTCATCCATTCACTCATCACACCTTTATTGATCACTTGCTGTGTTCCAGGCACTGTGCTAGGTTCTGGAAATACACAGCTGACTAAAAAAGGCATGGCCTCTGTCCTCAGGAGGCTTACAGTCTCACAGTCTGTGGAAGAAACAGAATGGAAACCAGTGAACGGCACTCAGTATATAACCACACACGTTGAGGGGTGGTAATAAGAAAATTAGTACAGAGCTGTGGTCGAATCTCATAGAGGGGCCACTTTAGCCAAGACACCGTAGAGCCAGAAGGAAGGCTGTTCCAGGCAGGAGGAATAGCAGGTGTAAATTCTCGAGGCTCAGATTGAAGACTTGAAGAAGTCCGGTGGGGAGGGGCTTTATGCATGGGCTGGGCAGGGGATTAGGATGTGAGGTTAGAGAGGTGGACAGGGACCAGATGACACCGACCGGTATCCTACTTGATGGCTGAGGAAACTAATGGCCAGAAACAGGGTGAAGGTGCATTGTTTCCCCAAGGTCACACAGCTGGTGTCAGAGGCGATTTCAAATCCAGGCTGTGCGGCCTGGACGTGACGCGGTCCAGAATGGTCCCTGTTTCCTCCTCTGCCCCGAGGTCAGCCTGTGTGTTCTGATGTGGAGTTTGAGAAATGCAGTGAAGACAGGGCTCTTCCTGTCATGCTTCTAGGATCTAAGAGGCAGAGAAAACTCCGGCAAGGTACCGACTGCACTTGAACTTCTTAGGCATTTAATACATCTTTCGTGACCACTGCCTGTGAGGCGCCAGGCTCTGTAGCCGATATCTGCCATGCATTTGTGGACATGGCATTGAAGGTAAGCCCTTTAAAATAGATGGACAGTCATTGTCTGCATTTTACGTATGTGAAAACCAAGGCCCAGAAAGTGGGGGCAGCTCTTTCAAGCTCACCCAGTAAGGGAGTAAGCAGAGCCCTGGGAGGAACCTCAGGCTACCTGACAACGCACCATGCTTTCTTCCACTATGCTTTTCTGAATTGTCCCTGCATCGTCCATGACGCCTGGAAGTTCTTTATATACATTTGTAGCATCAATTGTTGAATTCCTGGGCCACGTTCTGAACTGCAGTAGCGCTTGAGAGCTACATCATTGATTTCTCTGTTGCCTAACATTGCATTTTGCTAAGTCACCAACTTGGTCCTAGCATACAGGAAAGGGACCTCTAGCTAGAACCAAGCCAGGAGCCCCTGACCCCGTATGTTAGGGAAGTATTGACATAGGAGCCCAGGTGATTCTTAGGCAGTGGTTTACAAAACAAAATAAGATCTCAGCCTTCTGGTGAAAGGTACCCCTCCCCCCACCCCCGCCAAAGCCACATGCACCAGCATGTCTTTGGAACATGGTGGTGTCTTTGGAAGTCCGGCAGACTTAGCAGGATGTCCTGTGCTGAGGCAGTGTGGCCCAGTGGTTAAGAACTCAAGCTTTGGAGTGGTATCAACCAAATCCAGGTTCCACTTTCTCTATCATCCTTTCCTGGAGCATTTGTTCAGTATCTACTGTGTGTCGGTATCGTTCCAGGCATTGGGCGTACTGGGAGTCCAAGGTCCCTGACTTCACGGAGGTCAATAAGTAGAAACAGACTATGAACACCTAAGCAAAGTCATAAATAAGAAACTGCAGGGAACATGGGTTCGTGCCCCGGTCCGGGAAGATCCCACATGCCGCAGAGCGGCTGGGCCCGTGAGCCATGGCCGCCGAGCCTGCGCGTCCGGAGCCTGTGCTCCGCAACGGGAGAGGCCGCGACAGTGAGAGGCCCGCGTACCGAAAAAAAAAAAAAAAAAAAAAAGAACACATGAGGGTAATGGGATACTGCATATAAATATCCGTACAGTGCTTGGCACGTGTGCTAGGTCCTCTAAATATTAACTATTTGTTTCATTATTTATTTATGGTTACTTTTTATTTGGACATTCATTCCCCAGACCTCTGGAGTATATGCCGTGAATCTCAAAGGTTGCCTTTTCTCTCCAGTCCTAAATGACCTAAGAAGTTACAGCTCAAAGAACCATGAAGAGATGCCACGAGGCAAACACCTAGAAATGGAATCCCACACAGTTCCTCGTTGCCAACGATGAGATGCCCCTTAAATCTGCCTGGAGCTTAAAAGTCAGTTCTTTCAGATACCAGGTTCTGTGGAAAATTAGCTTTATCCCAAATCCTTCCACTCTCCAAGCCAGCCACGTAGAGGTAAAACAGGGCCTCAGGAGAAGGGACCCCGACTCAGAAATCTGCGTGGAGTGGGGAAGCAGGGTAACTGTGCCCCACGCCCACCCCGCCCCCAGCTGTCATTCAAAACTCAGTACATACCCGCTGCCAATAACCTACAGCACCCCAGGCCCAGATGACATGTGTAAGTATCTCTTCTCCGCGTGGTATCCAAAGACTGAGTCAATAAGCTTAATTTCCTGTGGATTCCACTGTTGGGTTGCCGCAGCCTAGAAAACTGATCAGATAAAGGCTGTGTGCTTCAGGGAGGACAGCTTGTGTTGTGAGTAGTGGAACATGGCGGCAGTACGGCCGGCCAGCCAGCTGGGATCCTGCCTAATCCCTCTTTGTTCTCGCACTCTGCTGGGGCCTGACCCAGGTATGGCTGCAACTTCCTAACCCTCTTCTGGGAACTTTGCAGGTCGTCATCACATTCTTGTTGGCCCCGGGTCAAAGCACAAAGATCTTGATTTAGTTCAGTGGTAAGAATCTTGCAGAGTAACATCAGGGCCAGATCTTCTGATTTGAGTCCAGAACAGTTGGAGGGAAGGATCAAGGGCCCTGGCCTTGGAGGCAGACCTGGGAACCACCAACAGGTTGGTGACCTCGTGAGCTTCTGTTTCCTAATCTAGGAATCATTCTCTGTCTACTTCATAGGGCTCACTTATTCACCAGAATTTATTAAGCACCTGTTATGTGTCAGATCCGTGGCTGTGATGCTGGAGGAAATGCAGTGGAAGGCATGTCTTGATCTTCATGAGATACCAGATGTCCTGGTGGAGATCATAATGACCCGCTGTGATTGGGTGCTAGGAAAGAAGAGAACAGGTCTGGAATTGAGGGAGGTCCTACATGAGATAAGAGCTTGGGAAAGGGCTCTCCAGGGGCTAACTTTGAGCTGAGATGCAAAGGATGAGGGTGCACAAATGCCCAAAGTGATAAACACGCAGGACAAGAAATCGATGGAGATCAAGGTAGCAGAAGGGAGGAGACGGAAGGAAAGAGGCATGAGTTGGGGTTGAATGGAGAGGTGAGTTCAGAGCACGCCAAGCCGGGTAGGTCCCAGGAAGTAGCATGGTTTTATTCTAAGGGTTTGTACCGTCTCTCGCCTGGCAGTTTGCTTTATCCTCCACATCTGCTTCCCTCCTTCTCCCTTCCGTCCCCCACCCCCCTCCCCTCAACAGATATGCTCAGCACCGCTTCCAGAGCTGCTCTTTTAAATCATGAGTCAGATGAGGTCATGCCTCTGCATAAAGCCTTCCAGTGGCTCTCATGACACTTGGAGTATAAGCCAAAGGCGCATCCTTGGCCAGGCTGCCACTAACCTCTGGACTTCATCACCTACTGTCTCCTCCCTCCCTGCAGGCACATCACACCAGGTCTGAGCTTTTCTCTTTTCTTTGCCTAAGCTTCCAGGTTATCGGATTGCGAGTTATATAAGACAAGGCATCCCTTTTTGCTTTGGCCGCCAGGAAGCTCAGAGCCTCATCTAAAGTCAGTAGTAATCATTCTGTTAGGTTTGGTTTGTAAAGTTTCCCCTTCATCACTGTGTTTATTGATTTTCTGTCTCTAGTGCAGTCATTGTCTGGCTTGTGTCTTTCATCGCAGGCCTGCCTTTTTTTGGAATGGGAAGGTGTAACTTGTAAGTTGGTTTCACGTGTTGCGGTAACCTAACGGTGTGTCCATTTCCCCCCAGTATGGGTTCTTTTGGAGAGCAGACGCACCGATGCCATTCATGGAGAAACAATTGTTGGCATTGCAGGGGCAGAGGGAACCCTCTAGCACTCTGAGGGGACCCGCGATGCATATTCTGGGATATCGAAGCTAGTAGTTTCTAGGGGGCTCTAAAAATGACTTTGACACAGCCGGTGCAGCTGGGGTGGGCCGACTTTTCCTCTTCTGCAGCACCCAAGGTGCTGGTGTGTGGGTGATGAACCGGAGGCTTCTGAAGTCAGAGCCCCATTGGGTTCCTTGCCAGAGAGTGGGAAGCTGGGTGACACTCCAGGGCCGCCATTCATTACCCCAGGTACTGTCACTGCAGAACTTTCTCTGAATCTCCTGGTCCGAGGGTTACAGAGAACTCCTGAAATGGTTCCTGGAAAAGGGTTATTTAGAAATCAAAACCAGTAACTAGTGAATCAACAAGTTTGCTCTGACCTGTAGAACGTTTTTAGACAACTGGGTTTCCATGTTCTCTTGGCTGGACAAGCCCTATCCGGTGCTCCTGGCCCTCCTACAGCGGATCAAGGACCATGACTCAGTGATGCACCCTGTCTGGGACTGCACTTCGAATCTCTGGACAGAAGAGAAGTAAAAGACCCCCACGCCCCGCCCCGCTTAACCCTGCCCGCTCAATCCCACTCTCTCCCATACAGAGCTCTGTGGGTTAACGGTCTAGGGTGGATCCTTCCAGCCTGATGCACACTTTCCAGTTGGGGAAACTGAGGCTCAGAGAGGTTAAGAGAGGAGCTTCTTGATCGGGCCCTGACAGTAGTTGCCCCACATCGATGCAAACTCGTTCCCAATGCCGTAGTGGAGTTTTTCAAACTTTTTTTCCCATATGGTTTGAATTTTTTTTTCTTAATGAAAAGATACCTTTTCTCCCTACCTACACCAATAGCATTATAGCAACATGAACAGAGCACCAAGTTGAAGAAGGAACGAATTCACCCACAGCCCCACCTATCTGGCCAGAAACCAAGCAGCGTACATGGGTCTGGGCAGTCTCTGTCCACACACACAGATCATCCTCACAGATTTGTAAGCACAACGAACGCTCCCTTCCAAGGAGCCCCACATGCCATAAAAGTCAGCAGCAAAGGGGAGCCTTGTCTGGTAGGTCGCTGGCCACGAGGCAGTGTCTAGAGGCCTGGCTGGTGAGGGAGGCCTTGTTCCGTGCTGTAAGGCCTCGCTGTGTATCCCCTCTCCCCGCTCCTGCCCTCCACCCTAACCCCAGCAGCCAGGGGCTGAGAGGTTGGCCAAGCAGCCCAGCCTCCTGCTTCTTGCCCTCCCAAGCAGGCCTCTGTGGGGTTGCCAGGCGCCCGGGCAGGGGCTGGGACATGGAACAGTAGATTTTTGTCTGGTCCTGATGTTGGCAAGACAGCCCAGGCCAGCCTTGCGAACATCACCAGACCAGGTGCCTGGGGGCAGACCTGGCAGACAGGAGCACCTTTGAGCCAGAGCGAGACTGCCTAGGAGCCAATGGGACAGGGCATCTGTGGCCACAGCCCTCTCCCCCAGCTTCTCTACTCAGCCTCTGCCAGCGGGCTCTTTCCCAGAGGACCTGGTCCTTCAGGACGAGCGTGGAGCCTCCATTTGCCACCCAGCAGTCGTTTTCAGATATGGATAGCCCCAGAAACATCCCTGATCCATGAGAGCTTGCATAAATATCAGAACTTGCCAGAGAAGCAATAGAGTATCAGCTTTGAGCCAAACGTCTGGAATTTATTAATATTTCTGCCCCCTGCCCCTCCTGTGCAAGTTGCTTTGTTCTCTCTGTGCCTCAGTTTCCTCATCTGCAAAATGAGATTCTGATAGGGTTGTTGTGAGGACTCAATAGTAAATACACGCGTACACACACACACACACACAAGTGAGTGCAAGGAAAATCTGAACACTAGGGTCTGCGGTCTGGTTAACAGTACCGGACTGATGTTCATTGTCTGGCTCTGATATTGCACTGCAGTTACATGGGATGTCACCTTTGGGGGAAGCTGGGCCAAGGAACATGGACCTCCCTGGACTATCTTGGCAACTTCTGTGAGTCTATAATTATTTATTTTTAAAAGTTGAAAAAGAAAGAAAGGAAAATACGTTAAAGTACGTAAATAGCCTTAGGACAAGGCTTGGCGTGAGGATGAGGATAAAGATGATAATTTGAGGACGTTTCAGTCCATCCTTTATGGCGCCGGGCCACGAGAGATCTTACAGGCCAAGAGGAAGCAGAGCTTCCGTGGCCTCCAGGCTCCCTCCCCTTCTGCCCTCCACCCCCCTCGCCTGGCTGATGCGGGACATTCCCTGTGCACACCTTGCTTCCTGCTGCTGAGGGCCCCTCCTGCAAAGCCCTCTGTCTGGAATGCCCCTCAAACCCTTCTTGTCCAGTGCGCTCCAGCTCACACTTGCCTCTTTCAGAAGACCTTCCTGGGCCCCCGTGACCTCTACCTGGACCCGCACAAGGCTATGGTCCTGGGTGGACAGGCGTCATCAGCATTACGCGGGAACCTGAGACAAATGCAGATTTTCCTGCCACGCCCCAGAGACCTCCTGCGTCAGAAAGTGCGGGGGGTGGTGGGGGTAGGGAGATCCACAGTTTAACAAACCCCCCAGGTGAGCGTCTCACACTTTAACACAAATCACACCCGGGCTCTTGGTCAAGTGCAGATTCTGATGCAGCTGGTCTGGGGTGGGGCCTGGGAGTCTGCATTTCCAAACCAACCCGCAGGCGATGCAGTTGCTGCTGGGCTCCAGGAAGCCACAGTCCACATCTCCTTTCCACTGCCCAGGCAGTAGGAACTTGGCAGTTTGTTGTTGTTGTTGAAACAGCGGGTGGATTTGCAGGGGCTGGTGATCCTGGACTGAGGGGCGGTTCTTCTCATGGAGGGCGGGGGGCAGGCAGCCAGGACCTGTCCTCATGTGGCTGCAGCTGGAAGAGGGAAGCTTGTAAAGTGGCGAGGGAAGGGTTGGCCACAGACCATCCAGGCAGGCAGACACCACGCTCTGCCCGGCCCCCTTTCTGTCCTAATGGCGTCTGGGAGTGGAGCCATGGGACGTGACCCCTGAAAGGGACACTCTTTGTCTACACTTGGAGCAAGCCTCTCTCTTCCTCCCCCTATTTATGCACTTATTTATTCTGCAAACGTTTATTGAAACTGAGTAGAGCAAAGTCACGTTAGTGGGCAAAATAGATTCCCACTCTGCCCTCAGACAGTGCCATCGTCTGTTTGGGGAAAGATGTCAGTCATTGAGCAGGGCAGTGTTAAGTGCAGTGAGATGAAGGCTGAGTGTTCTGAGGGGTTCCGCTGCAGGACCTGACCAGGGAGGGTCAGCAGAGTTTCCCTGGGGAAGTGACATTTAAGCTGAAACAACGAAGTGTGGATTGGGTAAGGATTAACTGAGGAAGAGGAAGCAGCATGTGCAAAGGTCCTAGGCTCAGTGGGAACTCATTCCAACTCATAATGACTGGAGAGAAAGCTAAGAAGCAGGAGAGAGTGGGGAAGGGAAGGGGAGGGTGGGCAGGGGCTGTATCTAGCAGGGCTCTGCAGGCTGCAGTCAGAATTCCATCTTTGTCCTAAGAAAAATAGGGAGAATGGAAGGATTTTAAGTGAAGGAGTAGCATCTGATCTGTCTTTTCAAAGGATCGCTCTGGCTGCCCTGCCGGAGGGGAAAAGGGATGGATGGGCGGGTGAGGTACATGCAGGGGCTCAGTCAGGAATCTGCAGTTCTCATCAGGTGCAGGTGCTGGGGGAGCCGGAGAGAAGCGGATGGGGCCAAAGGAGACCTAGGACTTGGCAAAGGATTGGAGAAAGAGGTAGCGTCCAGTAATTCATTTCGGTTGCAGCTCATTCCTAAAGGCAGATCCCGGAAGTTTCAATCTAATTCTATCTTTATGCCCTGCCACAAGCCTCCAAGCCCAGCTGCCTTTGAGCTCACATGACTTTTCTCCCCTGCTACCCTTTTTCCCTGGGGTCCCTCCACCCATGTACCTGTGACCTTTGCACTTTGCTTTCTCTCTCCGTAGCCTCCCTACGCATCCTCTGAAAGGTTATGTTCAGATGCTAAGGGGAAGCGCGGGTTTTGCCACCTCTAAGCCCAAACCACAAACCCGCAACTTAACTCCATACCTCTTCGTCTTCTCGACTGCAGAGGCTCATCCACGAAATAGGAACATTAAACCATTTGGGACGAGAAGTGCTTCGAAAGAATCACTTTGGAGGGAGAGGAACGAGAGGCAGGTTGAGTGGCGGGGATGTTTACTACGATAGCCACATGAAATCTTCAGGGCTGGAAAAGTAGGTTCTCAGAAAAGTGTCCCTCTTCACAAGGCAGAGCACAAACGATGCACTCCCGTAGCAGCCGACTGTTTCAGAGAAACTGAGCTGGTGTCTGCCCTGGACAGCCTCTCTCCACTCATTCATCATGAATGAGAGCCGGGCTGAAGCAGCCAAGGCAAGCAGGGGCGGCTCGGTGCTGTGCCCTTGCTCCTCTGCCCCTGCCTTCTTCCAACAGGTAGTTGCTGAGTGAGGGCCCACTGTGTGTCGGGTGCTTCAGACTAGTGGCTCTCAACCAGGGGGCCCTTGTGCCCCCTAGGGGATGTTTGGCAAAGGCCAGAGACAGTTGTGGTTGTCTCCATTCCAGGATGCAGAGGGAGGGGTGCTCCTGGCCTCTAGTGGGTAGGGGCCAGGGATGCTGCTAAACATCCTACTGTGCACAGACAGCCCCCCAACCACAGAGAATCATCTGCCCGCAAATGTCAGTAATGCTGAGGTTGAGAAACCCTGTTGTAGACCCTTGCGCTTCCCTGAGCCTCCCTGGCCCCTCCTCCCCACTGGGCAGACGTCTTTTGAGCTCTCCTTCATGCTAGGCTCCGCGTTGCAGATTTGCTTTTCCACGAACCTTCATTTTTTTTGGTCATTCACGTTTTCATTCCCCTGTCTCCATCCCCCCAGATTTACTCAGCATCAGTCATGGCATTAGGCACCGTTCTAACTACTCTTCCTATTTTACCTCTAATTCTCATGACAATTAGAGGAAATAGGCATTTTTCCCCACAGAAAATAATGAATCCCATATACTGAACATCCGTGTGCCAGGCAGTGGGAAGGATACTGATTTCTACACCTCCTGGCAACTCTGACATGAATTAGGTTTTATGAACCCATTTATCCCAGCATTGGCGCTTGGATGAGAGAAGGATCTCAGTCAAGTTCACAGGCCTAGGAAGTGGGAAAGAAGCTTGGGGTCGGGGCGATCTTTAGGCTGGTTTGCAGAGCATGGGCAGGTGTCTTAGGACTAAACCAGCCTGTGAGGAGGCAGATAGAGCTTCCGTCTTCTCTGCATCCTCAGCCACCTTAGAGAAACCAAGCGAGAAGTGTCGGTTCTAGTGGAGTCCTCCCCTCACCTTATGGCGGGGGAGGTACTGGAACGGTCAGGAGGAAGAGCTCTGAAGAGGAGAAGGGCAGGAGCTCTCTTCATTCTGGGTCTGTGCTGTGCCTGGCCCTGGTCTGTGCCCATCTTTCGTAGTCTTGGGGACGTCACACAGCAACTTTTAAGGCATGTTTTGTCAACTCTGACACACTGCTGGTATTCCGATCTGGATCTTTCTTGGTTGTGCGGGGGCCAGGGGGTTGTGTACATTGTAGGATGTTTAGCCGCATCCCTGGCCTCTACCCACCAGAAGCCAGTAGCATCCCACCCTACCTCCCCCAGTTGTGAAAACCAAAAATGTCTCCAGGCAGTTCCACATGTCCCCTGGGACGTAAAATTGCCCCAGCCCACAAATTGAAAACCACTGCCCTAAGATAAGCAGCCTCACACCAGTTTTGTAGGAAAGGAAAGCACTGCCCAGAGAGAGAAGTCAGTTGCTCAAGGGGTGATCGTTAGCCAGTAGCCTCATCTAAGACTGAACTCAGGCCTCCTGGTCTCCCAGCCAATGGAGCGCTCAGGACATCGGCCGCCATTTTGGGTAGTTGGGGTCGTGGAAGCGTCTGGAGGAATGGGCCATCCTTCTCAACCCCCTACACCCGTTTGCCCTGTTTTGGAGCCTTCGGGCTCTCCCACTCTGCCCAGCCCATTGTGGATTCTTAAGAGATGGCAACAGACTGGCTGATGGACGCGCTGAGGCTATATTACACCAACCGTGCATTGGTGATCACCAAGAGGGGAAACAGATCTGCTGTTTCTGAACTCCCAATGACAAGCCTTTCCTGTGATCCCTTTCAAGCCTCTTTATTTTAGAGACTTCCAGGCATCAGTCCCTCTGCAGACCCAGCAGACGGAGGCTGAGCACGATCAACCCATCACTGCCCACTCTTCAGAGGCCATGCTTGCCTCTACTGGGCACTCCCTCCAGGAGCAATTGCCCAGCTGAATTCCATTTGTAGGCTCTGCCTCCGGGAGCGCAGGAAGGCCCCTGGGCATGGAAGCAGTCCAAGCCTCGATCAATCCCTTCTTTTATTCAGGGCAAAGTTACAAATGGGCCGGAGTCATTGGAAAGATTTTCTACCTCACTGTTCAGAGAAGCCCATATGAAAGATGTATTGATGGATCCCCTTGCACCAGGATGTTACTGGCCTCAGAAAGCCAGGAAATAAGTATCTGCTGGCTATCATTCTGCCGCAAAAACCCTCTTTCAGGTCAAATTTCCTCTGTGCCCAAGCTCATTTGATTTAAATCATTTCACTGCAAAATATAAATAAAATAGAGATGACTGCTAGAATGAAAAAGAGAAACACCCTGGTGATATAGTTTTGACTTCCAGAAAATAGGATGTTAAAACTACAGGCTCATATAACTAACGGATTCCCAAGCCCCAGGCACTGGCCCACTTTTTTCAGGCAGCACAAGTGAGTAACCACCCGAACGTGTACCACCAAAGAGACCAGACTCGCAGGTTTGAGACTCAGCTATGACTCACTTCATCTGTGTGACCTTGGTCGAGTAACTTTGCCTCTCTGGGCCTTAGACTCTTCCTCTGTATAATGAGGAGGCTGGAATACGTGCCTCTAATATCCCTTGGTTTCATGAATGTAGGGACATTCGAGACTTGGATACTCAAAACTTACCAAAAGGATACGCTTTAGAGGCTGGGAACTGGTGTTCGTTTTCCCACAGGACCCTTGTCTTTGTGAGTGGGTTTGGAGATGGTGTTAGAGGCTAATCATTCATAACCCCAGCCCCCTGCAAATTCGTATGTCAAAGGCCTAACACCCAATGTGATGGTATTTCTAGGTGGGGCATTTGGGAAGTAATTATGGTTCAGTGAAGTCATGAGGGTGGAGCCCCCAAGATGGGATTTGTGCCTTTGTAAGTAAAGGAAGAGATACCAGCACTCCCTCTCCACTATGTGAGGACACAGTGAGAAGGCTGCCGTCTGCAAGCCAGGAAGAGGGCTCTCACCAGCACCTGGCTATGCTGGCACCCTGATCTCACACTCATCAGCCTCCAGAACTGTGAGAAATAAATGTCTGATGTTTAAGACACCCAGTCTATGGCATTTTGTTATTGCAGCACAAATGGGCTAAGACAGATGGATACCTTCAAGTTGTGAGCTTTCAAAGAGGTATACAAAGAGGACTTTTAAAAAATTCTGTTCATCTCCAATTTTTCAGACGAGCATCTACCGCGTAAAGTGAAACACACGTGTACAGTGGAATTGTGTCTTACTTGGGGTTTAGGTTTAAAAGTCAGCAAAAATCCTGTGTGGTCTGAATTTTTGTTCTATCTTGTATATTCTCTCTCCACTCTCATTCTTTCTCTCTTTACTTCTCTCACTTTTTTCCTATTCTTTCACTATTTTTCCCTCCTCAGTGACCTAGATTTGAATGCTCTTCATCTGAATACACATATGATGTGTCCCCGCCCCGTCTTAGCTCAGGCTACTCCAACAGAATACCATAGGCGCCGTGGCTTATCAACAACAGACATTTATTTCTCACAGTTGTGAAGTCTGGAAGTCTGAGATCAGGGTGCCAACATGGTCGGTTTCCCTTTTCTTGGCTTCAGACAGCCAACTTCTCATCGTGTCCTCACGTGGCAGGAAGAAGGCAAGAACTCTCTAGGGTCCCTTTTATAATGTCGCGAATCCCATTCATGAGGGCTCTACCCTCATGACCTAATCACCTCCCCAAGGCCCCACTTCCTAGGACCATACCATTGTGAGGTTAGGATTTTAACATGAATTTGGGGGGAAACCGCCACACGTAACTTCCTAATAGAAGAATGCACTTGGTAAGTTACTCTGGAAACGACGCCCGCGTGGAAAGGAGAATGAAGAGCTTTCAGCTGCCCTTCGCTTCTCAGAGGCCCTCGGGGTTGACTTTATAGTTGTTTCCTGGCTCAGGTGTACTTCCCTCTGCATGTGTCAGGGAAGGGGCTTAACACGGCAGTTTTCCCCAGCTGGAGGGGGCACCCCATCCCCCATAGTTAGCCTTACCCAAGGCCGAAGGAGTGATGGGTGAGTCACAGTCAGGTTAGAAGCAGTGGGTTAACACCCCCGCCCAGGCTCCCCATGGCTGCCCAAACGTCTGGTCTGCGGGAAGGGGGTCAGCACACAGGACTGACTGTTTCTCACACGGGTGGGCTCCAGACCTGGCTCTTTTCATCTGGAAATAAAAATTGTCCGGAAGCCAGAGCCTAGGGTGTTGCTTTAGTAGAGCAACACCTCATCTGTTCAGCAAAAAGGTATTCTGTATTTTAAATAAATGTTCTAGAGAACAAAATCTGACCCCTATAAGTCACACACACACACACACACACACACACGATTTAGTTGACTTGTCCTCATGGAGGATGTGTCACGTCTATGCTTTATCAAACATGGTCTAAAGAACAAAATGCGAAGTGTTCTCAATGGCATCATCATTATCATCCTTGATTGTTGTGCTGTGCTGTGGTTTGTGATACCTGAAGGAGTTATGAGGGTGCGACAGAGCTCTCTGCCTGTCCACTGAAGGCCCCTCCCCCCACACCTACTCCTACTGACTCCGCCCTCTCCTCCCTTCTGCAGCGTCCTTGTCAGTGCACTTGCTTCTAGGAGGCCATATTGATCTCCCCTCCCCAGCCTTCCTCTCCTGTCCTCTCATTCACACTCAACGTACACATTCTCATCTGCTGTCATCAAGCATCCAGAAGGACATTTTTTTAGAAATCAGAGAAAGTGGTTAGATTAGTAACCGTAAATTTATACTCACATTGGACACGTGAACTTGAACCCCAATCTGAGAATGAGCTGAGCTTCTGTCCCAGTTGGTCAAGGCCAGGGCATCCTGATGTAGGGAACTGAACAAGCTTCGGAGTCAGCACCTCCCTGTACAACAGGGGGAATGTGCAGGGTCACTGGGTGTGACTGCGGGAGACACTAGGAAGTGTGACTGCAAACATGCATGTGGGCTTTGGGGTCAAGACTTCGTGGCCAGCCAGATGCCGTGACCCTGCCTTTTCTGGGTCTGTGGTTTTGTTCTCGGTGAGTTTGCCGACCAAGAATCCCTGCAGAAGAATGTCGGAGCCATGACCTCATTACCCCATCCTTTCCTCTGTCTCTGCAAAGTTGGGGGATATGTACACACTTTGATTTACTTGTCTTGAGTGCTCTGCAAACATTCTGTGGAAACAGACACCTTCTCACTCAGTTTTACTGGCCAGGTGCAAAGAAGGAACTTGCTCAACTGGTCCTACAATTTCGATGACAACCCATCCAGTTCCCACGACTTGCTGGGGAAAAAAAAAATCTTACCTGTGGATTTAGTAGGTTTTTGGCAGGTGATGCATTTGGACATAGACTTACAGCAGGTTTAGGACCAAGAACACATGTCAGCTGTTTCAGAGGAGCTGAGGGTCAGGAGTCAGCTGAAATAAAATATGTTGCAGTCACTGACCATTCTCCCCTTCCCAGCTCAAATCCCAGTCCATTATTTCATGCCTCGACTGACCCCTGTAAGGTCCTTCTGTAATCCGAGGAGAGTGAGCCATTGGTCACCGCTTTGGTGAGGGGAGGGGGAACAAAAGACACACTGCCAGATACGCATCTCTGCACCTGAACTTGCACCTCCCTTTCCTCTGCCTGGAGCCCTGTGCTCCCAGATTCCAGCAGGCCCGCTCCCTCCCCTGTCTTGGGTTGTCTTCTGGGGATGCCATCCCCACATCGCCACTTTTAAATTGCAGAACTGCTGCTGTTCTCTCTCCCTCTGCTCTGCTTTGTTTTTCTTTTCTTTTTTTTTTTATTTTAACATCTTTATTGGAGTATAATTGCTTTACAATGGTGTGTTAGTTTCTGCTTTACAGCAAAGTGAATCAGTTATACATATACATATGTTCCCATATCTCCTCTCTCTTGCGTCTCCCTCCCTCCCTCCCTATCCCACCCCTCTAGGTGGTCACAAAGCACCTAGCTGATCTCCCTGTGCCATGCGGCTGCTTCCCACTAGCTATCCACCCTACATTTGGTAGTGTATATATGTCCGTGCCACTCTCTCACTTCGTCACAGCGTACCCTTCCCCTTCCCCCTATCCTCAAGTCCATGCTCTAGTAGGTCTGTGTTTTATTCCTGTCCTACCCCCGAGTCTCTTCATGACATTTTTTTTCTTAGATTCCATATATACGTGTTAGCATACGGTATTTCTTTTTCTCCTTCTGACTTACTTCACTCTGTATGACAGACTCCAGGTCCATCCACCTCACTACAAATAACTCAGTTTCATTTCTTTTTATGGCTGAGTAATATTCCATTGTATATATGTGCCACATCTTCTTCATCCATTCATCTGTTGATGGACACTTAGGTTGCTTCCATACGACCCAGCAGTCCCACTTCTGCTTTGTTTTTCTTTGTAGCTTTTATTAGCAACTGACCTACTATGTGCTGTCACTGTTTGCTCCCCCATTCCCATGTAAATTCCATGTGAACATGACTTTATGTCTTATGAACTATATATATACACGTATATACACACCCCCATGTATGTACACATACATATATGTATTGTTCACATAGATGTTTTGTTCATATATCCTGAGTCTGCCACATCATTGGTTTGCAACAAATAAGAATTAACAAATCATGAGTACACATTGATCATAAGACAAGCCTTCATTTCAGAAATGTTAAAATAGGGAAAAAATATGTTTGTCTTAAAATCAAGAGAACAGAGTAAAATATCCTGAAAAATGCCTGGATTACTTAGATCAACTAGTCATACCTATTCCTGGAATCAGAATGAAAAAGCAGAATGTATTTTAAAGACATGTTGGAGTGAAATCATTTCTTTTCTTCCAGCCACTGTAATATCAGAAATAAGGAGAATAAAAAAGTATTGCGGGCGCCTGTGTCCTAGGCTTGTTTCTGAGTGCTTCCCATGCATTCTCCCATTTAATCCCCACAATGGCGTGCTTATCGTGCCAGTTTAATAGAAGGGAAAACTGGGGTCTCAAGAGGGTATCAGAATTTCATTTTTGTTGATTTAAACATTTTTAAATACTCACAACTAAAATGTGAGGTGGGCAGACTTTCTGTGAAGAGCCAGATAGTAAATATTTGGAGCTTTGTGGGCCAGATGGCCTCTGTCACCACTACTCGGCTCTGCCGGTGTAGCTCTAAAGCAGTTGCAGACAACATGTAAATGAGCAGGTGGGGCAGTGTTCCAATCAGACTTTACAAAAAGCAGCTGGCAGGCCAGATTGGGCCCAGCAGGTAGAGTGTGCTGACTTCTGAACTAAGTATAATCTTCATGAGGGCAAAGGACCCTGCCATTTTTTAGTTCATCATTGTATCCCGTTTAGGGAACACAGTGCTTTGCACATGCACATGGTAGGTCTTGAATGAATGAATGAACCAGGGACCTGTGGTTTCTGCCTGTTGAGACCCCGTGCCTGAAGCTCCCTTTTCCTCTTCAGACACGTATTTCCCTTTCCTTCCCTTGACCTTCTCTCCGGCCTGCCTCTCCTTCTCACCACTCCAGGCCCAGGAGACCGTTCCCACTTTCCCAACCTCCCTCAAAAGGCCCCAGGGAGTTGGGTGATGTAGCCCAACGAGTTATTCTGCCAGTAGTGGCTTTTTCTGGAACCTCTCAGAGTTGTGTGTGTGTACTGATTCATCTCTTTACACCCCTCCCTGTCCTAGAGAGGGTGTGTGGCGGTCAACAAAGCAAAATAAGATTGCATAAATTAAAATGAGGCCAAAGGAGGGAAACACGATGCTGGGGCCTCAAGTGGGAGTCAGAATTGACTTAAAACACAGGCCACGAAGACCTCGCTTGTGCGGGAACTGGAGATTTGGCTCAGAGCTTTCTGGGCAGCCAGCAGGAAAAGCAAATATACTCCCTTCCACCACTCTGTGTCCAAATAACTGACCCAGATCATTGCTCATGGCAAGCGAAGCTGTTCTTAGCACTCAGGTCAGTTGAAAATGTCTCCAAAGGGACTCACGAGAGGAAACTGTGAGGGCAAAGGAAGAGCAGCTCTGAACCTTCCTCACAGTGGACATGCTGGGAGTTCCTGGCCGTCTGGTACTGCGGTCCCTGGGCTGGACTCGACATCTTTCACTGTTGCTCAGATGGGTGAAGGCACGTCTGGGTATCTGGGCCTGGGTTGACCTGGCAACACCAGAGTGGATTTCAGGGCAGCTTCATAAACATCTGGACCCTGTGGCCTCCGGGCAGCGCTAGAGCATTAAGTGGAAGCTCTGAGTCAGGGAGACCAGGTGAACATTCTGCCTCTGCTCTTGACCTTTGGTCTAGTCCCATCACTTCTTTGGACCTCAGGCTCATCATCTGAGAAGTGGGGGTTGATATTAGCATTCAGGACCCGGATGGAAAGACAGCCCTGCAGCCTCTGTGGCTCTCATTTTGTTTAAGCCTCACAGCCATGTTGTAAGGTGAATGTCATCCCCATTTGCC
Source organism: Physeter macrocephalus (assembly GCF_002837175.3). Taxonomy (NCBI): domain Eukaryota; kingdom Metazoa; phylum Chordata; class Mammalia; order Artiodactyla; family Physeteridae; genus Physeter; species Physeter macrocephalus. The sequence continues at coordinate 59,824,712 of NC_041227.1, forward strand.
TTATGCTGCTGAGAACTTTAGATCAGGGTTCCTCAACTTTTTTTTCATTAGTACCCTCCCAAGAAGAAAAATTTAATTTAATTTAATTTAAATTCTCCCTAGTGAGAGAAATTAAATAATAAGAGATAAGATTGATCGTGTAATGTTGAGCTTTGGAGGACCACAAACCATTGTAATAGCTAAGATTTTTTTCACCACTGCTTCCTCTGAGCCAGTCTTTGTTCCCTTGTGGGGATGATATCACCCCATGAGAATGTGTGTTTTAGAGATATTGCTGCTTCTTAAGAGTCCATTTGATGGATGAAGAAACTGAGGCCCAGAGAGGTAAAGTAACCTGCCCAAAGTCCCATAGCTAGAGAGAGGGAATTGGAATTCAATCTTAGAGACTCAGCCGGACTCTAGACTGTGCTTTGAGCCACATGCCAACTAACTGTACCTCTGTTCTGTGTCCTGCTTTTTTTCACTTATCTGTATACCTTGTCCGCTGCTCTGTTTCAGTTCATATAGAGTCACCTTGTTCTTTTTATTGCCGCATAATTTTCCATTTGCATCAGCATAGCCTGTTATTTATCCAGGCCACAGCTGATGAAAATTGGGGTTATTTCCAGTCTCTGGCAATTACAAACTCAGCTGTAACAATCCTCCCTGCGTATATGTCATTTTACTTAAGTGCAAGCAACCCTGAAGGTTAAATTCCTTGAAGTAGAATCGCTGCACACTTGCTAAAAGATAGCATTTTGGTTGGGAGTGTAATTCTTACCTAGCCATCCAAAGTGGACTTGGACGACGTTCTCAACTTCTAAGCTACTGTTTTGACCCCCTCATTCCGCCTGACCTGGTTATTGATTTAGATACGGGCTCCCCACACCTGCCACCTTTTATGCATTTGGTCACTGGATTGTCCTTGTGTCATCTGGTATTTCCCTACGAGGCTTTGCACAGTTATTTTTGAACTCAATTCTCATTTCATTAAAAGAAAGCCTGGGCAGCCAGCTTTTATTCCTGCCACCTGGGTACGTGCTTTGACAAGGGCTTAGAAGGAGGCAGCACATGGCTTCTCCCAGATCTTGATGCCTCTCGGGTTGGGGGCAAAGCAAAATCCTTCCCGTGTTGCTAGTCCTTTTGAAACTTTCTCTAAGAGCAAAGTCTCAGTCTGCAGACTTTCCTTGACCTTCACTTATATGGGATAGGGCTGTCCTTTGGTAGTCAAGGAAATCCAGCATGAGTGGTCCTGCTTCAGTGTCTGCAGGGGGCAAATTAAAATCGCTTCTCCTAGACCTTAGTGGTAGAGTTTCTATGGCTGAGTCAAGACTAAATCGACCCCCATATACTGTGATCTCAGTTAGAAAAACATGAGGTGGAAAGGGGACTGGAAACTCATGGAAGGTGCCTTCAGCCCCTCTCTGCAGCAGCGTGGGCTGTGATTAAAGCCTGTGCACTATTAAAATCATCTGAGCAATTAAACCCAATGGTGTTTGGCAGTGGTTGGTTCTGTAAGTTCCATGAGGAAGAGCTGGTTAATGGGATGGGAAGGCATGAATAGTATTTGGTACAAATAGAATCTTGCAGCCTACTTTGGTTGTGAAGTCTGGCTGTTGCTTACTGCCACCCCACTCCCATTCTGTAAACTTTCTCCAACTCAGCTTGGCTGATTAAACATGGCGGCCAAGTTGAAAATTGGATGTAGCTGGATTCCATGGTGGGTGGTGGTGGGGTTAACCAGGGGGAGGTTCTTGGAGGAGATGTCTTCTGAGCAGTTGCATAAGGAGTGAACCATGAGAATATTTAGGGGGAGATTTTTTTCCAGGTATAGAGAACAGCAAGTGCAAAGGCCCTGAGGTTGGTTACAGCATTTGCCTTGGGAAGCACCAGTGTAAGGTCTGCAAAGAGCACCATAGGAGGTCAGAGCCGAAGGCTCTTCAGTCAAGTCCCCACCCTGTCAGATGAAGACTGAGGCCAGAGCAGAGGTAGCTGACTGTCCCCAAATCATACAGCTGCTGGTGGAACCGTTTTTCAGGACTACTGACTCCCATCCTCACACTTTGAGGGGCCTCAAGTGTCATGTCAACCAACCTGGCTCAACTCCCAACATCTCCATTCACCAGCTGTGTGGCTTAAATTACTTCACTTCCCTGAACCTCAGCTGCCTCATCTGTGAAATGCGAATAATGAGAGCAGTTACCTTCAGGCTCGCTGTGAGGATTAAGTAACACATGGGCTCAGTGTGTGATGTGCAGTAGCTTAGTCTGTAGTGAATCTTAGGGCCCCAAACTTCTTGGTACTGAATATACCCCCCCCGCCTACTCCCTCACCCCCAGGTATGACACCCATCCTTCCTTACGTGCCTGTCACCTGACCCAAACCACGTTTGCGTTTGTTTGGACTTTTCTTTGGGGGCTCTGTTTTCCCGATGAAGACTTCTGGCAAGTAGAGCAGTGAGGGATGTGCTTCGGTTTCCTTCTCTGTGAAAGGGAGCTGTGATTCTCGTAGCTGGCTCTCAGGTGTGTTACAAGGACCTGACCTGGCAGCACACGTAGGAAGTTCTATGTGCTCTGCGTATGGTAGTGTCACTAACAGAACATGGAGAAAAGGGGATTCCACTCCCTGGTCAAGATGTGGTTTAATCCCTCTAAATCACAGTACTCTCGTATTAAAATGGGACACCTAATACCACGTTGAGTTGTTATGAGAATTTAACAAGCTAATAAGTCTAAACATTTAGCCCAGCATCCAACGCCCTAGAATCAGTAAATGTGACTTCTCTCTTCTCCATTCCTTCCCTTCCTGGCCAAAGTGATTTCCAAGGGTAATTCCTGGTTGTTGCTGTTTGGTTCCATTTTACAGATGAGGAAACTGAGACTCAAAGAGGTTAGACTATTTAACACAACCAGGAAGTGAAGGAGCCAGCATTTGAACCCTGATGGTTTGACTCCAGCCTGGAGAGCCTTCCTCTGCCCTCTCCCATCTCAAAGCTCCCTCTGGATTCTTGCTGCTTTGATTTGATTTACTCGTGAGCTGACAGAAGGCTGGACCTTAGCAACTCATCTGTCCTTGTGTGTTTGGTGTGAGCTAAAGGGTCAGCCTGGCCCTGGAGAAGCCACCCCCATTTGGCCCTGGGCTCTAGGCTTCTGGCCCCAGCTGACCTCATCCCCAGCGATCCCCGCTGACATTTGTCTCAGATCCACCTCACAGTTTTATTTTCAGAGTTTCTTAGATGTCTTGCACATCCAGTTCCTCTTCCCATGGGACCATGGCTAATTAGCCTTTGATTATTCACCAGCAGAGGCAGGAACGGAGACTCGAGTCCTCCGTGCTTTAATCACCCACATGAAACTCAGGCAAGACTGTAGGTATCTGGAGGTGGCTTGGCCAGGATTTGAAGATCAGAGGTGAAAACATTCAAGAAATCACCAGTGAAGCCCCTGCCTTCAGTTTTCACATGGGGAGAACCAAACACTGCTCTGCTCTCCTCTGGGGCCCCTCACAGCCCCGGGTCCCAGTGATCATGTTTGTTATTGTTGATTTTTGTTTATTTCACTTGGAAAGCTCCTGGCCACCTCCATGTCCCTGCAGCCAGCTTTCCAAGAAGTTCCTTCTGTTGTCACCAGACCAGAGGACAGCTGGCCTCCTTTTAGGCTGCACATAAAGTAGGACATTTCCAAACCAGGAGTTCCACTGTGTGCTTTTGGCAAGAAGAAAGGTCCCTTTTCTTTCATTTTGACTCTATTAATAGGAGAAAGGGTTCTAAAGAAGATGGAACACCTCCCTACTTACGATTTGTGTTATCTTTGGTGCAGGTGTAGGGTTGTTCATTCATTCAACAAATAATCTCAACTCACTCAAGCCAGAGTCCTTACAGTGATCTGGATTTGCACTTGGTGACTTAATTGGGCTGGATAATTATTTGCTGGGCTGTCCTGTGCAGTGTAGGAGCTTAGCATGTTCCCTGGCCTCTACCCACTAGAATGCCAGGACCCTCCATCCCCAGCTGTGTCAACCAAAGATGTCTCCAGACATGCAAGATGTCCCATGAGGGGTGAAACTGCCCCCATGAGAACCAGGGTTCTAGAAGGCTTTGTATGATCTAGCCCCCATTCCCCTTCTCTGACTTAATCTCCTACTTTTCATTCTTTTACTTCCTCCATTCCAGCCACACTGGCCTCCTTGCGGGTCCTTACTCGCAAGGTGAGCTCTGCCGGGCACACTGTCACCTCAGGGCCTTTGCACTGCAGTTCTGTCTTCCTGAAACATTTTTCCCCTAGTTATCCACACAGCCTGCTCACTTACCCACTTTGAGCCTCTGCACAAATCCTACCCTCTCAGTTCAAAGCCTACCTTGAATATTCTTTTAAAAGTTGCCCCCCTCCCAGCCTCCTAACCCCCCTTTCTCCTGCTCTCTTCTCCCCTCCTCCCCCCATTATTTGTACATATTATCATTATTGTTATTATTATTTATTGTCTGTCTCCCTACGCTGGAATAAAGTTCCATGAAGGCAAGAGTTTTGTCTGCATTGTTCACCGATGCCTCCCAAGCCCTTGGATAAGCCCTTCTTTCGTGACAGATTTCTACTGTGCCTGCTGTGTACACGCACCAGGCGTTATCTGGACACTGGGAAGATAATGGTGAGCACGGCAGATCCGGGTCCTGCCCGGACAGAGGTCAGAACTCATCACGCAGATCCCACTTGCCCAGAGCTGGAAGGTTAAGTTTTGTCCCCGGTGCCACAGGAAAAAGGAGCGTGACGATTCCTGGGCTGGGCAGATGGAAGTCAGGGCCCTCCCCCCGGGGCAGCAGGGAGCAGGGCTGAGTTTGGGGAGAAGGGCCAGGTCTCGCCACTGGGCAGGGCAGGGCCCTGGCCCCTGGGATTCCCTACAGCCAGCCTCCTGCGGGGGTGGGGGGGGGGCCCATTGATATTCAGGCCACCCCTTGCTCTGAATAAACATTTCCCTGTCATCCAGCCTTAGGCAGCAGCTTTTGCCTGTGGCCTGAGAGTGTCGGAAAGGCGATAAAAGTAGTGTTTAGTTTCCCGCACTCTGCTTATTTTGTACTTCCCAGCAGTAACACGTCTTCTGACAGGTCGGGCCGGCCAGCAAGCGCATCATTTCTCCCTGGCGTTGAGCAGCCTCGAGACAGCCTCCCAGGTGCCCCGTTGTCTGACATGCGTCTTCAGCTGTCAGGGACACCGGCCAGATGGAGCCAGCCCCGGCAGCCAGGTTTTCCAGAAACCTCCCCTTCCGTCCCCCGTCTTTGTCAGCAACCCCTAAAGAGTAGGACAGAAGCGAATTTGGAGGCTGTGCTGGGCGGAAGAACCCATGCAGGGAGACCGCCACAGGGCTGCTCTGGGGACTCCTAATGGCACTGGCCGGAACATTTTCTCTCTTTTAACTTTCTCCGCCGGTTGGTAGCTGTCTTTGCCCCCATTTTACAGATGAGAGGACAGCGAGGTGCAGAAACATGAAGTGACCAGCTCAAGATCACACTGGGTGTGAGCGGTAGAAGGTGGGGCCAGGATCCCAACCCTTTCCTTTCCCAGCCCACGCTGGAGCAGGGCCCCATCCTGGCCCCACCCTGGCCTCTGCGCCCTTCCCCCAGGGCTGTCCAGGCTTTCTTGCCTGCAGCTGCTTTTTTTTTTTCTTTTTTTTTACATGGATCATCATAGCATCTTTATTTATTTATTTATTAACATCTCTATTGGAGTATAATTGCTTTACAATGGTGTGTTAGTTTCTGCTTTATAACAAAGTGAATCAGTTATACATATACATATGTTTGATATGTGAATTATGTGTTAAAACTATAATTTAATAAAGATATAAGACAAGTAGAAAATAAATAGCAAAATAACAGATGTAAATATAACCATATAAATAATTACATTAAGTGCAAATAAACCAAAAACCAATTGAAAGGCAAAGGTATTTGACTGAATAAAAAACAAACTCAACCATATGTGGTCTACAAGAATATACCTTAGATCTGAATACCCCTGTGCTATGCGGCTGCTTCCCACTAGCTATCCACCCTACATTTGGTAGTGTATATATGTCCATGCCACTCTCTCACTTTGTCCCAACTTACCCCTCCCCTTCCCCTTATCCTCAAGTCCATTCTCTAGTAGGTCTGCGTCTATTCCCATCTTGCCCCTAGGTTCTTCATGATCTGCAGCTGCTTTTTGATGCCCTTTCTGAATAGCAAGCAGTAGTCACTAATGTCGACTCTTAAGAGAGAGATTCTTTTTCCACTTAAAATCTTTAAGTTAGAACCCTCCGGCCTCTGGTTTGGGAGTAAATACATGGCTTTACACCTATAAAGTGTCACATTATTTAATTGGTACAACTATCCTAAGGGAACCACAGTGGCTTTGCTAAGTGGAGGTTACATTAGGGAGATGCTGGCAGGTCAACAGAATGAGAGATTAAAGAGCAGTTGTTGGGTATTAAACAGAGGTTTCTGGAGCCGTCTGATGGCATTAAAGTCCAGGATGGCAGGATACCTGTCCCTCCCATCACCCATCCTCCCTCCTGGTTTCCTAGGATCTCTGGACGTTAGCTAGAGTAGCAGACAGGGAATCAACTTGCCCATGTCCTAGCGCAGCGTTCTCCTAAAAGGGCTGCTCTGGCGCATAGGGCTTGGAGGGTGGAAAGGCATTCTCTGCTCTCCTTCGCTCGCAGCTGCAGATCTGAATCTTGGCCCTGGAATGCTCCACGTGGTCAGCGAGCCCAACTCAGTTTATGGTTCGATCGCGTGGAGCCAGCAGAGCAGTGTCTGCCAGAGGCTGGTCCCTGCCTCTCACATGCGGTGCCCCACGTGGCCCTCTCAGTGCTCAGGGCTGAGGTCAGTTGGATGGGCCTTACATCCTTTCACCAGAGGGACTGGGTAGGGCATGGAGAGAAGTAGGGAGCAGGCACCTTATCCCCAGGTGCCTCACTTTGTACAGAAAAGGGTTTCAGAAAATCTGTGTGGCCCATAGATATGACATCTGCCCAAACGTTCATTTTTTCATTCACCTCCGCTTTAAAGTAAGAGATTTTTTTTTCATTCACCTCTGCTTTAAAGTAAGAGATTTCTCTACTTCACTTCTGATTGCTATTCTGGCGGCACAGTCTCCTCCTACCAAAGAGGTTTTAGACTTCTCCTTTATCACCAGTTTGTTCATGTGATGCTCAGTAAATAAACACTTGACTGTACCAGGGATGCAGGGATGTGAGCCAGCCAGCTCATCTGAGCTTTTCTGTAGAGCCGTGCAGCAGATCATTCCAAATCAGCTCAGCAGATACGGAGACAAAACTAATGCACAGAAAACGCAATACAATCAGAGCTGATGACACTGAAAAATGAGGGGTGACAGAGTCTTCTTTTCTTGAAAAAAAGGAGGACTCCCATTTGTGACACAGAAGCAAATAACCAGCTTTGTTTCTCTCTTTGCAGTGCCTACTAGGAAGCTCAGAGACAGAATTCATACCTCTCACAAGTGCCCAGGACTTGTGGTAATTTTCTGGATGCTTACCAAGTTCCTGGTGGCAAATTAAATTTCCTGTTTCTTGATTCCCTTGCTTACTTCCCCCTACCTCCTGTGTTTTGTCTGTAATTTTTGGTCAGTGGAACAGTGTGTTTTGCTTAAGCCTTTGATTAACATGGAAGAGCAGGGATAAATAGATATCGAGATAAAAATACCATTTGCGGCTATATCTTTTGCGTGTGTATGCCTTTTAGTTAAGCATGTTTTGCCCCCTACACCCTTTTTCAGTATATTCTGAATGTGAGGCACTCAGAAGCGTATTTTGGTCTTCAAAGGTCTAGGAAAGCACAGTTCAGAGGGCTCACAGGATTCCTGGCCTTGGAGTGTGTAGAGGCACTCCCCTCCACGCCCCGCCCCCAGCCCCCAGCCAAATCCACACCTCTTTATCGACTCTGGGCTGGAAGTCCAGGATGTGTGGTCCATTCTTGACTGTGCCACTAACGGGCTGGTGACTGTGGGCAGGCTTTTTCTCTTCCCTGGGCCTCAGTTTCCACATCTCTGTAGTGGGAAATAATTACCCCTACCTGCTGACCTCATAGGTCCCATATCTTACATGCCGCTCGTCAAATGAAAGTCCTTTTAAAACAAGACAGTTGGCAGGTGGCCCAAGGATGGTCAGGATTTAGTGGGAGATCCAGAGGTGTTGACAAACACCTGGACACTGTCACCACCCACACAAATATGACCCTTTGCTAAGTCAGTTATTTTGTCTTGATTAAGAGAAGCCTCTGAAGTCAGACAAGCTAGCTGTGAATCTCAGCTCTGTCGTTCGCTAGCTGTGGACCTTGGGTCTTGGTCTCGGTTTCTCTGTCTGTATAACTGAGATAATTATGTACAAAGTGGTTAACACAGCTTCTAGCACAGAGCAAGCGTACGTCATTGGGAGCCATTGACAAGTACATGCTTGTGGCTGGCTTTGGGCTCTTCGTTGAGTGGATCAGACTAATTAGGGCGCCCCAACTACAGTAGAGGGTTCTGGACCTGGAATGCACACATAGCTCCACGCACTTGAGGACCCTGTTCTGTGAGGCATCCCTTTTCTCTTTGCCCTTGGCCATCGTGGTAATGATGGCTCCAGAAACAGCTCACTCATTGCCAGGTCCTGGGACCAAGGGCGGCTGTTCTTGGAAATTGAATTTAACCATAATGAAAAATGAGATGGGTCTTCCTCTGCCTTCCTAGTTTTAGGACTTTAAAACTTAAGTCAGTCCAGATGGACATCTTTATTTTTACTTAGAAGGTTAAAAATTCTGGAAAGTTTGACACTAACCCTGACTAACCTTGGATGAAATTTTCAAGACGTGGCTCTCAGCCTCTAAGTTGGATGAGCTCCTTTGCTAAGCTCTTAAGTCCACTTTTTTTTTTTTTCCAATTGAAGGAAAAAAATAGCCAAGCTCAGAGTTCACTTTAATTGCCAGCAAGGTTCTGTAGTTTAAGTAGGGCAGCTAAGAAGTGAAAAGGGCTCAAGAAAGAGGTGGAAAAACTGAAATCTGTTATAACATTTTATTTTCTGGATGAGATGTCCATCCATAAAACTGAAAATCACTGAGATTTCATTTGTTCCAACCCCAGTTTTTATTCTCTGCAAGAAGTCATCATCACATGCCTTGTCTGCTTCTTAGAGAGAGGTTGCCCCAGAGACCGGGTGTGTGGAGTGATGAAAAAGCTCTCAGAATTACTTCTGTATCACTCTGGATTTTGGAGGGGGGAGGGGAGACCTTTTGGGAGTGAGTCAAACTTCTACAGCTACAGATCTGAAACTTTTTCTTGAAATGTTCTGAACAGGAGTAATTTGCATTCCCAACTGTCAGAGTGATGATGTTGGGTCTTGGATTTAGAATATAATCATAACTTTTTAAAGTTCCCATACCTGGGGAATCCAGAGAGCTATCAACCTAACATTAGGAAAACATATCAGTCAAATTGATTTTTGGAAATGACAGAGATTTGCAAAATTAGGGAGTGGAGTTACACACATGCTGGGAAAACAAAGCCACTGAGTTTAGAGTTAGTTGTCACATGTCGTGGAGTAGAATATAAAAATGGCGCAATATAATGAGGGGTTTTACATGGAAATCCTAGAGAAAAGGAAGAAGTGAAATTACAGGGAAAAGAAAGGGAAGAAAGGGTGGTACAAACAGTGATGGTGTAGGGAAGTGATCTACAGCTCATGGGCCAAATCTGGCCCTCCACTTGTTTTTGTAAATAAAGTTTTATTGGAACACAGCCATGCCCACTTGTTTGCATATGGATTATGATTGCTTTGGCTCTGTAATGGCAGAGTTGAATAGTTGCCACAGAGACTATATGGCCTACAAAGCCTAAAATAGTTATTAGCTGGCCTTTTACAGAAATAGTTTGTTGACCCCTATGGTCTAGATGGTCTAGATCATCATGGATAAAAACTCTGACGATGGTGCAGAATCCCTGCTCCATCACTTATTAGCTGCATGACCTTAGAAAGTATCTTCATGCCTCCAAGTCTGTTTCTTTGTCTGTATAACGCTCATTATATCATTGGGGCGATTTAACAAAGCACCCCAAACTCGGTATTATAAAACTGTAAGTGTTTTTGTTATTAGTTATTGCTTACAGGTCTTTGGGTCAGCTAGATGGTTCTTCTGGTCTCTGCAGTGGCTCCTCTGATCTTGGCGAGCTCTCATGTTTGGGGATCGACTCACTATGGGCTGCTCTAGGATTGTCTCATCCGGGAAATGCGGAGTCTCCTCCATGTGGTCTCTCATCCTCCAGCAAAGGAGCCTGGGCCTGTCCTTATGGCAGTGACAGGGTTCCAAGAGAGAGTGCAGGAAGTGTGCAAGGCTTCCTGAAGCCAGACTTAGAACTGGAATGGGGTCACTTCCACCACATCCTTTTGGCCAAAGCAAGCTCCAGGCAGCCCCACATTCAAGATGTGGGGAAACAGATTCCAGTCCGTGATGGTAGGACATGCAAAGTGCAAAGTCACCTCGCCCAGGGCGGGGATACAGCAGACTGTGGCTTGGGGCCGTCAGTGCAGTGGGTCTACTCTACTCCTAATAAGACAAGCCCCAGTAGGAACAAAAGAGTCATGACCATGACTGACAAGTAGGAGGCAGGTAAGAAATCCCAGCTGCTGCAAGAGTGAGGCTGCACACCTAGGGTTGTAGTCCAAGGGTGTGGCTGCAATGGGTGTATCTCGTGGCCTCTCTGCTTGGGCATGGCATCATGCTTATATTGGGGAAGGGCAGGTAACTGCTACAGGTCCATGATTGAACAAGTGCACTGAATATTGCGCCTGGCACCTGTTAAGCTCCCATTTAGTGTTAGTCTTTGTTAATAAGTGATTGATATACTTGATATCTTATTATTATTTCCACTGCTAGTCAGAAGTACCAGGCTCTCCCTTCCACACAGACTTGGGGTTGGTGTCTCTGTTTTTCTTCTTCAGATGCCTGGTCTCTCTCTCTCTCTCCCTACCTCTCACCTCTCTCCCTTGATCCCCTCTGTCTCTCGTTCCCTCTTTCTCTCTCTCTTACCCTCTCCCTCTTCCTCATGTAGCTTCTCTCTTGGTGACATTTAGCAGAAAGCCGTTGTGCTCTATCTCTGGGAGCCCAGGCCAGTGAGCCTTTAATGCAAAGTGACATCTGCTCTGAGTCTAGGGCCCTGGGAGTGCTCCCTGGTCACAAGTGCTTTTGGCTGCAGAAGCCTCAAGCAGAGCAGAGTCCCAGGAATGGCTAAATTGTAGCTTGACAGTGTAGATGAGGAAGGGTCACTGTGCAAAGTGGCTGCCTGATTGAGGTGGGGAGATAGCGCCACCGAGGTGCCCACTGCAAGAATTTGACAGTTGTCTTGCAGTGAAGAGTCACCGTCTGTGAGCCCAGAGTCTCTCTGAGACTGTGATGAAGTTGTCACAGCCCCTGGGGATGGAAGGGGTCTGTTCTGGAAGGATCTGTCTCGACCAGTACACCTTGACTGAGCTTTTGCCCACTTAAAGATACTGGACTGGGCATTTTCTGAGCATCCTTGGATAGGATTGAATCTAGAATTGCGTTAGAAAAGAGGGTGTGGTGTCTGAGGTGGGTGATGGAACACCTATAGTGATTAAAAGACAGATGCCAGTCAGACCTGGGTTGGAATCTCAGGTCTGCCATTTATCTGCTGGGTCACTACTTCTGTGTACAGTTGTCCAGGATGTACACTGCACAAGGGAAAAGTTGGAGCTAAAATTCAACTTGCAGTTTAGTCAGCAAGGCGTGCACCTAAACTCAGCGCTAAAGTTGCCCAGAATAAGGGACAATTCCTATTAATAATTCTTACAGAACTGCAGTTTGAGAGAGCAGTGGTCTGGGCTGGGTAGCATTGGGAGAGTTCAACCTCTCTAAACCTCAGTTTCCTCATCTATAAAACAGAGATGAAAATAGTACCAGATCATGAGTTTGTTGATCACATCAAGTATTTGTAAAATGCTTGGAATAGTAAAAAGGCCCAATCAATAATGGTTACCCCTAGTGGTTAAGAGGGCAGATGACCTGAGTTCACATTCTGTTCTGCCACTTGCTAGCTGTGAAACCTTGGGCAAGTTACTTAAATGCTGTCGTTTATTCACCTTTTAAAATATGGGGTGATGATAATATTACCTTCCCATGGAGTCACGGTGAGAATTAAACGAGTTAGTATCTATAAAGTGCTGATTTAGTTAGCGCATAAATATCAGCCACGCAAGCCAGTTTTAGTGCTGTTATGACCAAGGATCCATGTGGGTAACAAGTCAGTCTGAGCTAGAGCATTCGCCATGAATAAGCAGCCGTGGATAATTGAAAGTGAGTGGTTTGGGATGCAAGAAATAGCAGCTTGTATGTTGGCAAGCCGATGGGCATTTCCACTGTTCCACCAAGAGAGGGAAGAGATTCTCTGACGTAGTGGTTCTAATTTTCCATCTGCCATCCTCTTTCCTGACGCTCTAGCCAGTACCGCACACCACTACCCACCCATAACCCGCTCTCGGTCCACCCTTTCAAGTTCAGAGTAGTGTTGAAGGGGCTTGATTAATGGGCTTCAGTGAGCCTGGTTCATATCCCCGGTCCTACTAATTACTAGCTGTGTGACCTTAGGCAAGTTTCTTAGCCATCTTAACCCTCAGTTTCTTTGCTATAAAATGGGAATAATAAGAGGTCACAGGTTTACTGTGAGGGCAAGTCAAGTGTCTAGCACATGTGGGGAGGCACGTGGGCTCAGCTTCATATGTTAGCTGCTGCTGCTGGTGTTATTGTTGGCATAACTTGCACACGTGCACACGCACGCGCGCGCGCACACACACACGCGGCAGGTTTGGGGCTAGACCTTTGGGGGTTATACACATAAGTACGTTCTGCTTCTCGGAAGTACGTATTTGGATGGAGGTTACACCCATGCTAACCAGTAACCCGCGTGCAGTGTGGAGGTGAGAACAGAGTTTTGTAGGTGCAGAGGAGGAGAAGCATGTCTGGTGAGCATACAGCTGTAAAACAGAGGGGAGATGGAAAGCAGGAGTCCTTTGAATGCTAGCTTGTGGGTGAACTGCATTCGCAGCCAAGGCAACAGCAGAGAGCAGCCCTTCCAGGTGGTGGTGGCATGTGCAGCTAGGCTTGAATGCTGATTCTTGGTTCTGGGCACGAACACGCAGCAGCCACTGCATTCCAGCAGGTAGGCACCTCCCGCTCTGAGACCGTGATGGGGTAGGGGCTGCCCCAGGTCACCAGGGATCAGAGCCCCAGATCTGGTGGGAAATGACAGAGTCATTAATTCTGCCACCGACTCACCAGAAGGTTGCCACTAGGGACCTCCTGAGAGCAGGTCAGATGCAGCCCCTCCAGGACAGGTAGCCAGGGCTTCTGGGGGGCTTCAAATTAATCAGCTCTACCCTGGTACTTGAGACACATTAGAATTGTGATTTAGGCCCATTTACTGGCGTGAGATCACAGCGGGGTGCTGGGTGATTATGGTCACCCAAGCTTGCAGCCGAAGACTATTAAATAAATTCCCATCACTTCCGGTTTTCCTTGTGCCTGTCCCCAGCTGTCCCCGACAACACCCCAGAGTCGGGGAAAGGCCAGAGCAGCACCCAGGAAATGTGTTCTCATCGTCATGGACTTGGTGAGGGCTGCCTGCACCTTTGTCCCCCACTCCTCTGTCCTCTGCCTGCGTCGGTGAGTGGTGAGTGAAAAGGCCCCTCCATGCACCAGCCAGAGGGACCTTTGTGAAACATAAGTCTGATCATGGCACATTCTCCTGCTTGAAAAGCCCGGTGTCTTCCCAACGCCTTAGAACGAGATCTGGAGTCCTTCCCTCTAGGTGGACAGCAAGGCCCAGCCCCATCAGACCCCTGCCTTCCTCCGCTGTTGTACCTCGGACCCTGTGTCCACATCACAGCCCCACCGGCCTCTTTCTGCTGCCTACATAGGCTCATTTCTGCCTCGGGAACTTGGCTGTTCTGTTCCCGCTGCCTGGTGCCTCTCGCCCAGAATCTTCTGGTGTTGGCCCCTTCCTAACATCAGGCCCAAATGCCACCTCCTCGGAAACGTCTTCCCTGACACTCATCTGTCGTTCCCCACCTCTCTCCTGCTCTGTCTTCCTTTAAAGGACTCAGCCCGATATCACATCATATTTTACAACCATTTGTTGCTCTGTTATCTCTCTGACTATAGAATGTAAGTTCCATGGATCTATTTTGTTCACTACCCAGCACCCAGAACGCTAGGTATTGCTTAGAAGGTGCTCAAATATTGGAAGGATGAATGAATGAATAAGAAGTAGTAGTAACAATAGATAGAATAGTAGTAGTAATAATAATAATAATAATAACAATCAATAGCTACTACTCTTCAAGTGCATACCGTGTTCCTGTCACCAGGCTAAGCACTTCACCTACATTTTCTCATCTGACCTTCACGACAAGCCTATTGAGGTTGGTGCTATTTCCTCCCATTTTACAAATGAGGAAACTGAGGCTTGGAGATGTTAGAAGTAACTCGCCTAAGATCACCCAGCTTGTAAGGGGTGACGCTGAGATTCATTTCCGTTCTAAACCCCTGCTCTGTGTTGATCTGGAATAGTGAAGACGGGGCCATGCCCTCTGTGCTCCTTCCCTGGCTGAAGGGCTCAGGGGGGCTTATTGCTGTCGACAGAATCACAGCTGGCTTCATCAAAGAGAGTGAAGTTGGTGAGACTCTGTCTGAAAGTTAAAGTGGTTTTCAAGTGGAAAAATACTGCCTGCAGCCACCACCATCAAACCCCACCCCCCTTGGATTGGTGGTGATGGGGCTGTGTGTCTGACCCAAGACACACGAAGGACCCTGAGACAGGCCAGAAGACAGGGTTCCAGAGTTTTCTTGCTTTACTTCATTAAGAACATGAGCTGTGTTTGATTTGAAAGTCCCAAGCAGCTAAGCGGCTTGAGCCATTTACATCTTTTCAAATTGGAGCTCTTTTTTCCAAAGGGAAAATCTGAAGCTCCACTTGAATCTCATTGCTGAATACAAAGGACGCTGATATGGGCTTTCAAAGACTCTAGAATGTCAAGTGAGAACCTGGCTGTCAGGGAAAGGCAGCATTGCGTGCTTGTGTGTGTGTGTGTCTGTGTGTGTGAGCACACACACGTGGGTACCCAGGCCTGGACCATGCTGTCTGTGGCCTCTTTCTTGACGCTCTGCACCCTTCTTCTGTGATGTGAGGGGGCGGCCCAGCCAGATTCCTTTGTGTCTTTCTGAGTGACTGTGACTGCCCCTGGCCTTCGGAGTTTAAGCTCCTGACAGATATTAAAGAACAATTCACTTATTTCGGCTAAACAGAAAAGCATATGGAAAAAGCAAACTGCATTAACATCTGCCGCCTGGGCCCCATCTGCTCCCGTTGGCTTGGCTTCGCCTGCAGACGTGCCAGCCTGTCAGCTTTCCACGGCCGCTCCTTTTTCCTTCCAAGCCAGGGCAGGATGTGCCCGTTCATTTCGATCCACTCACACAGGACCAGGCACGTCCTAGGTGTTTTGGAAATATGGGGAAATGCATGAAATGCAACAAGTGGGGAGGCGGTGGGCTCTGGAGTTCATACTCTGGATCAGCTGCTTACTAGCAGGCCTTAGGCAGGTGACATGCCATTTTTGTGCCTCAGTTTCCTTGCCTGTCAAATGGGCTTAGCAACAGTGGTAGCTACATATAAGGATCATTGTGAGGATGAAATGATATAATGTATCTAAATCCCTTGCAATAGACGGGGGCATAGAGTAAGTATGCAGTAAATAACTAATTCTTGCTTTCAGTAAGAGTGTTCATTCCCCGCTCCCCACCTGTGTTACTCATCCTCTTTTCTACAGCTTTACAACTTGTCTTAAAAATGGTCACCTAGGGCTTCCCTGGTGGCGCAGTGGTTGAGAGTCCACCTGCCGATGCAGGGGACACGGGTTCGTGCCCCGGTCCGGGAGGATCCCACATGCCACGGAGCGGCTGGGCCCGTGAGCCATGGCCGCTGGGCCTGCGTGTCCGGAGCCTGTGCTCCGCAACGGGAGAGGCCACAACAGTGAGAGAGGCCCGCATACCGCAAAAATAAACAAACAAATAAATAAATAAATGGTCACCTATAGCAAAGTCTTTCAGCCCCCTGGAAGTTCCCATTTTCACATGGACACCTTTAAGGACACAACCCTTTCTCCCCAACCATCGTCCAAAACATACTGGCGTCTGGGCAGGGCTGACCGTGATTCACAACAGGACCTGAGGCTGGAGGGGGCTGAGCCAGGGGTTTGCACCTCTGGCTACACATTGGGATCATCTAGGGAGCTCTGAGAAGTTTCAGTCCCCAGGCTCCAGCCCAGACTAACTCAGTCGTATTTCCCAGGTTGCAGCGCGGGCCTCAGTATTTTTAAAAGCTTCCAGGTGATTCCAATGGGCAGCAAAGATGAGAACCAGTGAGCTAAACGCTGGCCATTCTCAGTGCATCATGTTATCTGAGGGAAGAAGAATTGAGAACAAAAATTAAGGGGAGACGGTGGGTGGGGAATACTAATAAAATATTGAATGAAACAAGCAGATTACGAAGGGGATATTTACAGCCAGCCTGGTGCCATTTTGTCAAACTTATAAACACAAAAGACTATTATATACTGTATGTGGAAACATACAAATTTACTAAAGATATAGACACACAGATGTGAAGGGCAGAAGTGACCTCTGGGTTATTGATAAAGAGGATTAAGTGATGAGAGGTGTTTCAACTGTATCTAGTTTTCTTCCTTTAAAGAGCTGAAAAAAGCATGGCAAGACTGGTACATGGGGGTGTTGTATTATTTTTCTGTACTTTCAGTATGTTTTGAAATCTTTCATAATAAAATGATTATATTAGAAATTTCTATATTTGATAAACATTTGTATTAAGAAAATATTTAGATCCATTTTAGAAAATGATTAAAAAAACATAATTTTACCACCTCACTTCAGAAGTTTAACAACTTTTTAAATGTCCCAGGCCATGGGCAGCCTTTTTTTTTTTTTTTTTTTTTTTTTTTTTGGCGGTACGCGGGCCTCTCACTGCTGTGGTCTCTCCCGTTGCGGAGCACAGGCTCCGGACGCACAGGCTCAGCGGTCATGGCTCACGGGCCCAGCCGCTCCGCGGCATGTGGGATCTTCCCGGACCGGGGCACGAACCCATGTCCCCTGCATCGGCAGGCGGATGCTCAACCACTGCGCCACCAGGGAAGCCCCATGGGCAGCCTTTTGATTGAGGAGTGATGCAGGACAGTGGGGTGAGAGAGAAGGAAGAGATGGACAGACAGAGGGACAGAGAAAGGGCAGAGACCCACAGGTGGGGACAGGTTGACCCCCTGAGGGTGTGAATGAAGTCAAGTTCCTTATAAACGGTCCCATGCGAGGCCGTCCCAGCGAAGGTGGGGTGCCCTCCACCTGACTTCTTCCAGGGCTTGGAATTGTCCTGTTATTGCTGATATGGACACCTCAAGCCTTGGCTACAAGCGGTAATTAATATAGGAAGGGGAAAGTGGGGGAGGCCCAGCCTGACCCTCATGAGCTTCTTTGGCCATCCTGATGGAGTCATCAGTGGACTGGAGGTGGATGAAACCAGACAGTGCTGGGCAGCTGACCTCCGCGGGTCATCCTCCGCACAGAGAGTGAGCCCAGGGTGGATCTGAAATTGCAGGCATGGCTGCCCCCAGAGAAGCTGCCAGCCCTTTTTCTAGGTGTTTCACTCCCAACAAGAACAGCTCATTCCCAGTCTGTGGCTTGAATGTTCTGGGAAGCGGCTCTGAGCTGAGGCTCCAGAGTCAGGCACCGTGACTTAAATCCCCAATCTGTGTGGCCTTGAGCAAGTGTCTTTACCTCTCTGAGCCTCTGTTTACTCATTTGTTAAAAAAGGATATCCTACGACTAATAGGAGTATTATTTACAGCTATGATTTGTGTTTTAGGCACTGTCCTATGCGCTTTCCCAGCAATGACTTGTTACCTCCTCCTAGTAATTTTTTGAGCTGGTTACAGCTGGGAAACCTGCCCCAAATCGCAGAGCTTTGAAATGGCACAGGGACCCAGGTAGTCCACTGCAGTGCTCCTGGCACTGGCCGCTGAGCAGCACTGCCTCTTTGTAAAGCTGTTGGGAGCGTTCAACAGGAGGCCACATGGAAAACGCTGCCGTAGCAGCAGGGACTCCATCATAAAATCATGAACACCTGGTGTCAGCTAGGATTCTCCTAGTCTCAACCAGAGGCGTGTGGATACAACAGATAATATTCTGTTCTCTTCCTGAGGTCCAGCCAGGAGGGGAAAGTTCACAGGTGGCCTTGGTCCAAGTTCGGACACTTCTGAGGCTATTGAGAGATGAGGCTGGGAGGTTAAGAGCACAAGGTTTGGAATCGGACCGGCCTGGGTTTGATCACAGCCTTGCCCCTTCCTACCTGTGTGACGCTGGGTGAGTCACATGACCCCCTCTCTGGGCCTCAATTTACTCTTAGGTCAAGTGAGGATGATAACATCCCGTATGTCAAAGATCAACGTGAAGGTTAACCGAGGGAATTTTGCAAAGTGTTAGGTAAGGTGCAGGCGCTCTCCCGTGTAGCGAGTGCCCGATGGGATGGATGAGGCAGACATACAGAACGGCAGGAGGTGGGATGGAGCAGGAAGCTGGAAAAGTGGGCAGGGCCTGCTTTACTGGGGGAGCTGCAATGACTCGGGCATTTGGCCTGTGTGTAGTAGTCAGCGTGGGAGTCCCTGTCTTGCTGTCTTAAACTTTTCTTAAGTGAAAAATCCTGATGGTATTCACCGCCTGAGGAAAAGGAAAGTGACCCGCCCTGGGGCAGTCAGGCAGCCAGGAGACCCGAGGAGACCCTAGAGGGCTCCCCAGAAGCTGAGGACTCAGAAGGACTACTTAGAGACGTGTCCCGTCCAGAGAGAAGGCAGCCTGTCTTCAGAACCTCAGTACAGCTAGTCGCTTGCACTCTGTAAAGTTCACAGAAAGAGCCATCTAGTGGCCTGAACTACTGTGGTCCATCGGGTCTCCCAGAACCACCTTCTGCTGGGTCTGTTTCATGGGTCGTTTGAGGATAAAGGGGAGCTTCTTTGTCTGACTCCAGCCAGACTTGAGAAGTCAGGGCACGTCTGCCAGGAAAGATCCACTGAACAGCCCCTTGAATAAGGAACTTGTCCAACAGCAAACCGTCTCCCCAGCCCAGATGGCACATGTTCTGGGGGAGGAGTGTCACTCTCCAGAACAGGAGGGGCAAGAGGAGGCAGAAACAGCCCTTTTACCTATTGCCCGGGCACCCAGCCTCTCTGCAGTTCCTCTTCTCGCTTTCCCAACTCTCTGGGGCCAGACAGACCCGGCTCTTCAACTTGCTTAGAGAACCTCTTCCAGCCTCAGTTCCCTCATCTTTAAAATGGGTGGATAAAAACATGTAAGAGATGCTCAGCATTGCATCTGCAACACGTCCCGTCTATTTTTGTCTTTTTATTGAGTTGTTGGTAGGATGGTTGTCTATCTTGTTCTACTAGAATGTAAGTCTCACAGGAGCAGATGTCTCTGAATCCTAGTGATAGACATAGCCCTGCTGCCAAGGACAGTGGCTGGCATGTACTTGGCATTCAGTAAATACGCATGAATTGATGCATCACAGAAAGTTACTCTAGCAGTTTGGGTGAAATGATGTTGATAACAGCTACCTTCCATTGTCTGTGCTCTGAGCTGTGCTTTTGCACAAAGTCAATATATCTTCTCATCAACCCTGTGAGGTTTAGATATCATTATACCCGTTTTACACAGGAAGGAACCAAGGCTCAGAGAGGTTAGCTAACTTTCCCAAGGTCACACAGCTAGGAAGGGGCAGGGCCAGGTTTCAAATCCAGAAGAGTGACCCCAGAGCATGCCCTTGTAACCCGCCAGCACGTCACAGTGGCCGTGATTGTGCACTGCCCCCTCTGACTCAGCACAGTTGGAGAGATGAACATCAGACACATCCCATCTGAAGGCAGTGACCAAAACTCTGCTTTCAGGGGGGAGAACAGGGCACACAAAAGCTAGTTGTGAGGAGGTTTTCCGTCCTGAAGCTTGACAGAGAATGTCAGGGGCTCGTGGGCCGTGTGGCGGTGAATGGCATGTCCCATCCCACAAGCCACAGCCCCCCTCAGGCCAGGAGGCAGAAGCCGTTTTCCACCCCTGTTGAAGTGGGCACCGCTGTCACCTCCGTTCCCATGGCCCTCGATGAAGATGGCTGTTCTCCATGTCACGCCAAACCCACACGTAAACAGGAAGTACCGGTGGGGCTCCTACAGTTGGCAGGGGGTAGGCCTGCAAAAAGGCAGCCTTCTTGGGGAACTTAGCCAGTGAAACCTTGCGTGGAGGCCCCGTCCCTGGTAGGTAGGGCCAAGGCAAACACACGCTCATAAAGGAGATTTAGTGGGTGACAGCAGCACACTCATTTGTACCCCTGCATAGTAAAGATGATTTATTGGCAGCTGCTGGGAAGCTCAGCTCTGAAATCACATGGATGGTAATATCAGGTGCTTTTCCCTGGTTTCCTCTCCCCACCCCAAATGGCTCTGGCTTTCAGATGGTATAAATTAATTGGGTTTGTATGTATGTATTTGTGCATATATATTTATTTATTTACAGGCATCTTTCCTTATTTATATTGCTGCCTCCGCGAGCATTTACATTTCTTTAGAGACTCTGCAGTAATGAGCTTACAAGTGGGTCATTCATTACCCACTTGTGGCAGGGTGCGTGGGGAGCAGGGGACCCGGCAGATGCAAAGGATGAGTTTGATTCATCAGCAGGAGGCCTGTTTGTCTCCTCAAGTGCCCCTTCCCCAGAGGACCTGGATGGGAGAACATCAAGCAGGAGATGCCGGAACAAGGAGGGCTTCCAGGGACTTGGGGCAAGAGAAACACGGACGGTGTGCAGGGAAATAAAACCACAACAGAGAGCACACTGAGGCCGGAGGGTACAAAGCTGGGGTTAGTCTCAAGTAACGGAGACAAGGCAGTGGCTCAAGAGGACTTTACACCAAGGACTCAGGTTGTTCAAGTAACCCTCTGCCTGCTGACCCTCTCTCCCCGCTTAAAGAGTTCAGCCCACTTAGTGATTGCTCTCTTCCGGGGTCTTTGGTGGAGGTGGCGTCACCCCCTAGGGGTCATTTTGGGTACACGTCGGACGCTCCTCCAAGCCTGGACGTTAACAGCCTGAGGGAGTAGAGTGTAGCTTTTATAGCCATGCTGTGTGATTTTGGAGCATGTTACTTAACCTCTCTGTGCCTCCATACATTCATTCACCTGTAAAATGTGGATATTAATAGTACCTACCCAAAAGAGTTGTTCTGGGATTCTTTTTCAGCTGTATTGAGGTATGATTGACAAATAAAATTGTAAGATATTTAAAGTGTACAATGTAAGGAACTCAGTGGGAACCCCACTGAGTTCATTAACAAATGGTTCTGGGATTTTTAAAGTAATCTGCGCCAAGTGTTAGCGCAGTTCTTGGAATAAACGTTCTATAAGTGTTAGCTACGCTCGTTGTTGTTACCAAGTTTGGTTTTGCTGGGCTCGCCTGCCCGTGATGCCCTTGTCTGCCTCGTGTACATGCTCTTTCTTCTCAAAACTGGGCAGGAAAACTGCTTTCTCTGTGAAAGCCTCCTCTACTCTCCTTGGACCCCGGACCACCTTAGGTTCCAACTCTTGATGAGACCCTTGGCACTCATTCGTCGCCCCCCCTGCCCGCCTTCACTCCCGTCCTGTATTGAAATAATGTATGTCCACGCCCACTCCCCTGTCCTGTGTCTGAACTCCACCGACAGCAGGAAGCATGTCTTAATTCACTTTCCTATCCTTTGCCTCCTCCATGCCTGCTAGGGAGTAGCCACCCAATTAAAGTACATAGAGTGAATAAACCAGTGCTTCTCAACCCTGTTGGACCCAACCCCTCTTCCTGCAATAAATCTTTTAAAATGTTCCTTTTGTCTATCATGAAATGAAATCCATACTTGTGTTACACTCACAACTCTGAAACATATCAATACACTGCCCTGATGATAATATAACGAATATATAAAAGTAATTTAAAATAAAAACAATGTATTTCATTCTGTAAATGATCAGACACAACACCTCCAGACTAGCACTTCCCAAACTGTAATGTGCAGATGAACCCCCTGGGGGTCTTGTTAAAATGCAGATGCAGTGGGTCCAGGTGGGGGCCTGAGATCCTGCATTTCTAACAAACTCCCAGGGATGCTGATGCTGCCGGCTGATGGGCCTCACTTTGAGTGTCAAGGGCCTGGAAGACACATGGGAAGGTCCAGTGCTGGATGTTGAATCACCAAGAATTATAGTTACAAGAATTATAGTTACACACAGCTTGTGTGGCTGTTGATGATAGGATTTTTTTGAAATCGTACTAAAATTCTGAATGATGTAGGATCTCCCCTTGAGTTAAAGGTAGTTAACTTTCCTAGAAAATTCAGATACATGAAAAGCATTCAAAAGTGCTCTGTCATATGTAAATTTGTGTTAGGTTCCTGACCTGCAAAATTAAAAATGAGTTGTTCACCCACATGACATGGAGAGACATCCAGAAGTCCTGCAGGATGTGGGACACTTCCTTACTGCTTTGGGAACATGCATTGCCAGGGATCTGGTGTCCTGCCACCAGTCTGTGCCAGGAGAGTCCCCCAGTCATTGTGGCAACCAAAATGGCACCACATGTTTTCAGAGCACCCCGTGGGGGGCGGTCCCGCTTCCATGGAAGACCCTGGAATTAAAGGACTCATTAAGGGCTCTGAGGTCTTTGAGGCAAGGCTCTGAAGTTGAGTTACTTGAAGATCCTGGGTCCTTGGTTTCGAGCAGGCTCGCGGCATGCGGGTGGGTAAAGGGGACCTGGGCCAGGCTGGACGAGAGCTGTGATGATCTGTAGAGGAGATGCTCCTTCTTGATACTGCGGGCCACTGCTCAGCTCCAGACAATTGTCACATGCAAGAATCCAGGCCCAGTGCTATCAGGTCTCCTGATGCTTCAAGACAGTGTGGACATCCAGATTTTTAGATGGACTCTCTAGATTTTGAAATGTTGGCTGGGACTAAAAACCAAGCAAATGAAAACACTGTATGAAACAAACCAACATCTGTGCCCTTGGAACCACTGGGGCCCCAGTTATGACCTCTGGTTTAAGTTAGGGATGTGCCAGCAGGTTGGGGACTAGCCACTGCCCAAATGAATGTGCCCCTCCTCGGGGTCACCCCGTTTCCAGCTGGGGGCTCTAACCCTCCTCCCACTTTCCCCCATGCACAGGCTGCTTCTGCGGACCTCCTCCAGCCCCCTCCCCCTCCCCCCTCCAGCACACCTTTCCTTGGTTAACTTGGGCCCTTTCTCCAGCCATCTCCTTTCTTCCTGGCTTAACTGTCCTGATCTGGGCATTTTGGTCAGGAGGGGCTGTTGTTTCTGGATGGGAACAGGGTTTGAGCTGCTGAGGCTGCCAGCACCAGCCTCCGGAGCACTCGCCCCTGGCTCTGTGGTTCTCAACCAGGGTGATTTTTGGCCCCTGCGGGACATCTGGCAATGCCGAGAGACATTTCTGGTTTTCACAAGGGTGTTGCTATCATCTAATAGGTAGAAATCACAGGTGCTGCTAAACATCCTACAATGCTTGGGACAGCCTTCACAATTAAGCGTGATCTGTCCCCAAATGTCCATAATATCATAGTTAAGAAAGTCCGTCTTAGAGGAATCCGGAGGCTTTGTTATTGAAGTAAGACTGTCATTCATTGTGACTGTCACTGTCACATCCTCCTGGTGGGCTGGAAGGACAGCGTGGGTCAAGTCTGGACTCCTGTGCTGAGGCCCCAGAGACGCGGCATTATGGGGTTGAGGTCCAGGCCATGCGGCCTTGGGCAGTGTCAGAGGTAAACAAGACCGTAAGGACAGATTTTAATCTGCAAAGTACTATTGCACTAGGGGGAAGGGTCCAGTGTGAACTGAACTCCACTGTGATTTGTACAGCGTGACTGGGTCTTTTAAAGGGAGCAGGAGGGAATAGTGCAGGGGTGAGCAGGGGCTCAGTAGAGTCAGGGAAGTGGAAAATGACAAAGCAGAAAGGAGGGGCTCCGTCCCCAGGAAACTCATCCGGGTTTGCTGACTGGCGCTTCTCCAAGTTAGTCCTCTTCCCTCCCACAAAGGCTGGGACGGATGCTGGGGCCCTGTCCTCGGGCGTTGGCCGGAGCAAACTAGATGCTATTAGCAGCCTTGAGTTTTCTCAGGCAGGCGCTGTACGGGGCGCTCATGTCATCCAAGACTGTGTCCTTGAAATGTCAGAGACTATGTTAGCGTTTGCTCAAGTCTTTACAGGCCAAGGTTGAGACCTGGTTGAGGAGGGGCTCGGAGGGGCTTGGCTAGAGTTTGGTCAAAGGGGAAATCTTTGCCAGCAGGTCACTCTCCCCCCAAGAGGGTGGCCCAGGGCTTCAGGGTTCTGCCTCTCTATATAAAAGTATTTATCAGCACCCCATTTCCAGTTGGCCTAGATTTCTGTCCGTGTGTGTGTATTTATTGTGTGTGAGAGTAAAATATAAATCCACAGGCTTGGCGTATAGGGAAAGACCCAACATGAAAAGGTCCTCAACTTTTAATTTCCTCAATGAGTAGATATTTCGGATGACAAGTATTTCAGCAATTCTCAAATTTGGTGGTCTCCATGGACCCCCTTATATTTTTTCAAACATTATTTCAGACCCCCAAAGAGCTTTTGTTTATGTAGGTTATATCTATCAATTATTTGCTATATATTGAAATTTAAACTAGGGCATTCTTAAAATGGTTATTTATTGATTTACTTAAATTAACCATAACGCGTTACCTATCTGTATAAGTAAAAATTTTTATGAAAAATGCATATGTTTTGTACAACAAAAACAAATTTCGTGAAAAGAGGCATTGTTTTACATTTTTGCAAGTCTTTGTAATATCTGGCTTAATAGAAGACAGCTGGATTCTCACATTTGCTTCTGCTTTCAATCTGTTGCGATTTCACACATCATGGAGCCTCTACAAACTCCACTGCGTGCTTGTGTGAGAGGATGAATGAGAAAAAGGAAAATAACATCTTCAAATTATGATGGAAATAGTGACCTTGGGGTCCCCCAGGAGTCCCCAGAGCACACTTTGAGATCTACCTCATTAGATCATCACAGTAAGCATTAATTCCAATTAAATCAATTGTAGCTAACATTTATTAAGTTCTAGGCTTTATGCTAAGTGCTTTACACGTACTAACTCTTTGAGCTGTTGTAAAAGCCCCGTTAGGTAGGTACTAGTTATTATGGCCATTTTACAGAGAGGGAGACTGAGGCTCTCAGAGTTAGGTACTGTGCCCCGGGTCACTCAGTGAGCAAGTGGCAGAGGCCGGGTGGATCTGAACGCACTTCACCTCCCGACCCTGCCTTTCCAAATGATTTAGGTCTGCTCATCAAATGATGGGGTGCCAGCTAAAAATGTCAATTGAGTGCTGAGTACACATCAAGCCTCATGCTAATTGTTCTGTTGTTAACTAGAATTAAATATGAGTGTGCCCTATTATTTAATCTCTCCTGCACCTTTGCAAAGTAGGTCTTCCTACCCCTTTTTTTTTTGTAGATGAGAAAACTGAGGCTGTGAGAGGCTAAGCTTCTGTCTCTGTATCTCAGGGTTAAGGGGCAGAGGCTAGATTCCAAGCCAACTCTATCCATCCAGCTCCCTCCCTCCTCACCCCATGCTGGGCGTCCCGTTAACATGACTAAATTTGCTAAATTACACCAGGCTTATTATTGAGGGTTCTGTTAAAGCCTGGCCTGCCCGTGCCCAGCAGAGTCCACGGGTTTCTAAGCTCTGGCCAGCCCTGCCACTTTTTGTGCATGCAAATGAGCCAGGCGGGCGGGCGAGGGGCCTCTGTGAGGTCTATTTGCATTGGCAGCCCGGTAATTGCATGTCCTAATTGGGTGCAGCCATGCACACTGTGCCTCCTCCATTCCACTGCCCTGGCACAGAAGTCCTTCTGGAAGCAGGTGTGGGCTTCTCCCCCATGTGCCCCTCTCAATGGCCTTGATCACCTTGGTGATTGGAATGAAGCCTCGAACACTGAGTTCAACAGCAAACAGCTACTCAGCTGGCAGTGCGTCCACATGGCACAAAAGAAAGCCGTAAACGGGTCGTGATGAGTGAGCAGGTGGGACAGGCGCCCTCACGCCTGCACAGCGCACCTGGCCGGGGCTCCCCTCTGACACCATCTCTATTCCTCATAGCTGCAGAGAGGCGGTGCAGGGTTGGTGGGTGTGACCTCTGGACCCCAACTGCCTGGGTTTGAATCCTGGCTTCTCCACTTCCTAGATCTGGATTTAGTCACTTAACTTCTCTGAACCTTCATGATCCCATCCAAAAAAACGGGGAGAATAACATAGCATCTCCTTCATAGGGTCCTCATGGGGATCAGATGAGCTAGTCTCTGCAGAGGGCTTGGGAACAGAGCCTGGGGCAGAGCCAGGCACTGTATGCATATCTTCTAATAGATGCATGTTTCGTAAGCTCCTTGCATGTGTCAGTCACTGTGTTCTGTGCTTCATCTGTTCTCTCCGTTCCAGGGAGATAGATGCCAGCCTCAGCCCCCGCAATGGATGAGGACGTCAGGGTGCAGGGAGATGAAATGGTCTGTCCCAGGTCAAAGAGCTGCTGGAGAAAATGATCACAGGATGAGGCAGGGAGAAGACGATGCACTTAGGAGCATCCATCTGTCCCTCAGTCCCTGGTCTCTCAAAATCCATCAGTGATTTCTCAATGATCTGAAATGGCAGAACTTTGTTAATCGATTGTATTGATTAACGGTTAATTCAGAGAACATTCAGCAGCACACACACAGGACCTGTCATTTTACAGATGAGAAGATCTGACTGTCGCTAAAGCAAGACAAGTACCCGGGTCTCCTCCTTTCTTGTTCGGTGTTCTCTCTACACAAAAATAAGAGCAAAGGTTTATCAATGAGTGGAGAGTTTGAAAACACAGCAACCCACCTCCACCCCTCGGAAACAGGACCTGGGTGCAGGGGAGGAGTTTGGGCCGATTCAGTTGATCAAGCGAGGAGAGATCCATCCTGAAGTCTGAACGTTAGAGAACCAGGAGGGACAGAGCAGACCCAGGGGTCTCTGAAACAGCAGCCTGTGTCATGTAACCTGCCTCTCGAAGCCACCTTGTGCTTGGCATATTTCTACCTGATTGAAATTGACTCTAAACATGCCCAAGGTTGAATGGGAATAGAGGACATTATTGCATTTAATTATTTCTCCAGAATAAAAATGGATTCTAGCAGCAGCTTAGGGGTAAGGCAACAGCAGAGCAATTCGAATTTTGGAGCTCGCATGCAAACATTTGAATGTGCAATCATTGCAATAAGTACATTAAAATAAGATAAGTCAAAGGGTTGCATTTGCATAAATAACCCAAGGCGAGAGTGTTGGATTGCTTAGGAATAAAGGGGACACAGCTAGCGATCATAATGAAGAAATACTAACGGATCTGTCCTCCAGGTGGAGACCATCAGGGGTGAGATGGTGGAGGCCCAGTGTTGATTAGTAGGGAAACTTCTTTGCTCATTCTTTCTCCTGCTTTGGGTGTGGTGGGCACATTCTGGAAGTTTTGACGTACATTCATCCTCACCAAATACCCATGACCTAAGTATTATTTTCACACCCCCATTTTCCAGATGAGGAAACTGAGGCATGCAGAGTTTGAATCATGTCATTTCTAACATCACATTCATTCCTTGGTCAGGTTATTTAACCTCCCTGTATCTTACTTTCCTCCCCTTCATTAGGACTCATGCTGTTGCTTCACTGGGTATTCGGGAGGATTAGAGACACAAGGTGTGTGAAGGGCCAGAGTATGAGGGGACATGGGTGCTGAGGATATGATGGTCATCTCACATGTATTTGCCTGGAAACCTCCCAAGGTTGGTTTTTATAGGGAAGGGAACCTGGATTTGGATGTCTGGATCTTGATTCTCCAGGGGAAGAAGAGAAAAGCTGAGACCCGTTTGCCTCTTGGCGAGCAGGTGAAGAGTTAGAGGGAAGGCAAGGTGTTATCTCATGCCCATCGAGGGATGGATGGATAAAGGAAATGTGACATATACGTACAATGGAATATTATTCAGTCTCGAAAAAGTAGGAAATCCTGCCGTATGTGATGCCATGGATGAACCCGGAGGGTGTGACGCTGAGTGAAATAAGCCAGACAGACAAAGACAAATGCTGCTTGATCCACTTACATGAGAATCTAAAATAGCCAGACTCAGAAATTCGGAGAGTAGAATGGTGGTTGCCAGGGGTGGGGGAGTGCAAATGAGGAATTGCTAATCAACAGGCATAAAGTCTCAGTTATGCAGGATGAATATATTCTAGAGATATGCTGTATTACCTTGTGTCTATAGGTAGCAATAGTGTATTGTGCGCTTAAAACGTTTGTTAAGAGGGTAGAGCTCATGTTAAGTGTTCTGGCCACAATAAAATAAAATGTACAAGAAAAGAAAGAAAACTGTGGAGGGAAGGTGTAGGAGAACTCATCAGCTATTGTAGGAAGCAACCCTGACTCAGCGTGACAGATCATCCCAGGCCTCTGAGTGATGCCTGGATCTCACTGACTATGGTTCGGTGGCTTTTCTGGAAGCTATCGAATATCTGTGAGCTCTTCATTCTAGAAGACAAAATATTTCCCTTTTCTCTTACGCTCGAATCTTTTGATTGGCAGCTGAGTAGCACCTGGGGCCAGGCGGAAGGCCAAGGGGCCACTGTGAGCTCACCATCCCCATTGCGGGGGTGTCTCTAAGTAGACGACGCTTATTAATCAGGAGTCCTATTAGAATTGATGGTGGCGCCTGGTCCTGATATCACAAATTAACCAGAGGAGCCAGCCGTTCTCTGGCGGCCAAATTAGCTTCGTTGATTGCAGTGCTTCCTGCGACTGGTGTTGCTTGGAGAACTTCTGCCAGAAGGTGGTAGAGAATGTGAGCTTTTGAAATTAGTGCTTTTATGGAGGTTTTCTGCTTGGGGGACAAACTGGTGATCATCAGTTAATGATGAGGAAAGAGAACAACCCAGGAACAGTACTGAGGATGTGTTTGATGAGAGAGGATGCAGATGGCTGTGAGGGCAGAGGCCTTTCTGCTCATTCTCTGCCTTCTTGTTAACTTCTAGAAAACGGGCTTAGGGACAGAATTTAAATTCTTGTTCTCAGGCAGCAGGAGTCATCGAACTGATTTTCCAACTGTTAGAGGTAAAAAATAATAATAAATTGGCTCCTGTATCTGAGGACAGCTAAGAGGAAGAAAGCAGATCAGGTTGGTTCCTGTATTAATCAGGATGAGCTAGACTATGCTGCAGTAACAAAGATCCCCAAACCTCAGTGACAGAAAGCAGCAGAGGTTTATTCTGCCCATGGAGGGTTGGTGGAGTCTATCCTTCACCCTGGCCTCACTCAGGAATGCAGGGCCTTCACCATCAGGAGTGTGGCTGGATGCTATGGGGGAAGGAGGGACATGGCAAACTGTGCCCCGGCCCGAGTCACTGGTCTTGGCCACGGCAGGTTGCTTGGCTGTGCCTCATTTGCAGGGGATGGGAAATACAATTGTATCATGTGCCTAGAAGGAAGAGAACTGGAATGTTTGTCAAGAGCTTTATTGAATACCATGCCCCCATCCAGCTCCATCCCAACCTAGGCTAATATGAGCAAAGAGAGAGATACCCCATCCATTCCCCCACAGAGAAGGGGGAGCTAAATGCTCCTCCCTTGACCTCTCAGCCAAACAGAAGAGGCACTAAACTATAGCAAGGTTTAGAATTAAACAGGTACGAGTTCACAGCCTCCCCTAAATGATGTCTGGCAAATCTCTGAACATCCCCAAGTTCCCCTTGTCCCTCTTTTGTAAGATGGGGGAATGGTAATACCTGTCTTGAAAGTTACTTCTGAAGGTTAAACATGGAAGGGCTTAGCACAGTGCCTGGCACTGGATACGTGCCCGTGCCTGAGAGTGTTAAAGCAACAAGCCTTGGCGCCTCTTTCTGTAAAATAGTGAGGAGGGTACCCCTTATGCGGCGATTGTTGGTATCCAATAAGTAATACCTGTGAGTCGTTTGCATATGGTGCCTGGCTGACAGCGAGTGCTCAGAAAATGCATCTGAGAGGCTGCTTGGGATTCTTCAAGGGCCTCTGGACAGAAAGAAGGGAAAAGAGGAATATCAGTGTGGTTTGTTTATAAGAACAGAGGAATGGCCCCTCACTGAGGGGGATTTCTTGCAAGATACGTGGAGAGGTAAGAAAGACTGGAAACAGGTGTCAGAACCAGAAGTTCCCCTTCACAGACCAGCATGTAATAGCAGCTACTGTGTACGACCAGTAGCCACTCCAGGACCCATCACAGACTCCACTCTTCCTCGGCATCTCCTTGTTTCCTTCTTCCTACCCATTGCCTCCCAGCTCCTGCCACCTCAAGCTCCTGGTGCTTCGTGGCCCCTCCTTACTGTCCTCTCCCTCTCTGTGACTCCCTGCCACCTAACGGCCACTGGCCAGCCTTGACACGGCTATTTGGAGATGACATGCCTATCCCAGATCCATGTAGCTGGATGGGAGTGGATGGGAAGGGAGCCAGGCTGCAGTGCTTCAGGGGACAGAGTGATGGGGGTCAGAAGGGTTCTGCAGCTTCCTGGAAGTGGCTGGTGGAGCTGGTAGCCCAGGGCATGGGGTCTGCGGTCTATCTGGTTTGAATCCCAGCTTCACCACCAACCAGCTGAGTTACCTTGGATAAGTCACTGATGCCCAGTACCTGCAAAATAAGAATAAAAGTAACATCAACTTACAGAATGGCCACGAGGTATCTTAGTGTAGTCTTCATTCTTACGGCCTCTTGAAATTGGTGCTTGATGCTAGGGGAGATGGGACAAAGGCAAAAAGAGGGCAGACACGTTGCTGGGCCAATTGGGGACATTGGAGACAAGGGCAATCAAACCAAGCCCAGGGGAACCTTCTAAACTCACAGTTCTTGGAGAGCTGGGGTCTGCACACTTTTTCTTAAAGGGCCAGCTAGAAATATTTTAAGCTTTGCAGACCAGTCTCTATGGCAACCACTCACCTCTGCTGTTGTAGCAGGAAAGCAGCCATAGACAGTCCATAAATGAACAGGCGTGGCTGTGTTTCAATAAAACTTTATTTACAAAAACAAATGGCGGGCAGGATTTGGTTCGGGGAGGGCAGTAGTTTGCAGACGTGCTGAAGAAGGAGCCACGCTCAGTGTCAGCTGCACGTCAGCCGATCCTGGGCACCAGCACTACCTCCACTGCTCTCCACCATCCTCTTCCTTGAGAACCTTTAATCGGCACATTTAGGAAAATGAACGAGGAAGTCTGCCCTCAGAATTGCTACTCATTGCCAATGTGTTTCTAGAGCAATGGGTGTAGATTTATGGAGTCAATTAGCGTTCTCTGTGGCCTCTGTGTCCCCTCTGACTAGCTTTGGGACAGTGGATTCTCTTTCGGGTTAAGGCCTTGATAATGGCCTCTAAGCAGAAGCAATGTGTTTCGGAAGTGATGCAGGATGTTAGTTGACCAGTGCATTTGATCCGAGGTCAAAATGGCCAGGGCCCACCTACCCGTGGAGAAGCTGAGTTTGGGGTGCCCGCCTTCCCGGAAAGACTCATTTTCTCCAGAACGACTCTTGGCCTTTCTCTCGACACCCTACCCCCTCACCCCGTGACTTAATCAGTTCTGCTCTAGGTACAAGCATCAAGAGTCAAAGCTCAAACATAAGACTGTCACAAGTTTTCATCCCCCTGGGACTCACTGTAGGATCCTTGCATAGGATTGTCCTATAAAGGGCATATTCCCCTCAAGATAGCCCGTGATGTCTCCGCCTCAGAATTAACTATGGCACGGTCTGATTTCTCTTACGGGCATAGATCTACGAGCATGTCCTAAAGACGATGTAAATTATATACTATCCTACCAATATTTTCTCCCCTTAGAGCTTTATTATGGCATTTCTAGCCATTAAATAAACCATCACATTGCTTGCTGCTAGAATTTAAACAGGAAGCTTGGAACAAACTGTCCAGATTCCAGTAGCAGAGACAACCGAGGAAACTTATATGAAAAGGGGGTGTGGTTAATAACAAGCATTGAGGGTCATAGTCATAGCACGTTAGAGCTTGCAAAAGCTTTTTTTTCTAGTTGGAACATCTCCTGTTTCCAGGTTGGGAAACTGAGGTTCAAAGAGAAAAAATCTAACATGAAGTCTAACATTAAGCTCGTGGCAAAGGCAGGGCGTGGAACCAGGGCCCAGACTTCCAAACCTACGTGCCCCACTCTCCAGGGCCAGGCTGCTTAGCGTGATGGCAAAGTCAAGTTTCTCTTCTGTGTTTCTTTCCTGTCTTCTCCAGGATGGCTACTTCTCTCACCGGCCAAAAGAGAAAGTGCGAACAGACAGCAACAATGAGAACTCTGTGCCCAAGGATTTTGAGAACGTGGACAACAGCAACTTCGCACCCAGGACTCAAAAGCAAAAGCACCAGCCCGAGCTGACGAAGAAGCCCCCGAGAGGACAGAAGGAGCTTCTGAAGAGGAAGCTGGAGCAGGAGGAGAAAGGGAAGGGGCGTCTGTCCCCAGGGAAAGGTACCAACGAGGTGCTGCCTCCCGGTGAGAGAGCCCCGGTAAACGGCAGCCGAGGGAAGGATGCCCCCAGACAGCCCCACGCCCGGAAGAGTGGGAGCAACTCCCCGGAGATCAAGTCTGACCGGCCCCTCAGGTGTGACATCTCGGGTAAGGAGGCCATCTCCGCCCTGACCCGCTCCAAGTCCAAGCACTGCCGCCAGGAGATCGGGGAGACCTACTGCCGCCACAAGCTTGGGCTGCTGATGCCCGAGAAGGTCACTCGGTTCTGCCCTCTCGAAGGTAAGTCTCAGCCCCGTTCTGCTCACATTCTCAGACCTTCTTAGAACAACCGCCCTATTTTTCAAACCCCAAATGAAGACAGGAGATCTTTTGTTTAGGGCCTCCCTGGATTCAGAAGTCTCGTGTGAGGAAAGTTTCGCAAAATCAAATTACCTTTTGTTACAGCTTTAACCTGTTGCTTTTGTGGCAAAGGGTAAAATACAGTGCAATCGGGGCTAATGTGGAAGTCGTAGGAGGCAATGGTATTGATATGGTTTGTTTTCTGTCTCAGCAGAATATTGGGATTAAAATTGACACCAATATTACTGTAATTGAATAAGATTTGAAAGGTTTCTAGTTGGTTGCATTGACATTGGAGGCTCTGGAAAACATCCTTCCCATTTTCCTCCACCTAAAATTCCTTCCTTCCTTATTTCCTCCCTCCTTCCCTTCCTCCCTCTCCCTCCCTCCCTCCTGCCCTGTGCTGGGCCCTCTTCTCTGTGCTGATGACCAGTGATAGATCAGACCTCTTGCTGCGATGCAGTGCGAGGTCAGAGCTGAAACAGTGGCGTTCACAAGCACGGGGGAGGGTCCTCGGAAACTGGCGGGGGACAGTTGTGCACAGGTGACGCGTCACCGTGCATCTCTGCATCTCACCTCACGCCTCTGACGCGTATTCCTTGCTGGCAGGTTTCACCTTTTCCAGTGCGTGTGGAAGGGGAGTAATAACAGTTACCGAGCGCTCACTGTGTCCCGGGCACAGCACGGGCACTTTGCATTCAGTCAGCTCAGACCAACCAGCCACCGCCCAGTGAGGCTAGCACCGTCATCGTGAGCATAACTTTTTTACACATGAGAGACGTAAAACAACTTCCCTAAGGTCACGTGGCTTGTAAGTGGTCTTACAAGCCTGCAGGTAGAGACATCCTGAGATAGAGATATTGCCATCCTGGGTTAGGTCATATTTTGTCAAGATCCCTTCTTAAAAAAAAAAAAAATATGTGATGGCAGAAAATTTCAAACCCGCCTCAGAGTAGGGAGAACCTTCATGTTCCCATCATCTGGCTACAGTTAACTCGTGGTGGTCACTGCTGTTTCACCCATGTACCCCCGTCCCCACATAAGCTCATTGTGAGCCAGTAGATTTTATTTTTCCTTGGAGAAGACGTTATGTCCCAAATAGGTTGTGAATTAGTTCGTCCAGTGGTTTTCTCCATGCAGAGGGCGGACTGCATCCAAAAGACACTTTCTACAAAGAAAGAGCCAGTGTCATTGGGAACAAACAGAGAGGGATGCATCTGAAATGGAGAGATTGTGTTCTAGTTGAGTTCAGCCATGAACTAATAGGAAAAGCCCTTTCTCCTCGCTGGTTCCAGCTTCCTTATCTGTCCAGGCAGCGCCCTGCATTAAATACTCGAAGGGTCTTCCCACTTGGTCTTCCCTTGGGTCCCATTTCCCAATTTGCTCTTGGTCACCCCTCATTCTCATTGGCCATAATCAGTGCAAGGGGTACCCCGCTATCCCTCACTAAATGGGCAAGCATTCAAAATACCTCCTTGTTGCTTCTAAATTCAGATACCGCCAAATGCTTTAGTTCACTCTCAAGTGGAGAGAGAAGGTCCCCAACCATGGGACAACCCAGAGGTCCTGAGGGCAGGGGTGGGGGGAGGACACATGGAAAGACCTGCATGGGGCAGGGGCAGGGTCCACGCGTGGAAGAGGAATGGGTCCATGGTCCCAGCGGCTGGGTCCGCCTCTTTGTCGAGACAGAAGTTCAGAGCATCAGGAAAGGTAACAACAGAGCTGGACCAAGAGGCAGGGTGGGGGCAGGGGGCTCTCAGTTCCCCCAACATTGGAGGATTTGGAAGCCAGGCAAGAAGATGCCTAGTGCTTCCTCAATCCCCCATCTCTCTCGAGAGAAGGATGTGCATGGTAAGAATGGCTCCCAAGGAAAAGGGGACTAGATCACCCCTAGAGAAATCCTAATTCCGTCTCTCCACTGGACAGGTAAGAAACGAGGCCCATAGAGGAGAGGAGACTTATCATCAGGGTCATCTAATCAGTTAGAGGCTGAACTTGGGCTAAAATTCAGGCCTCCTCATCTCTCACACATGCTTCTCTGTTGACCCCTGGTCACAGAACGGAGGGTGTGGATCAGGTGGGGGACGGCCACGTGGGTGAGTGTGTAGAGAGGTTTGGAAGTGTCCACGGCAAGCCCTTCACGTGGCCCTCTGGGTGGGGTGCAGTGGGGACAGCTTCAACTCTTTACTCAAGTTCATCTGTATTTTTTAAGTTTTCTGTCGGAAACGTGTCTGTACTATACTCCCTTTTCAATAGGAAGGTCTGAAAAGAAAAGGTTTGCTTCTCTCTTTCATTTTAACCCTTGTCTACGCAGTCCTGGGGTTCCCATCATACTCTTGACACGACTTGGCAGATTGTGGCCGAATAAATAAGTGGAGATGTTTCCAAAATCTTTTTCTTAGCTAGTGCATGGCCTGGCAGAGGCCTGAGCTGAATGTCTTTCCATGGGAATGACAGTGGGTACTCGCTGTCTACCAAGGGTCAACACACTTTTTCTATAAATGGCCAGAGTAAATATTTGAGGCTTTGTGGGCCGTGCAGTCTCTGTCGCAACTCCTCAACTCTGCCATTATATCTCAAAAACAGCCAGGACAATACATATGCAAATGCACTTGGTTATTCCAATGAAACTCAATTTACAAAAACAGGCTGTGGGTGGGATGTGGCCCATGGGCCATAGTGTGCTGATCCCTGCAAGGTACCAGTTCCGTGTAGTAGTACCTCCAGCACGGTGCCTCCCGTCCCACTACATCCTCACACCAGCCCTATGAGGTCGGTCTCTTATCGACCCATTTAATGGATGATGAAATGGGGGCTCAACGAGGTTTAGTCCTTGGTCACAGGTGCATGGCTAGTAGATGGCAGGGCTGGTGTCGTATCTCAGGAATACAGAGCCTGAATCCTCCCGAGAGCCTTTCCCTCTTCAGGAGGCAGAAGGTTTCACTTTAGCCTAAACGGTCCGACCTCGGGGATGTCCTGAGCCCGCAGGCTGTCTCTCTCCGCCATCAGTACAGTTGCAAGGAGAAGGGTGGGTGTTGATGGGGGAGCGAGCGGGCTGATGTGGCCTGTCCTGGTCCCGCTGAGACACCTCCAGCGTGGCCGTGCAGCCTGGGGGATTCCCTGTGGCCTCTGCTGCGTCCGCCAAAGTGGCACACCCTCCAGGGAGCTGGGAGCTGGGTAATAAGATGGGCGTCTGAGCCTTGGCACACCAGCCCGGGCAGTGCCTTCATTTACTGCACCACAGCCTTCCCCTTTTGAAATAAATTCTCTGTGAATAGACTAATTGCAAAATAACCCTAATTGGGTAGTTATCAACGAACAACTTCCCGTGGAACAAAACAGCTTACAATTAATAGCATTTAAACTGTAAACTATTCTTCTGCAGAAAGCTAAGATGTAATTACACCCCATACGGAGATCGCGTTCCCTTTCTGGAAACCATGACACCCGGATTTCCCTCCGCTCAGGAGGGATTTGAGCTCCAGCTCCGCGAGCAGTGAGGAAGCCAGGTGGGGAGGGGAGGGGAAGTAGGTATGTGTGTAAACAGACACACACGTACACTTACATGTCCGCACGCAGATGTACGCGCTGTTTGTCATTTTGCCGAACTCAGCGTCACCCAGACTTCAGCTGACAGGATGCCGGAAGTTGAATATAACTAAGGAAACAATTCCTCACGGCTTGAAGTCTGAAAAGTTACGAGGGGATCGAAGTTAAATGTTGGCTGGTGTAAAGGGCTCCCGCTTCTCCGCTCCCCACGCCTCCAGTCCCCGCACCCCAGCACCTTCAGGGGAAAGGAAGAGTCTAGAACCCCCGGATTGGTGTGCTCTGCACGGATACCTTGCCCCTGTGACTCGTCTGCTTCACTGCAAGCCTCTTGGAGGAAGCAGCTGGAATGGTGACGTGTTTTCAGGAGGAAGACGCGGATCTGCGGACCATCCACTCACAGCCCCCAGGAGTGAGATGCGGTGAGGTCAGGCGGGGTGCGCTACCCCATCGGCCCCCAAGCCTGGCCTCCGAGCGGGTTGTTTCTAATCCTGCAGCGCCCCTCGTTCCTCCCAGAGCCCCCGGGCTCACTGCAGCCGCCAAGCCACCGGACCCCACCCCGCCCACGTTCCCCACTCAGGTGGCCCAGCCCCCAGTGCCCACCCCCTCACCTCCCACCGTTGCCTAGGCCTCCTGTCCCTTCCTTAGGGTCCAGAATCACCCAAGAGCCTCCAAGCACTCCAACTGGACCTCCCAGAGTTTCATGGAAATGAAACCATGTTGGATGGAAGGCCCAGGGTGGCCTGGGCTGGAAAAAGCTTTTCCATCGGAAGATCTGCTGACACTGGGTTTTGAATCCTGGTTCTGTCTTTGCTAGTGGTGTGACCCTGACTTCCTAGTGCCTCAGCTTCCTCATCTGTAAAATGGACACAGATACTCGTACCCTATCCTCATAGGGTTGTTGGCTGACGTGGGATCATGAATATGAAACCCCTGGTGCAGAGGGGGGTAGGGTGCAGCGAATGTGTTTGGCTGTCGGCTGTAGCAAGGCAGTGGTGGTGGTGTTGAGAAGAGCGGAAGGCCCGCCTGCAGGGTGACCGCCCCTTGCCCAGCCCTAGCTGTCTCGCTCTGGTCTTCAGACAAGGCCCCGTGTGCCTCAGCCACTCCCTCCTGCTCGTCCCAGGCCCCTCCATTGTTGACCCCACTGCACACCCCAACCCACCTCCCTCCTCCCCAGATCTCAGCCTAAATGCCCCTTCCTCAGAGAAGCCTTCCCGGACTACACCATCCGCGGGGAGCCCTGACCACAGAGGACACACCAGCCCTGGTGACGGGCAGAGGTAGCTTTCCCAATAAAGACCATTTGACCTGTAAGAGGCATTCTAAGCAGGCAAGGCCTCATTATATTGGGAACAATTAAATGTCAAGATGCTCTCTCCAGCGGCCCTCATAGGCCACCAGCCTCCTTCCATCTTGAGTTAAAATGCCTCAAGAAAAAAAAAAAAGCATCTCAAGAGAGGCCCCACCTGTTACCCGGGTGCCTCTGACACCTCCTCACTCTTTGCTGTGCCAGGTAAAGCCAGTGGAGTGACTGCAGCCCAGGTGTCCAGGTGAAGAATGAGAGACGAAAACTGAGAGGTTCCACGGAAAGCAGTCACTGGGAGGGGGGTTGGCTGCCACCGTAGCGGGGGCTCCGGGCCCGAGCCGCTGAGTGGGCCGGTGGTCCTCCGATGAGTGATGAGCAAGGAGTCTCCCTTTTAAGTCAGCTGACCAGCTGCAAGTTTGCAAGCACGTACATGTGGCAGGGGCAGTGGCTCCAGTATTAGGAGTGAGGACGGACCGGAGGGAGGTTTCTGATGAAAAGGCAACGGGTTGGACGCAGCAACCCGTCTTTACCCATCAGTCTTTGCAGGAGGCCAAAGACTCTGGACAAATGGGCTTCTGGATGGAGGTAGCTGAGGGGAGACTGTCGCCTCAGATTCCCCATCTGTTGGGCAGGAACGCTGCTTTCTCCCGGGTCTTTGCTGTATCGCTCAGGATGAGACAATGAGGGAACAGCCGTGGACAACTCAGAGACACCACACTAATGGGGTGGCCGTGATGAAGCCAGATGATCCTCCTACGGCTCAGCCAAGCCGATGGGGCCGACTTGCCCAAAGCCCAGGTTTGCAGGGGACTCTTTCTCGTCTTTCTCTCGTCAAACCCCAGTGAAAAGGAGGTTTCCAGTTCATTGGGGTCGGAGTAAACTCATGCCAAAGACCCTCCTTGGGCTTCTGAGGGAGGGGTAGGACCCTGACCGCGGTCAGTCCAGAAAAAATCAGCAGACCCCATTCATTGGTCACCCACTAGGTGCCATTCGATGTCCCAGGCCAGCACTCCCCAAACGTGTTCTGCGAAGGGCCAGATAGTAAATACAGTATGAGGCCTTGCAGGCTGCAGGGTCTCTGTCACAACTACTCAACTCTGCATGAAAGCACCCACAGGCGATACATAAATAAATGACCAGCATGGCTGTGTTCCAAAAAAACTTTATTCTGGTCATCAGAATGTGAATTTCACATAATGTTCATGTGTCACAAAAGGTCATCCGTTAGATTTTTTTTCAGTTATTTAAAAATGTAAAATCTTCTCTTAGCTCGCAGGCCATACCAAAACAGGCAGTGGTGAGCTGCCCTTTGCCAGCTCTTATTCTAGTATCTGGGGACGTAACAGTGAACAAAAGCACAGGATGCCTCGTCCCCGCAGGGCCTCTGCCCTACACAGCTCAGAGCACCATGTCTGTTGTCACAAGCTGGACGGTGACTCTGGGAGGCGTGCAGCCTGAGGCCCCACCTTGGTGGAGCTTCTGCCCTAATGGGAGAGGCCAGAGGGGACAGGTGACCCAGTAGACCTACAGTCCACTGTCTGGTGTGACGAGAGCTCGTAGACAAGCACAGCAGGTGACAGAACAGGGGAGATGGACGTTTTAGGTAGCTGGCCACAGAAGGCCTCTCTGAGGAGCCTCAGTGGCAGTGTCACCAGGAAGAGGAAACAGTCCTAGCAAACAGCCTGGCTTGTTTCAGAGGCAGCCAGGAGGTCAGTATGGCTGAAGCAGAGGGAGCAGTGAGGGAAGCAGAAAGGTGAAGGGTCAGAGGCCAAGGGTAATGGCCAGGCCACCGCAGGGGGCTCGGATACTCATGTCAAAGAGGTGGGAGCCACTGGAGGAACTGAAGAGTTTTAGCATTATCTGATTTTGAATTTTTTTTTTTTTTTTTATGCTACTTTAAAATTTTATGCTAAATTAAAATTTTTTAATTTTTTAAAAATTTTATGCTACTTTAAAGATTTTTATCAAAATCTTATTTTGATAAGAACACTTAACGTAAGATCTACTCTCTGAACAGATTTTCAAGCGCACAATGGTGTATTGCTGTTTACAGGCACAGTGTTGTACAACAGATCGCTAGAACTTATTCATCTTGCTCAGCTGAAACCTTATACCCATCGAACCCCATTCCCCATCCCCCCAGCCTCTGGCAACCACCATTCTGCTCTTTGCTTCTATGAGTTTGACTGTTTTATATTCCTCATATAAGTAGAATCGTTCAGTATTTGTCCTTCTGTGTCTGGCTTATTTCACTCAGCATGATGTCCTCCAGGCTCATCCATGTTGTCACACATTGCAGGAGTCCTTCTTTTTTTAAAGCTGAATAATATTCCATTGTCAGTCCGAATTTTTTAATCCCTTCCTTCCTCAGTGGACCTTGAGGTTGTTTCCACATCTTGGCTTTGCTGCAGTGAATGTGGGTGTGCTAACGTAATATCTCTTTGAGATGCTGTTTTCACTTCTTGTGGATAAATACCCAGTGAGATATCGCCTCACACAAAAGACAACAAGTGTTGGTGAGGATGCAAAGAAATTGGAATCCTTGTACATTGTTGGTGGGAATGCAAAATGGTGCAGGCGCTGTGGAAAACAGTTTGGAGGGTCCTGAAAAAAATGAAAAACAGAACTACCATACGATCCACCAGTCCTACTTCTCGCATGATTTAGCTTTAAGGAAGGAGTAGAAACAGGGAAATTGTGGGGAGGTTCTTGCAGCGGCCCCAGTGAGAGGATAGGGTAGTAGGAAAAAGCTGCTAGGATTGGCCGATGGACTGGATGGGGGTGACCAACTGTTGGTGTTCTGGGCCGAGGGGTTTCTTTGGGGCACAAGGACGACTCAAGCCTGACCCTTGAGCAAACATTTATTGAGCTCTGCTGTGTGCCAGGTCGTGTGGCCAACAGTCCCCCAAGGCCCTCCATCGGAAGGTGGGTCTCCACAGGCCAATCCCACGTGGCCTTCTCCTTCTAAAGCATCGTGGTATTTTACCCCCTCCCCATTTTGGAATCGTAAAAAAAGCCAGCTGTTGCCCACACGGCTTTTTAGAAAGAGAAATATGCAGTTATGGGAAATATCATAAATGCTCCCCTCACCTCCCTCCTCCCGGAATGGCCTGCCAGCTGCACGCTCTGCCCTTCACTCTGAAAGTTGTCATTAAGGTGTGTTTGTTCCCTGACTGCCATGCACAGAAGGCAGAGCTGAAAGGTTTAGGCACAGAAAGATGAAAACACCAGCCCTGAAAGAGTGAGATTAGCGCCCTCCCTGGCCTCACCCGGGCAACCCGTTCGGAAACTTCAGGCAGACATTTCCCAAGCCTTCCGCAGTGTATCTGAGACATGGTTAGATGGATTTTTTTTTTTTTTTCCTTCTCATGTGCTCACAATGACATCTAGAGACTAGGGGACCGGGAGCATGTTGATAACCCTGCATTTGTGGACCACTGCTTGGAGCAGCTCTGCAGAGAGCCTTACTAATCGGGGGCTTTGCAGACCAGTAGGGATTTTGTTCTTACCTGGGTGACCTGGGGGAGCTGCTGAAGGGATTTGAGCAGGGCTGGGGGTGGGGGCTGACCTGACATGTGTAACAGGATCCCCTGGCTGCGGTATTGACAGTAGATGCTAGGGGTGAGGACGGAAGCCGGGAGAGCTCTTAGGAGTCGGCTGGTCAGCATTTGCTCTGAGATTGCACATGGGGCATGAAGAAAGCGCCCCCTACTGCTTATCTGTCTCTGCCCCAGACCCACCCTCCGCGTGGCAGGGGCTCTGTCTTACTCATCTGAGAATAGCACTGCTTGGCACATCATAGGCCTCAATCTTATCCTCCCTGGGTAAGAAGATAACACGGTTGTTTTGAGCTTCAGTGGCTCAAGCTACCCGTCCCGGGAGCTATGCAGAGGCCCGCATGCACTGGGACGGGAATGGAACAGTTAGCAGTCTGTGAGTGGCATAGCCACCAGCTGGGGACTGAAAGTGTTTGTCCCCCGCTCCCTTCAACATTCACTCATTCAGCAGTTATGCACCGAGCATCCTCTGTCTAGGCGGGGCACGAGGTTTGGGGGATCTGTTTGGGAGGAAAACAGACAGAATCCCTGTTCTTATGGAGCTTGCAGCCTGTTAAACGTGGGAGGGGAGACACATGAATCCAGTGAGCACAAAAATAAATGCAGAATTGCAACCGCACCACCGATTCTGCAGAGACATGTGGTTGAATTTCAGTGGGACTGAGAGATGAAGAGTGGGAGGAATTAACTAGGGAAAGAGCAGGAGGGGGAGTCTTCCAGGACAAGGGTCCATCATGTGCAAAGGCTCTGAGGCAGTAGGAGGCGTAAGGAGGTTGAAGAACTAACAAGACCACCTGGGGAGCTCTGAATGTGAGCAGGAGGGTTGGTCTGTCGTCTTCCCAGCCGGATTTTAATTCCCCAAATCACTGGGTCTAGATGATCTATGTCTTTGTCTTGAGCGAGGAGAATGGAGCAGAGGCATCTGTAGGCACCAAACCGAAATCACCGGAGAGCCAAGGGAAGACCAGCCCGAAAGACAGGCAAGGCTCTGGCGGTCCAGGACCGGGGACAGGTCCCACATCCCCTCCAGAGAACCGTGCTCTTTCCACCTTTGGGCCCTGACCCCCACCTCCACCCCAGCCTGAACGCGGGCTGCCAACTCCAGGGGGCCTCACCTCCTGTGGCACCTTTGTTTTCCAGGACATCCAAGGCAAAGAGGGGAATCCTCAATGCCTCCAGCGGTGAGACAGACTCAAGCAGGCAGTGTGCCCGAGGGTGTTCCACTGGCACTGAGCTAGTGCAGGCTTAGGGGAAGGCTCTGAACCAGTCTCCCCAGGAAAGCCTGGCGGCCCCTCTACCACTGAGTGAGCTGCCAGACCCTCAGACAAGGCACTTGTCTTCTCTGAGCCTCACTTCTTACCTGTAAAATGGGTTGTTTGATGCCTCTCCTGCCTCCTTGGGTTGCTGTATGAAATACCATGTTTGAGAATATTTAAAATTTTCCCTCTATTCAGTCAGCGAATATTTACAAGCACCTGTTACAAATCAGCATTAGATTACTGCGGTTCGGAAGCCAGCCTCCAGGGTGGGCACGGTGGACCCGCTTACCCAGCCGGGCAGTTTAGGATGCTTTTCTCAGCTTCCATGAGTGTCTCGCCCAGAACCTGTCCTGGGACCAGGTAGGCAATGGCGAGTCACTAGGACAGTTTCTTGTGCTCTGAGCCGTTCCTTCCTTTGGGTGCAGCTGCTTATGTGTCAGCCGCCCGGGGCTGGGAAATCAGAGCCCTGGTGTGGAAAGAGAGCCCGGGCGTGGCCCTTGTAGCATCGGTGGATGACAGTCAGTCCAAGCTAGTCCCTCCTTTTTGCACAAATCAACAAAACCAGCTTGCTTTTTCTCCTCTCTCAAATTATTTGTCAGTTAAGCATTAAGAATTCCTTTCAACATCACTTCCTTCTGGAAGTCTTCTGGGACTCTCTCCCTACATCTCCATGAGGTGCTCAGACTGTGTACCCCCAAATCACCTTACCCCCTCACCAGTGGAGCACACATCACATTATCCTGGAGTTGCCAGGGTCATCTGCAGCCCCCATTTAGCCACGAGGCCAATCTCATCTGTGTTCCAGGTCATATCTCCAGCCCCTGCTGGAGCAAAGTCTGTTTGCTAACCCCATGTTACAGATGGGGAAACTGAGGGTTGGGGAGGTCGAGTAGCTTGCCCGGGGTCACACTTGCAAGTGGGAGACCTTTCAGACTCAGTTCTGTCTGCCTGACTTCAAAACCCACATCTCAGCCTCTCTGCTCTGTGGAGCCTTTAGTAAACCTGCCATCGGAATGTGTCAAATGAGTACTCCAGTTTCTCCAGAGATAAAGGGAAATGCAGAGGCAATGTTAACACCTATCTCTAGCTGTTCATTACTCTCCTTCCCCACAACCAAAAAGAGCAAGGCGCCGAGGTCTCGTACAAGAACCTGTGCTAAGATAATAAGGCTTAACCTTGACCTGGGGATTGCTAAATGCCAGGGACTATCCTAAGCGTTTTAGCTATATTAGGTCATTCATTCTTCTGACAAATCTGTATTCCAGGAAACTGACATGCAGAGAGGGAGGACACTTGCCTAAAATCACACATTTGCTCAGTGACAGAGCCAGGCTCTGAGCTCAG
This sequence comes from Physeter macrocephalus, assembly GCF_002837175.3. Taxonomy (NCBI): domain Eukaryota; kingdom Metazoa; phylum Chordata; class Mammalia; order Artiodactyla; family Physeteridae; genus Physeter; species Physeter macrocephalus. The sequence continues at coordinate 59,868,753 of NC_041227.1, forward strand.
AGGCTTTGGTGCCAGCGGCGAAATGCTCAACCACCGTGCTTCTATCCCTCTAGCAGCGGCTGCCTTTTAGCTGCAGTTTTCCTCCTCAAGCTCTGTCCGTCTGTTGCAAAGAGATCCATGCAGTCAAGTAATCTACCTGGTGCTGGAGGGGGGCTGATCCCCTGAAAGACCTCAGGTCTCGCCTGCAAAGCTGCGTTGGGTGAAAAAGAGCCAGCGGCGGTGGCCTCCCATTTTTCTGCCAGTTTCTAGTTTCCATGGTATATTTGTGTTAGTGTAAAAATGACAAAGCAATAATTTTTCATTGTATCCTTCAGTCACCCATGAGAGATTGGATTTAGGTCACAATTTATTACCCCGTGGAATTGAATCCAATTTTTAACACCATGTCAGCCATTCTGGTATTAGAGCCTTTTAATGGCTGTGAAATTTATACAATGATAAAGTAATTTAAAACGTATGTAGGAAGAGCATCAGGCAAATTGATGTATAGAGAACCCTGTGGTAAAAATTGAATAGGAGATAAACATGGAAAATGGTGATTGATTAGAGGACAGTTGAAATAGGGCTCGCTTTGAGAAACTCTTAATGGCGAAATTAGTAAATTAATTTATTCCTCGGAATTTTGAGGAGGGTTTATGTTGCCCTAAATCAGAATCGAGGATGAGGCACAAAGTGCAAATTAATAGCTCACCTCAGAGCGTGGCACCGTTTGAGCGAGAAGCCTCGGCTGAGTAACTGGGAGGCTGCCAGGAGCCTGGCCCTGGTGGTGTTTCCAGCGGCCAAAGTGAAAAGATGGGGAGAAGACAGGGCAGCAGGAAGGGAAGCAGAATTTTTTTATTTTATTTTTAAAACTTGCTCCAATAATACAGAAAGCATGCTTGTTATAATACCTTTATTCAAGTGGGACCATATGCATTCTCATTATTTCAAAAAACTGGAAAACGCAGCAGATAACTGGAAAATCTTTAAAAGCTCGGCCAGTCCCCTCAGAGAGGTAACCACTGCAAGCACATTTTTGGTTTTGTTTAGATCTTTAAAACCAGCACTTGCAAAAATAGAGTTTGTTTTGGAACGGAGGGTTTATAAATAATAAGAAACTGATGTATAAATCTGGAACTTACAAAAATATCAAATCTGGTTTGGGGCATGGGAAAATTCAAAAATCATGTGAAACTGATATCTGGTTCTAGAACTTGCTTTTCTTCATTTGGACGTGTATCTAGGTCTGAGACCTGTATCCCTGTCAGGAGATGGAGAACTATATAATCCTTTTTTTCTGTTTCCCAGTATAGTGTTTATTTACCCAGTCTTTTTTATTGCCTGTATAACTCTTTGTCACGGCTGACTGTTACTCTGGAGTGTGGCTTCACCACAGCTTAACTAGCCATTCCCCTATTGGTGGACATGTAGGTTGTTGCCAGGTTTTTGTATACTGGGTGGCTCTTTTCTCAACTCTCCCAAAGATGGTGCATAACCTCTACCATTCTAGGTGCATCAGAGGAAAGCTAATTGCTGCTTATGATGGATGCCTCAGGACATTAGAGCTCAATTCTCTTGGGGACCCTGAGTTGAGACTGGCTGCTCAGAGCATCTGAGAAATGGAATTGGTGGGTCCAAAGGCTTGTCTGTTTTAAATTTTGGTAAATACCATCAAACTATCCTGCAAGCATGCTGTACCAATTATGGCAGCCTGTTCTATCCTGTGTTAGTCATACACAGGATGTTGGAAGCTTCTAGAACATCCTCATCCTCCTAAAGGGATCTGCTTTCTTCCCAGGAGCCCTGGTCAGGTTTCAAATTAGTAACGGCTCCGCATCCCAACCTTCTGAGATCCTAGCAGGTCTCTTCCATGACCAAGGACAGTAGTTTGAACATTGAAATCCTTAATACGTGGGCACCTGGGCCTGCCCCCAGAGATGCTGGTCCAGGTCTAGCACGGGACCCAAGAAATTACATTTCTAACAGATGCTGCAGCTGCTGCTCCAGAACCACACTTTGAGAACTACTGACCTTGAAGAATGATTCATCCCCTCTAGTTCTGCCCGTTCTCCAGGTCATTGGTTCTGAATGGGGCAGTTGTGCCCCCCAAGGGACATCTGGCCACACCTGGAAACATATTTGGCTGTCACAACCTGATGGTTGTGGATGATGTCACAACCCTGAGGCAGGGTGCTATTTGCAACTAGTGGGTAGAGACCAGGGATGCCAAAAAATGTCCTACAATACACAGAACAGCCACACAATACTTTTCCGTTCCAAAATGTCAATAGTGCCTTGCTTGAGAAACCCGCCTGTGGTCCTACTGGAATGGTGTGTCTGAGATGGGGCCATCTGCCTCCTTCCGGGGGCCTTCATCTCCTCCATGTGCCTAGCTCACATTCAGCATGGATGTGTCGCATCCCCAGCCTGGTTCCTGGCCATGGAATACCTCCACCTCACCCCGCTACCTTTCTAAGCCCTTAGCTGGCTCCTTTCCCCCTGAGGCTCATCTCCCCAGTCTGAAGAGCCAATAACAATTAGATACCATGTGTTGATCACTGACTGTTTCCAGGCTGCGTGCTTTGTACGTGGAATTGTGCTTAACAACGAAAGCTTCAGTCAGTTGGCCTGGGTTTGAATTCTGGCTGTGCCACTCACTAGCTGTGTGACCTTGAAAAAGTAACTTCACCTCTCTGTCCCTCATTTTTCATCTGTAAAATGGGGATGATGACTGACATTCCAGTTTATCCCAGACAGTCTCGATTTGTGCCTGTTGTCCCAGTACAATTATAAATAGTGCCCCCTTTCCCTCTCTAGAGTTACCCAGTGTGGGCAATAAATTCTGTGGTCCCTCTCATGATAATAATAGTCTAACCTTGTAGGGTTGTTTGAGCACTGAGTGAGGTGATCTATGTGGAGTGTTCATGCAGAGGCTGGCCCTCGGAAGTGCTTGATAAAAGTTAGCTCTTCTCTTCTGGGTCTATACCTAAAAGAATTGAAAGCAGGGTCTCAAAGAGATATCTAAACACCCATGTTCATATACGCATTAATCACAAGAGCCAAAAGGTGGAAGCAACCCAAGTGTCCATCGACAGATGAATGGATAAACAAAAGTTGGCCTATCCATACAATGGAATATTATTCAGTCTTAAAAGAGAAGGAAATTCTGGCACATGCTGCAACATGGATCAACCTGGCAGACGTTATGCTAAGTGAAATAAGACAGATGTAAAAAAGACAAATACTATGTGATTCCATTTATATGAGGCCTCTAGAGAAGTCAAGTTCATAGACACAGAAAATAGAACAGTGGTTGGTTGCCAGCGGCTGGGGGAGGAGACATGGAGAATTGCCGTTTAATGGGTAGAGTTCCCCTTTTGCAAGATACAGAGAGTTCTAGAGATTGGTTGTACAACAATGTGAATGTACTTAACGCTACCGAACTGTACTTAAACTTAAAAACTTACAAATGGTTGAGATGGTAAATTTTATCTCTGTGTATTTTACCACAATTAAAAATAAAGTTAGTTCTTCTACAGACATGTATTGCCTCATGTAAGACTCACTCGGCCTCAGTAAGTTAAGCTTCATTCTCTTCATTTTATAGACAAGGATCCTAAGACTAAGTGAGGCTGGGTGATTTGTCTACACGTATAGACAAATTACGGAGAGAGTATGGGACATTAGACCGGGGCCCAGTTAGAAGGTTCTTGAAGTCTGGATAAGGCATTTCCCTAGGATAGTAGGGAGCCCTTGATGGGTTTTGAGTAGGAGCAGTGGCGTGACCTGATTTATGCTTTATGACAGGAGCAAGCTTTCCATAAAAGGCCAGTTAGTCTTTTAGGGCGTATTATATAGGTCTTTGTCTTAACTACTCAACTCAATATGCAAACAGTATGGAGGTGAATAGGCATGGCTGTGACCAATAAAATGTTATTTACAAAATAGGATGGATTTGGCCCGAGGGCCATAGTTTGCTGACCCCAGCTTCATAATGAGCTGGCTGCTGTAACCTCTCAGCTGTGGTGGGTTGGGAAAAGAGTTGCAGAAGACAGGATACTTCCTTGCCTCTTCCCCAACCATACGCCCAAGAGAGTGCCCCACGTCATCACCTGGAACTTGTAACGAGCCTCCCAAGGAAGCAGCAAGCCCCCACTGGTGGCCCATAGGTCCCAATCTAGGTGCAGCCTCCGCTCCCCCTAATTATACTGAAAGCCCTCAGAGGGCAGGACCCTGACAAGGTGACCTGGAGGCCTAGCAAAGCCACAGCAGCCAGGCCAGCCGTCTGGGCCCTGGATGCTGGCTTGACAGTGTTGTTTGTTTCAAGACTTTATTAGCATTGCAGCCGGGGACCCAGAGAATTTAGAGGTGCTGTTGCCATCGCTTTCTCAGCCTAGACCTCAAAGGGCAATCACCCTGGTTATCCAGGCCTCCCTCCTCCCCTTGTTTATTGCTGTGAACACAGGAACTGCACTGTTAAGGTACATGGACCGCTACCAAGGAATTTAACTGTAATTGAAAAGGCTCTATGGGGAGGACCCCAGTGGCTGATTAATAATGCATTTGCAGAACAGTGAAGACTCCAGCAGATCAGTGGAGCTCAGCCTCCGAACTTTATTTATGCAGCTGGAATCCTATAAGCCTCCTCTCCAGGGGGTTGTCTGCACTGGGGTTTCCTGATTTGCATTACCTTGGGCAGGATCCTTGCGAAATTGAGAATTGCAGAAATGAGACTACTGAGGTGATGGACAAGGACACGGGGTTCTGATCCTTGGGATTCTGGAGGTGAAGCCTGGTTCTCCAGGGCTAGCTATGGAACCTGGGGCGTGCTGTTTAAACCTCTCTGTGCCTCATTTTTCCCATCTGTAAAGTGGGACTAAAGATAGTATCTAACTCATAGGTTCCGTTAAATGAGATGATGCGTATAAAGCACGTAACACAGGACCTGGCACATACAGAGCAGGTGCTCGTTCAGTATTAACTGTCCTATTTCTTCCGTCCTCACTTGGATTAGTATTCCCTTCTGAGGAGCTCAGGTACTGAGGCTGGCTCAGGCTTGCTTCTGAAGAGATGTAAAAAGTCAGTTTTTATTTTCACATCTCACCCAGCGCTGAAAATTTTCCTTTCTGCCTCCTGAATATCACTCACTGGTCCCTGTCTCTCTGTCTCCTGGACGAGTTGCCAACATCTCTTGTGTGGGTTGTGCCAATACGTCCCTAACTCATCTTCTCACATCTACTCTGCCGCAACCCCCCTTACCCCGCTGCCAAGTGATTCTCCAGTCTGCATCCAGAGCGTTCTTCTTAAGGTATACTGTGGACATTGCTCCTTGTCTGCCGAAAACCTGCCAAAGGCTGCCTATGGCACTAGGGCAAATCTACCTCCTTACGGTGCCCTTCGGAGCCCCACCTCTCTCTCCAGCTTCATCTCCCATCATTCTCACCCCTCCTTCCCCCATGGCTCGCAGTGCCACGGCCCGCCAGCATCCTGCAGCCCCTAGAGAAAGCAGACTTCAGCCTAAGCCTAGCCCACGTGCTGATCTCCCTGTCCAGACCCCTGTTCTCGTGTCTCTCCTGACAAGCTCCCATCATTCCTTGGATCTGAGTTTAAATCAAGTTATGCTTTCTCAAGGGAACCTTTACTTTTCTTTTATAACATTTATTCTGGTTTGTCAGATACATATATATTTGTGGTTGTTTCTTTAGCATCTTTTTCCTAATTAGACTCAAATATCCACGAAGGTCAGTTCTACATTTTTATTCACTACTTACCCCATCTGGCACAAAATAGGTACCCAGGAAGGATGGATGAGTGGATGGATGGATGGATGGATGTGTTGATAGATCAAAAGATGGGTGGATGTATGAATGGATAGATGAAAAGATGAGTGGATTCAATGAACGGATGGACAGACAGATGGATGAATAAGTGGATGGATGGATTAGAGAAATCGAAATCTGCAGGCAGAGAGTCCAATAAACATGTTTCGGAGCTAGTCCAGGTGAGAAATGATGTTGGGTTCAATTAAGAAAGAGGAGAGGTTGGATTTGAGAACAATTCAGGAGGCAAATTTGATAGAACTTGTCAGTTGGCTGTAGAGACGAAGGATGGAGAGGAATCAAAGGAGACACCTGGATTGTTCATTAGAGTGACCGGCTGGTGTTGGTAAAAACCAGCTGAAATGGAGAATTTACCATTTACCATGTCTGGAAAATGAAGCTGATGACTGCACCCACATCACTGTTGTGAAGGTAAACAAGATAATGTAAACTCCTTGGCTATTTTGCAAAAGCCGACGGAAGTGGGAAAAATTTCCTAGTTTCTGAACTAAACTGGAGTCCAGTTCAGGTGGAGCTTTTGAAACAGGAAGAACAGCTGTGCAAAATCCTGAAGTAGCCAGGCATTTGGCAGGACCGAGAACAGACAGGAGGAATGGGTGACTGAAGATCCGTAAGGAATGGGGGGTCCACTGGGCAATGAAGACAAAGAGGAGGGTAGGGTCTGATTGGGCAGGGCCTTGTAGGCCATGAAAAGCAATTTCGAATTTTTCTTTGGTGGGATCCAACAGCATCACAAAAACCATACCTGATTTCTCAAAGACAGGAGTCGTTGGTCCAAACGGGCTGGCAGCCTGCTTCTGTAAAACCACGGCTGCACCCATTCATATACGTATTGCCTATGGCTGGTTTCCAAACTCAAGCACAGAATGGAGTAGTTACAGCAGAGGCTGAATGGCTCCCAAAGCCTAACTATTTACAGTCTGTCCCTTTATGGAAAAAGTTTGCTGACCCTTGTTCTAAGATATAAGCTCCCGCTTGCTATGTCCTGTATGTATTCCAACATTTTACAGATTTGCCATAGCCTTCAAAACTGATGGACGGGAATAAATTAAAAATTTAACAAGGAATGACTAAAACATTTTGGCAGGGTTTCAGCTGATTTTCAGGGATGGGGTAGATGGATGGAAAAGTCAGAGGAAAAATGCTCTGATTCTAGCTCATTATAAAAAAAAACCTCCACCCTATGTCCCAGACACACCTACACTCACTGGAGAGATGCTACAGGAAGGCAGGATGCCTGACACATAACAGATGCTCAACAGATGTTTGTGGAATGACTAATGGATGAGTAATGACTTTCAGAGGAGTTTGGAGCTGGCTTCTCACCTGGAGTGTTTTAATACTGACTTGGAAATAGGATAAAGACTTACCGGCCTGCTGCTGCCTTTTACCTGGGCTTTCTATCAGCTAACTTGTCCTGAACGGCCTAAACCCCCAGTGTTCACCTAAGTGGCACCAGAGGAGGCCCTGAATTTTGCCAGCAGACGACACACATCATCGACACCACTGTGGTCTCACAGGGAGAGAACTGGGCCCAGATGAATGTGGTATCATCATTTTAAAATGCTGGTAAGAAATGCTGATGATTACGGTCTCCGGATTCTAATTACACCACTGAGTCTCTCAGGAAGGAAGAGACCTTTTACCACAGGCATACTTCGCAGCTCATCTGAAACCCAACGGGCTCTGGTTAATTACATGTGCACTTCCTGAAACCATGAGAAAGTTTCTGACAAACGAACTCACCGCCTGTCAGGAAAAAGGGCATTGATCTTAAACCTTGAACATCACTGGTATCTTCAACCAAGGCACAGTGCTATGCCTGGCAGACGAGGGGAGGGCACACCAGCTTGTGGGGTGAGAAAATTCCATTTGGAAAAAAGATGAATAATTTCTCCTACATTTCTTTGAGCTTCTTTCCAAAGCGAGACTGGGAAAGAAAATACTGGAAAATACAGATCTGACTCTGGAACCCTTTCAAATAATAGTAATTATAATAATAATAATAGTATTGCTCATTGATTGCCATTATTTCCACTTCTGGACATTAAAGTTTGAGAAGCATCAAAGCTTTATTACCAAGCAGTGTTATTACACATGCTTGGATCTTTAATTTTTTTAATCCCTGAATGAGATGGTTTCCAAACTCAGTCTGGTTTCCCCCCGGGCCCTCCTCATTCATCAGGTTACCCACCTGGCCCCTGACAACAGCAGTTGAAGGTTGTTCTCCATCTTACTTTCTTCATTGAACAGTGAACAGTCTAGTCAATCCTGGTGAGTCCCAAATCAGGCCTCTTCCCAGAGTTACAGAATCCTACACTCAATCGCTAGGTAGATATTATGGGTTGCATCATTTCCCCCAAAAGATGTTCAGGTCCTAACCACCAGTACCTGTGATGATCAAGTTAAGATAAGGTCATTAGCGTGGGCCCTTAATCTGACTGGTGTCCTTCTAAGGGGGAAATTTGGACATAGAGATAAACAGGGAGAATGCCATGAAATATAAAAGTGGAGATGCTGGTTATATATCTACAATCCAAGGAATCCCAAGGGTTGCCAATAAACCACCAGAAGCTAGGAGAGAGGCATGGGACAGAATCTCCCTCACAGCCCTCAGGATCTCCACTTCCAGCCTCCAGAACTCTGAGACAGTCTGTCTGTTGTTTAAGGCCCCTGGTTTGTGGTACTTTGGAAGGGCAGCCCAGGAAACTAAAAGAGTAGACATCGCCACCCAGAGGTCCCACTGGCACCTCAAACCCTCCACCAAATCCAGCCTTCTGGTATTCTCCTTTTCAGTCATTCACTCTAACAAACAACCCAGATGTCTTCTTTGCTTCCTGATAGCCATTTAGGCTAGTAAACAAAAGAGAGGCATTTAAACCCTAACACCCTCTGACTGTCACTCTTAGCCTTGGGGCTAGGGCTCATCAACTGGCAGGTCTGGACAAGATGTTAAATTTTCTGAATCAGTTGCTAGTAATTAAAAATTGGAGATCTTCATTTAAATTTCCAAATTTCCAGATTCCCTTGAAATTAATGGGGAGATCTGGCAGCCCCAAGCCTGCAGTGCCCCATGTTGCAACATTTGTCTGTTTCTGAGAAGTAACCTCTTCTGCTGGGACACAGATTCTCTCTTTTGCAGTCCCCACCACTCAGTTTGGTTTCCCCCCGGGCCCTCCTCATTCATCAGGTTACCCACCTGGCCCCTGACAACAGCAGTTGACAGGATGCCAGGGGACCAATTCCAGCACAGTGGATAAGTGAGGACAAGGCTCCAGAATTTCCATGGTGAGGAGAAATTAAACTATCCCATCAGTCAATGAGCCCCCCAGTTTCCACTGAATCTCCCCCACCTCTTAATGACTTTGGTCCTTTCTTCTCCCCATCAATACAGTCTTGGATAAAATAATCAAGTATAAAGTACGTGGTTAAAAATATAAGGATGGGGCTTCCCTGGTGGCGCAGTGGTTGAGAATCCATCTCCGATGCAGGGGACACGGGTTCGTGCCC
>NC_041227.1:59878124-59886715 GCF_002837175.3 Physeter macrocephalus
GTGCTCCGCAACGGGAGAGGCCACAACAGTGAGAGGCCCGCGTACTGCCAAAAAAAAAAAAAAAAAAAAATATATATATATATATATATATATATATATGGATGATAGCACCTAGGAACTGGCTTTGGACAGAAGCTGTTTCTTGGAGGATGCTTGAGGTGCCAATTTATCAACACATCAGATTTTCTGTAAATAGATGCAGGCACTAGGCAAACGTGTTTCCAGCCTGAAAGCCCCATGATCAAGAGAGACACAATCCTTAAAGGAACTACTCTGAAGGCATTTGTTATAATTCCCCACTTAATATCTCAAATGCATAATTCCTACCCTGACTCAGTGCATCTTTGGGGACTGAGAAATAAACAATCCCTCTCGTGTATGAGAGTTCAGATCCTGCTGCCACCACTTTCTAGCTGCATGACCTTCAATAGGCCACTCACCTCTCTGATCCCTTTGTAAATGAGGATACTGGTACCTCCCTTTGCAGATTCGGTGGGAAGACTAGGAAGAGCGCTCTGCACTGTGCGTCGCACATAGTAGGTCCTCAAAAAAACCAGCATCATGATGGTGTTGGAGACTTGATTCTACCAACTCTAGGCCGCTTTCAACACACTTCATCTTATGTGTGATTCGAATGGCTTTGATGTGTCTGGGATCAGGGAGTTTTTCTTTCTGAAATCCAGAACTTCATTTAATTTGGCACCAGGAAACTTCGTTCCCAAACTGAATTGGAGTGAGCTGTTTTTCCACACTAAAACAAAACAATGAATAAAATGGAGCATTGTGATTCTACTTTTTTTTTTTTTAGGGAGTTTCCCCATTTTCTCATAATGAGAGATCATTAAAATAACCAGAAGACAAATGGCATCAGATTAATGAAAATGTAGATCAAATGATGCTCTATTACCTATTTTTGCTCAATTGCAGTTGAGGAATGCATTGATTAAGCTGCCAGCAAACCATTATGGTCATATTTGTTACTAGAGCATAATCTATTTTATTATGATGGGATAATAACTAACACAGTCTTGCAGACAGACATTTCTCTGTGGGCTAAGTAATCATTTACTGTGGATCCTCACCAAAGAACACTGGGTTCATTTTGTTCATGGTGGAATGGAGCCTTTGAGTTGGGGAGGGGAGAGGATAGTTTACTTTCTTTGTATTTATCACATGGCTCAGCTTGCTGGACTCCCAGGTGGAGGACACTTGGAGTACTGCTGTGACATCTACAATGATCCAATAGAGATTGCAGAAATATCAAAAAAAAAAAAGGTAATCAGTGAGCTTATTTAATTTTTTGTTGTTTTTATCTACTCCATACCCCATAGTGGATTTGATTGATTTCTCATGTGCTTATTTATTTGTTAGGTTCATTTATTCATTATTCATTAGGCAGACAGGTGATAGGGTATGGCGGAGGACCCAATCCTGGCCTTGCAGAGATCAGTATCACAAGATCTCGAATTGCTCACAGCCTAGCGGGAGAGGCAAGGGCGCAGCTGAGCAGTTAGGCTATACAAGGATAGAGATATGCAAAGAGATTGCTCATAGCAAAACTGGAGAGATGATTTTGCCACTGCATGCAGGCAGCCTCAGGAGTGTAGCCCCTAGAGTAGCAGTGATGATGAACTTGAATGCAAGAAGCAGGCCGGCTGCATTTGAACCCAGACCCCGTCACTCACAAGCTAGGAATTCCTGGGCAAATTACATCATTCCTCTAATCCCAAATTTCTCCTCTGCAAGCTGGGGGTGATAACAGGACTCCCTCACTGTAGTTCCATTATGTGGATGAACGCTTTGCATTTCCTGTGTATTGTCTTGTTGAAGTCTTCAGTATGGAGGAACCAGTGTCATGGCATTCTTGCTTTTTACCCAGGAAGAAACTTAGCATTTAGAGAGAGTAAGCACCTTGCCCGAGGTCACCAAGCCAGCCAGAGGCAGAACCAGGAGAGGAAGGCAAGTCTCCTGTCCTCCCAAGTGCATGCTCTTAACCAGTATGAAGTGAGCATTTTCATACATCTTTGTTGTTTAATGCAAGGGTCACAAAATACCCTGAGGGGCCAGGCAGGACGTGAATGCCTTCAGCAGGCAGGCGGGGATGTGACTGCCTGAATAATAGCACAGGTCCATCTAAAGCCCCAGATGATCTTGCCTTGTGGATTACAGGCTCAGTCTTGCTCTTCTAATTTTTTTGAAAATAAGAAATCTGGATTTTTGTCCAAAATCTCTTGATTTAACTGACAATTATTTTAATTTAAAACTGAGTGTGAGCCCAACAAAACCTGTCTGCAGATGGGGCAGGCCCAGGGGCTGCCAGCCTGCAAGCTCTGCTATGAAGGAAGACCTCTCTGCAGGCTACTTGGTGCCCTAAAAGCCTCCTGCACACTTCGTCCTACTTCAGTTTCTGCTTGGAGGACCCTTGCTGGTCTCTGGGCAGTGAGAAATCTCTGGCACAGGCTGGCAGCAGGGAGCCGGGCTCAGCCCCGGCACCCATCACTCACTGTTCACAAGAAGGATGGTCAGGCTCCATCCTGTAAGGAAGCTTGTCTTCTGGGACTGCCCCCACTCTCGGACTGATTTGAAGCTGCGGATGGGCTTGCCTTAGGGGGGGTCTCCTTCAAGCAGGCAGGGACGCAAGTTTCCCCGGAGTTGTTTTTGTTCTCATTGTTCCTTGGGGTTGGGAGAGACAAATTGGACCATTCAGGTGCCTTAGTAATCCACCCCATTCATTGTTAGCATGTATTTACTAAATGGCCATTCTTTGCACGGCCAGGGGAGGGGAGGGGTGCCCTGTAGGGCAGGGGAGACAAGTAGGTACAGGAATCCTGAGATCATACGGCAAGTATGGTGGAGGCATTAACAAAATGCTACAGAACACAAGTGGGGAAGAATTATGCCCAAAGGAGGCAATCAGTGAAAGTGTCATAGTCTTTGAGCTAAATCCCTAGGTGTGGATAGAATTTCACCAGTTCAGGAGAGAAGAGGAAGGACAGTCCAGACGGAGAGAGAACACTACCACCATCGCCATCATTGCCACCACCACCATCGCCAGCACCATCACCATCCAACGCCATCATCATCCACGAACCATCACCATCATATGATCATCTCCATCGCCACCAGCACCATCACCAACACCATTGCCAACACCATGATCATCACCTCCATCATGTCGCCACCACCGTCACCACCACCATCTTCACTATCCTCAGTGAATCAATAGCCAACATTACTGAGAGCTTAAAATAAAGTCCTTTCTATGCTTTATCTAATTTGAACCTCACAACCCTTTGACGTGGGTACTGACTGTATTCTCATTTAAAGATGAGGAAACTGAGGCTTAGAGAAATGAGGGGACTTACCTTCTCACAGCTCATTAGTGTGACTCCAGATTCAAAGCCAACTGCCTGACTCCAGAGCCTGCACTCAACCCCTGCACCTGACTGCTGGCCGTACACCAATACATGAAGGGGACAAAGGCCTGAGAGTACACGTGAAGGGATTAGGGCGCTGCTGGCACATAGTAAGTGCCCAATAAGTGTTAGAGACTGTAGATTCTTTCAGAAGAATGTTAATGGCTATTGCCCAAAGGACTTCTGTCGTCAAATACCTGTAGGAAATGGTAGCTGAAACAAAGTGAAGCAAGTTGGGCTGCAGAACTTGTCAGAGCCTTCCAAGTGCAAACACACATTGGGAATCTCCAAGAAGCAATGCAGGAACTTTTACCCCCTGAGCATATGGTCAAGATTAGGGTTCCTTGAGAAACACAGATCACGAGATAAATAGTCAAGAGCATCAAAGTGGGGTTAAGTGGGCTCAGGATTTCTCAACTGTGGCACTATTGACATTTGGGACTGAATCCTTCTTTTTGGGGCAGGGCTACGGTATGCACGTTGGATGCGCTTAGGCCTTGACCCACTAGATGCCAGTAGGACCCCCTTCCCCAGTTGTGAACACCAAAAAGGTCTCCACACATTGACATAATGGGAGACAAAATCACTTCCAGCTGAGGGCCACTGGCTTAGCTATTTAGAGCTAAAATTAAAAAGAGAACAGGCCAGAAGTGCCTACATTTAAGGGGCCAGAGGATGAAGGGAAGGCCACTGCTGAGCCAAGGAAAGGGGTAAAAAGAGCTCGGATGACCTAGGAGAGGGAGTACCAGGACTGCCAAAGGAGCTGTGGGCTCCCAGAAGATGAGGTGGCCCCCAGTGGTGTCAAAAGCTACGGAGAAGAGGGACCTCGGGAAAAGAAGCTCCCGATCTTCTCATTGATTTCCTTTGGGGAAGCAGCTCCAGTGGAGTAGCAGGCAGCCAATGGATTCCAGGGACCCAGAGGCAGAACTTGCACTGTCCACGGAAGGACTAGAGCAGCCAATAGCAGAAAATGCCATTAAGATGGGAAAATCTGACCTGGTCCAGAGAAGGACCGAGGAGGGCATGGTGGAGAGGGAGTCAAGGAGGAAGCGGGTTGATGAAGATCCAGAAGAGGGCATAGGCAGAGAAAGGTTCAAGGACGTGATCCTTTCACCAAAAGAGGGGCAGTGGGTACTTGCTTCTCACAGACTCCCAGACATCTTTGGTTTAGCCCACTGTATTCGCTTCCTAATTCGGTGGCTTAAAACAACATGAATTTATTGGTTCAGTCTAAAGAATGGGAGTCCTGGAGGTCAGAAGTCCAAAATCAGGTTGTCAGCAGGGTTGGTTCCGGGTCAGTTCCTTCTGGGAGGGGTCAGAGGGAGAATCCATGCCTCTCTCCTGGCCGCCAGTGGTTGCTGGCCACCCTCACATCCCTCGGCTTGTGGATGCACCACTCCATCTCTGCCTCCTAATGGGGCTGTCTTTCCTGTGTGCCTTCACCTGGCATTCTTATGAGGACACCAGCCATTGGATTTAGGTCAGCTAATCCAGCTGACCTCATCATTTTTTTCCTTTGCAACAGGTTTTTATTTTTGCTTTATATGTATTACAGGGTTTGAGACCTAAAGAAATACATTTTCTCTTCAAATTTGGATATGTATATAAATATCATTAGTCTGGACTCAGCACACTCAATGCCGTGGTTTCTTGGCCTGTATCTGCTCTGAAATCATTAAGCTTTGTCTGTCTACCCAGGGGCCCTGAGAACAAAAAAAACACAGCCAGAGTTTATAGTTTTTAAAAGCAAATAAATTTGAAAAGAAAAACCAGTGAGGAAAAAGGTTTGATTCACCTTCTTAGGGTCTGTAGCTGGGAACCCAAGTTGATTTTGAGGGACATCTGGTCTGTCTTGGGTACTTGGGGCCTCATACTGCCTTTGCTTCTTTCATGGTTCAATCAAAGGCAATTCCCACAAAAGCTGGCTAAAAGAGCCAATACCCGACTCCAGGGCCTGAGGGTTCTTGGCATGGCAGAGTTTTCTCTTCCCAAGCCCAGAGGCTGACCATCTGACCTACATAGGGGAACAGGACTAGAGTTTAGCAGAGAGGTTCACAGCTGACCTCATCTTAATTTAGCTAATGACATCTGCAAAGACCCTAAATAAAGTCCAAGTGGATATGAAGTTTGAGGAGACAGCTACTTAACCCAGTATATTCACATACAGATTTTTTACAAATTTGACTCAATAACCATTTTATAAATTGGGATATGGAACATAAGAATCAGTATTTCTGGAGTCTTCTGGAAAACCAGTGGACTGGTTTTAGCAACAGTGGACTGTATCCCCCATGGCAAAAACAGTTGGTGCAGACAAGTGATTGCCCGTGTTAGGTGAGTGGGCTCGTTCTAACCTGCCACAGCTCCTGCCCAGCCTGCTTCCCTCATTGACCTTACCTGGGTGGCCCCTGTATGGGCTGGAGTTTCAGGTGCCTGGCCAAAGCCCTGGGAGCAGAGCCCCATTTTGTAAATTCCTGACGGTCTGGTGGAGATCAGCTGTCATCCTCCCCTGATGTTCTTTCTGATCCTAGGTTTAACCACAGTCATGTTCAGCCATCCAACTTAAAGCACACAGCTGGGATTACACAAGCAGGTAACCCCACTGGGCCCTCCTATGGGTGTTGGACCAGGACTGGCTGCGTCTGCTAGTGTTTCTCTGGTTAAAGTTCAGGAGGCCCTTGCCCATGGTGGTGGTTCTGGAATCCCGCTTCAGAAGGGCATGGTGCCAGCTTCAGAAATCAAACAGATCTGACTTTGAGTTCTAAGGCCAGCCCCAAGTACCTGTATGGCCTTAAATGAGGATTTTGTGAGGATAGGAAATAATGTATGTAAAGTGCCTCAGACTGTCCCAGGTTTGAAATGAGCACTTGATAAATGCAACCGTGAAAAATTATTACCAGTTCTATTGTTAGATGAGTTCCAAGTCACCAGACAGATGGCACGTCGCATTCACAGGTCAGGGAGCGCAAAGTGGATGGAGAAGAGGGAAGACGAAGCCTCCTCCAATCACAAGCCTCAGTAAGGAGGACAGCAGGATTCTAAGTCACCCATTGGCCATTTCTTAAAAGACAGGAAGTCTTTTAAGCAGCTACCACCCATCCCCTTCTCCCCCACCGCCACCCGTGTTCTGTGCTCATTTCATACTCACCATCCAGTGTTTAGGTGACACTTTATTAAACAAGGTCTGCCGGTGACCCAGCAAGTCACAATGAAGACAGGAATTAAGATATAGCTTCCTGCAATGCCTAATTGGATTACAAGGATCATGGGAATGTGGAATTGACTATGAAATGTGCAGGGGATTATTCAGTAATGACTCTCTTCTGTCGTCCTTCACTAATCCTGTCAATCGAGAATAGCTTTAGATTAGGAGAGAATCCCAGTGGAAGGAGCTGGCTTCCTCATTTACAGTTGGGCCTTCCCGGGCGTTGGGGGAGCGGGGTGGTTATCGGTGATTGATTGACCGGTGATGACAGCTGCCGTGTGTAAGCCAATGACCCTGGTCCGTATCACTCATCTGGATTCCTGCTCCAACAACCCTACAGTCAATGGACGTTTCTACCCTGGGATCTACCCAGAAGCCCAGGAGTCTCTGTTACTTCCACTCCCTTAAATTCATGAGGTCACTCTCAATTTAAACTCCTAAACATCTCTTGTGTCCATCTCCTCCTCCCCCACCACGTTCCCCCCATTAGACCTTTATGAGCTCTCTCTTATGGTATTACTGTCACTCCCCCACTCTGTCTCTTGCCTCTATGCCTCTCCAATTAAAACAACAATAACAACAAAAAGATAACAGAAAGCACGGCTTTCAGAATGAGTTTTTAAAAACGCCCTTCTGCTCATATCACTCCCCTGATGAAGATCCTTCCATCACAAAACCAGTAAATACATTGCGTGTTTGGGTCTCCTCCTCCCTCCGGGGCCCAGGCAGACATTACTGATCAATCACTGCATTGTTTCCTGCTGAGCAGGATTTGAACAGAGCTTTGCTATGAGCTCATTGGCACTGATATTTTAGAGTCCTTCATCACCTGCCTTCTGCCTGCCTGTCTTGTTTGTCTCTTGATGCTCCAGCTCTTCCCCCACCTCTACTGTGGAATTCACCTCCCAACAATCCTGAGCTCTGGGTAGTTATGAATGACTCATACCGCCAGGCCTTTGCATGTGCAGTTTCTTCTGCCTGGAATGCCCTCTCTCACACGTGTCTACGTGGAAAACTCTTCCTTCACTCAGGTGTCATCTCTATGAGTCCCCAAGATGTGGGCATTTTTCTCTAAGCCCCCCTTGCCTGTGCCTCCTTTTCAGCAAGTGTCCCATTGCCCTGAAGCGGTTGGTTTGCATATCTGGCTGCCCACTAGTTTTTCTAGCTCCCACAGTGGGGACAGGGACAGTGGCTCATGCATCACTACGTCCTCAGCACCTATCATGGCTTTACTGTGGTCACTAGCTGTTTATCAAGGAAGTGATTGGATAAGTAGCATCTCTTTACTGACCACTTATTTTATGCCGGACACTGGGCTAAGCACCTACATGCATCATCATCCTCCATTCTTCTAGGAGGTAGTCAGGCTTTTTTTCCACTTTGCATGAGAGGAAACCAAGGCTCAGAGAGATAAAGGCACTTATGGGCTCAAGGCCACACCCAGGAAGGACCCATTTCTGTCTAAACTACTGTTCCCCCAGGGGACATTTTGGCAATGTCTGGAGACATATTTGATTGTCACAACCGAATGGAGGGTGCTCCTGGCATCTAATGACTAGAGTCCAGAGATGCTGCTAAACATCCTACAATGCACAGGACAGGCCCCCAATAACAGAGAATTACCCAGCCGCCATTGTCAATAGTGCCAAGGGTGAGAAACCCTGCCCATAACCCTTCGCAGATAATCATGGCCTTGAACACCTCTGTGTCGTATGTGTACCTTTTAACTGTTGGTGTTTTCACTGGTTTTGGTTGCTAAGGCTTACAAACTGCAAAAATACAGTTAGAAGGAGCTACCCTCTCTTTGGTTACAAGACTGGATGGGGGGGCTTCCCTGGTGGCGCAGTGATTAAGAATCCGCCTGCCAATGCAGGGGACAGGGGTTCAAGCCCTGGTCCAGGAAGATCCCACATGCCACGGAGCTACTAAGCCTGTGTGCCACAACTACTGAGCCTGCACTCTAGAGCTCA
>NC_041227.1:59886880-59898383 GCF_002837175.3 Physeter macrocephalus
GCAACGAAGAGTACCCCCCGCCCACTGCAACTAGAGAAAGCCCACGCGCAGCAACGAAGACCCAACACGGCCAAAAATAAAAATAAATAAAATAAGTTTATTAAAAAAAAAAAAAAAAGACTGGATGGGGACACACATCCAGGTGTACATTCTAAATCATAGGACTTGAGAAAAGACATTAAACCATGACAACACCCAAAGATGATAGATAGGTCTCAGTGTAGTTGTCTCCTCCCCAGTCTGTCCACCCCTGAGGGGTCACCTCCAAACCCACTGCTTTATGCAGATTTCCAGCAGCTGAAATAAATACATGCAAATTTTTGGGGGGGGAGGGAGCAGATGCTCTTAGGAGCAAGGTAAATAAGTAATTTAGATAAATGCAGAGAACCATGATCCGATCTGCTTACACCCCATGAAGTCAGCAGAGGGTTAACAGTACTCAATCCATTTTCATCAAGAAATTTGAACTTTGGTCCCAGTGTGCAACTTAGCTGTGGTTTTACATTATTTATTATTCATGGGGCACTGTAACTTACCACAGTCTCTGAGTAATCTTTTTAAGCCTGCCAAAAGAACTGGTGTTAATTGCTTACACTGGAACATATTTGCTGTTGGAAATGTCACACCGTAATTATATCCCATTTCGCTGTCTGACAAGTAATATACTAAAAGAAAATTGGGTTTCTTTTTTTTCCATTCTTCTTCCTCTCCTTCTTCCTGTGATGTGTAAAACCATTCCCGAAACCCTTCAGGCAGCAAGAAGGTGGAAAGTTTCTTTACTTGTCAAGAAGTTAGAAAACTTTTGGGGCTGGATGATGGTGATACAAATGAGCAGGGCTGGCTCATGGACAGACGTGCCAGCTGGACAGTCGCTCAGAGCCCACGCCCAGAAGGGCCTGCATTTGACTTATTGCTCTGATTTCACTCTCTTGAAATTCTTCATCATTTTTGAACAAGAGGCCCCGCATTTTCATTTATACTGGGCCGTGCAAATTATGGAGTCCAACCTGCGAAAGTGGAAGGAACGGGGCAGTGACATGGCCCATGGAGGTGTGGTCAAAGGTGAGGCAGAGTTGATGTAAAAGGAAATGGTGAGAATTTCTGGGACACAGACCAGTTATAACTGGAAAAATATGTGTATCTGTTTGTGTGCTTGTATGCGTCGTAAGAATCGGTGGTCAGGCAGGGCAGAATGTCTAATCAGATGGCTCTTTCTGGAAGGCAAGTGACTATATTTGGGTGGCTGAGTTTCTCTTAAACCCGGGGTTGCTCAACTATGGCACCCACTCCTGTTGTGTAAGTCAAGTTTTGCTGGAATGTAGCCACATGCGTTTGGTTAGGTGTTGTCTGGGGCTGCTTTCTCATACGTGGGCAGAGTAGAGTAGTTGCAGCAGAGACTATATAACCCACAAAGTCCAAAATGTTTACTCTCTGGCCCCTTACAAAAGAAGTTTGCTGAGCCCTGTCTTAAACCAAGAGGGGCTTCATCCACCTGGCTGCACGAGGGCCTCAGAAGTGCTGTCCCAGCTGGGAAGCCACTTTCCCATCTACAGACGAGAGGGGAGAATGGATTTTGATGGGTGGTTAGCTGTTTCTGCCACACCCATTGACTTCAAGAGATTGAACCATTTGCTCACAGAGAGAGGTCCACCTGACTTGAAAGTATTAAAGTGCATGTTCTTTTTTTGATCTGATATAAAAACATGTACCTGTCACTTCCCCATTTCTCCAACATCCTCTGCTTTTCCTCTCTTCAATAAATAAATATGCATAGTTTCTCTTTTGTCAGTCTTATTCCAGGAGCTGACACCATGGTTTTTGAGGGATGTGAAATAAGAAATGAAGTCTGCTTGTGTCGAAAAAGATACTACAAATTTATTCTATAAATACTGAATCAGGGTATACTATGTGTTAGGCCCTGGGCTAAGCACTTGGGATAGGATGTTGAATAAATTGTCCAGGTATAAGTAATTAATTAAAGTCCATGTTTTCTAAATTGTCGTAGTTTACCTGCATCAGGTCACAAACAAACGTGCACTGAGTAATCTTCTGCACAGAGCACTCTGCTGAGACTGAGAAAGAAAACGAGCGGAGTCACAGTGGATCTTGCCCTGGAGGGGAGATGAGGCCTGCACATGCTTGATCCTCATAAAAGGTGATGCTGCTAAAGGTGTTTGCTCATTCAAGCACCGTTTGGAAAGTTTAGGATAATAACTAAACGCCTGTACCTGTGCCTGGCTTCGTGCCTTGCCTTCCATTCATGTCCCCGACTGGTTGCTGACAGGCCAAGGCTGAGAGCATATGTAATAGCTACCAGTTACTGGATGGTTACTCTATGTCACACCCTTTAATTAAAATATGTAGGTTAATCCTCCCAAGTATATTATTTCCATTACATCCGAGGAAATTAGGCTCAGAGAGGTTCCTGTAACTTCTCCAGATCACACTGTTAGCAGGCACTGGTCCTAGACTTTTCTGCTTTCAGAGCCCAAATGTGCAGTCAGTATATTACTTAGGGCAACATTTGCTGCTGTAAGAAACAGACCCAGTAACGTATGATGCCTCAAACATGAAGGAGGCTTGTCTCTCAATGCTATGCCATCCAAAATGAATGTTCCTGAAACTGGTTCCCCTCCAACTGGTGATTCAGGGACCCAGGCCCCTTCAGTCCTATGGCTCCACCAGCTTCAACACACAGATCGCCGTGCTCTTCTGCATCCAGAAGTGGAGGGGGGAAAGCATGGAGGAGAGTGAGAGGGAGGTACCCACGGGTCAAGCCTAAAATGCATGCTTGTTACTTACACTTGCACTTTATTAGCTAAAATGCAGTCGTTGGGCCAGATGTAACTGCAGAGGATGCTGGGAAGTCAGTTCTAGTGAGTGGTAAGGAAAAAGCAGAAATGGGAAAAGGAGCCTGCACCACTCGGCTTTGCTCTACTGCTCTGGTCTTGCTTCCCTCTCCTTTGGGTTATTTCTATCCAAGCCCAAGTCCCCTGGCCCCTTTGAAGTATGTGACCACGTGGCTCTTTTCTGGCAAAAGGGTCACCTTCCCCGATGCTGGGGATGCATCTCCAGGAAACATTCCTCTGTTAATGTGGCTGCATGTCTGACAGGGATACGGGACATGGGGGAAGGCGAGGTTAGTAATTTAGTTGTCATTGGCTGACAGGTTAGGCTTAGAATATGTTCCCTGCAATTCAACGCTTGCGAGAGAGAGACGGAGAGAGGCACTTAACAAATGTCAGCTTTTTTTTCCCTGGCACAGCTGTCTCACACTGACCCTGACACGTTCGGGGAGCGTCTCGGCACCGTTCCATCGGCACTTCTTCCCCTCACCCTTGGCGTTCTCGTCTCATTTTCCTAACGAGGTTCCCCTGCGTGGGGTCCACAACTAGCGATCATCACGATCACCAGAGGGCCTTGTGAAAGCTGCCAGGAGAGTGAGCTCCTCTGAGGAGCCCAGGAATCTGCATTTTGATAAGCTGCCCAGTGAATCTTTTGCAAATCACTGGTTTCAAGCAGTTTTTCCACCTCAGCACTTGATATTTTGAATCTGATGAATCCCTTTTGGGGTGCTGGCCTGTGCATGGTAGGATGTTTAGCAGCATCCCTGGCCTCTACCCACTAGATCCAAGTAGCACCCTCTCCCCCAGTCGTGATAACTCAAAATGTCTTCAGACAAATTGCTAAATGTTCCCGGTAGGGGGCAGAATTGCCCCTGGTTGGCTTAGAACATGACTCACTGTGTTTCTGTGCCATATGCTCCCCAGGGACCCATGTTCTCCTCTCTGTTGCCCACTCCCACGCTTCCAGGTGGGGTCCTGGGGCTGGGTGTCCCTAATAGGGACATGAGTGGAAGTGATGGTTCACTTCCTGACCCTGGCAGTTAACGGTGGGTGTGAACCCCACCCTGATCCCTAACCCCTCTGTGCAGCAAGAGGACTCTGAGTGAGATGGTGGAGTTGCAGTGGAAACAAAGTGGGTCCTCAAGTCTCCTCTTGGAGGATAGGCACTGGAAGGAGCTGCCAGCGTGGCACACGAGTGAGAAATAAGCGTTGGTTGTGTCAAGCCACTGAGATTTGAGGGCGTACGCATTACTGCAGCAGAGCCTTGTGTGGCTCTGACTAATACAGGGTCTAGTGCTCAGAGGCTTCCACGTGAGAAGCAGTCACCTTCTTTCCCTCACCTGCCCCCCGAAACAGGTTCACAATACATTTAAAGCAGAAGCGAGTAGTGTCTCTGAAATCAGATTAGCCCATGGTACCTGCCTCACGGTGTTTCATGAGGATTCAATGGGGGAAAAGTGCAACAGAACAAACAGAAAACCAAAAACACACTTGACACTGTGCCTGGCATATTGTAAGGGCTCAACAAGATGTGAGCTTTTCTCAGTAGTCTATTTCTGGCAGGTTCAATGTAGACATTGTTTCTTGGGGTTTTTTTTTTTTTTTTTTTTTTTTTTTTTTGCTATATAGCAGGTTCTTATTAGTTATCTATTTTATACATATTAGTGTATATATGTCAATCCCAGTCTCCCAGTTCATCCCAGCCGCCCTCCCGCTTCCCCCCTTGGTGTCCATATGTTTGTTCTCTACATCTGTGTCTCAATGTCTGCCTTGCAAACCAGTTCATCTGTACCGTTTTTCTAGATTCCACATATATGTGTTAATATACGATATTTGTTTTTCTCTTTCTGATTTACTTCACCTGTATGACAGTCTGTAGGTCCATCCACGTCTCTACAAATGACCCAATTTCATTCCTTTTATGGCTGAGTAATATTCCATTGTATATATGTACCTTATCTTCTTTATCCATTTGTCTGTCGATGGGCGTTTAGGTTGCTTCCATGACCTGGCTATTGTAAATAGTGCTGCAGTGAACATTGGGGTGCATGTGTCTTTTTGAACTATGGTTTTCTCTGGGTATATGCCCAGTAATAGTGTTACTGGAACATATGGTAACTCTAATTTTCGTTTTTTAAGAAACCTCCATACTGTTCTCCACAGTGGCTGTATCAATTTACACTCCCACTGACAGTGCAAGAGGGTTCCTTTTTCTCCATACCCTCTCCAGCATTTATTGTTTGTACATTTTCTAATGATGGCCATTCTAACCAGTGTGAGGTGATACCTAATTGTAATTTTGATTTGCATTTCTGTAATAACTAGAGATGTTGAGCATCTTTTCATGTGCCTCTTGGCCATCTGTGTCTTCTTTAGAGAAATGTCTATTTAGTTCTTCCACCCATTTTTTGATTGGGCTGTTTGTTTTCTTGATATTGAGTTGCATGAGCTGTTTATATATTTTGGAGATTAATCCTTTGTCCGTTGATTCATTTGCAAATATTTTTTCCCATTCTAA
This sequence comes from Physeter macrocephalus, assembly GCF_002837175.3. Lineage (NCBI taxonomy): Eukaryota > Metazoa > Chordata > Mammalia > Artiodactyla > Physeteridae > Physeter > Physeter macrocephalus. The sequence continues at coordinate 59,892,245 of NC_041227.1, forward strand.
GCGTTGTCTTTTTGTCTTGTTTATGGTTTCCTTTGCTGTGCAAAAGCTTTTAAGTTACATTAGGTCCCATTTTTATTGCCATTACTCTAGGATGTGGGTCAAAAAAGCTCTTCCTGTGATTTATGTCCAAGATTATTATTCCTATGTTTTCTTCTAAGAGTTTTATAGCATCCGGTCTTACATTTAGGTCTTTAATCCATTTTGAGTTTATTTTTGTATATGGTGTTAGGGAGTGTTCTAATTTCATTTTTTTACATGTAGCTGTCCAGTTTTCCCAGCACCACTTATTGAAGGGACTGTCTTTTCTCCATTGTATATCCTTGCCTCCTTTGTCATAGATTAGTTGACCATAGGGGCTTTGGTTTATCTCTGGGAGTTCTGTCCTTTACCATTGATCTATATTTCTGTTTTTGTGCCAGTACCATATTGTCTTGATTACTGTAGCTTTGTAGTGTAGTCTGAACTCAGGGAGTCTGATTCCTCCAGCTCTGTTGTTTTTTTTTTTCTCAAGATAGCTTTGGCTATTCAGGGTCTTTTGTGTTTCCGTACAAATTGTAAAATTTTTGTTCTAATTCTGTGAAGAATACCGTTGGTAATTCTATAGGGATTGCATTGAATCTGTAGATTGCTTTGGGTAGTGTAACCATTTTCACAATATTGATTCTTCCAATCCAAGAACATGGTATATCTCCCCATCTGTTGTGTCAACTTTGATTTATTTCATCAGTGTCTTATAGTTTTCTGACTACAAGTCTTTTGCCTCCTTAGGTAGGTTTATTCCTAGGTATTTTATTCTTTTTGTTGCAATGGTGAATGAGATTGTTTCCTTAATTTCTCTTTCTGTTCTTTTGTTGTTAGCGTATAGGAATGCAAGAGATTTCCGTACATTAATTTTGTATCCTGCAACTTTCCCAGATTCATTGATTAGCTCTAGTAGTTTTCTGGTGGCATCTTTAGGATTCTCTGTATATAGTATCATGTCGTCTGCAAACAGTGACAGCTTTACTTCTTCTTTTCCAATTTGTATTGCTTTTAATTCTTTTTCTTCTCTGATTGCCATGGCTAGGACTTCCAAAACTATGTTGAGTAAGAGTGGTGAGAGTGGGCATCCTTGTCTTGTTCCTGATCTTAGAGGAAATACTTTCTCAAAACATCACTGAGAATGATGTTTGCTGTGTGCTTGTCATATATGGCCTTTATTATGTTGAGGTAGGTTTCCTCTATGCCCATTTTCTAGAGAGTTTTTTATCATAAACGGGTGTTGAATTTTGTCAGAAGCTTTTTCTGCATCTATTGAGATGATCACATGGTTTTTTTTCCTTAATTTGTTGATATGGTTGTGTCACATTGATTGATTTGGGTATACTTAAGAATCCTTGCATTCCTGGGACAAATCCCACTTGTTCATGGTGTATGAGCCTTTTAATGTGTTGTGGGACTCTGTTTGCTAGTATTTTGTTGAGGATTTTTGCATCTATGTTCATCAGTGATATTGGTCTGTAATTTTCATTTTTTGTGATATCTTTGTCTGGTTTTGGTATCAGGGTGATGGTGGCCTCGTAAAACAAATTTGGGAGTGTTCCTCCCTCTGCAATTTTTTGGAAGAGTTTGAGGAGGATAGGTGTTAGCTCTTCTATAAATGTTTGATAGAATTCACCTGTGCAGCCATCTGGTCCTGGACTTTTGTTTGTTGGAAGATTTTTAATTACAGTTTCAATTTCATTACTTGTCATAGGTCTGTTTATATTTTCTAATTCTTCCTGGTTCAGTCTTGGAAAACTTTACCTTTCCCAGAATTTGTCCATTTCTTCAAGGTTGTCCGTTTTATTGTCATCTAGTTGCTTGTAGTAGTTTCTTATGATGCTTTGTATTTCTGCAGTGTCAGTTGTAATTTCTCCTTTTTCATTTCTAACTTTGCTGAGGTGCGTCCTCTCCCTTTTTTTCTTAATGAGTCTGGCTAAACGTTTATCAATTTTGTTGATCTTCTCAAAGAACCAACTTTTAGTCTTACTGATCTGTGCTATTGTTTTCTTCATTTCTAGTTCATTTATTTCTGCTCTGATCTTTCTGATTTCTTTCCTTCTACTGACTTTTGGTTTTCTTTGTTCTTCTTTCTCTAGTTGCTTTAGGTGTAAAGTTAGATTGTTTATTTGAGATTTTTCTTGTTTCTTGAGGTGAGTGTACAGCAGATATTAACACAACATTGTAAATCAACTATACTTCTATAAAAAAATAAATCTAAAAAAATAAAATAAAATATATAAACAAGAAGGACCTACTGAATAGCATAGGGAGCTATACTCAATATTTTGTAATAAGCTATATGGGAAAATACTCTGAAAAAATATATATGAATATATATATGTATGTATATGTGTGTGTGTATATAAGTATATAGCAGAATCACTTTGCTGTACACCTGAAAGTAACACAACATTGTAAATCAACTATATGTCAATTGAAAAACATGAGAAAAGTCAACAGGGACGTTGGCCAGAGTCCCCTCAATTCATGCAGACCACCGCCAGCCCAAGCTGCCACTCTACTCCTCTCAAGCACATTGTACTGAGAACACTTAGGGGCCCTGGCCCAGGTGACAGCTTGCTGAACTTTCAATTGTGCTTGTATATTTTTTTATGACAGTCTTAACAAATTCTACCCACTGATGCATTATTTAACCAAATGTCATTTCTCTGCCTTTCTCATTTAAGCATCATCTGTTAGATTTACACATTGCTACCCCCATGAAATTAACATTACACATGTTTCCTTTTGGAGCCGACTGAATTTAATTTAATTTAAATTGTTTTCACTGTCAGTGGTCTTCCAGAGCTGCAGTAGTGCGGGTCTTGTCTCCTCAAAGGCTTATCTTAACCCCATCCTGTCTCAGAAGCTACTACTCTGCTTTCCCCTAGAGTTCTCTGGTCTAACATCTGGTCCACATGTAAGATGAGCTTCGTCTGCCAGTTCATTTATAGGGGTTCTTATTTACGAAAGGGTATTCTCAGAAGTCCCGTGGCTTAAATGAAGCTTCCAAGCCATGGTTGAGAAACCAGGGTCTCTTTGGTCTTCTAGGCTGATCAAGAAGTCTCAAACCAACATGTTAGGGGACTTGATTAATACAAACACCATGGCAAATGATGGTTATCCCACCATGAAGCTCTAGTGGTGAAAGACAAGACATAGCATTTGTTCATTCCACATTTATTTAGAGACTCGCTAGGAGAGAGACTGCGCCCGTCTGGTCCATGCCGGACCCCTCAGTGTGTCACCCAGTAGCAGGCATCTGATCATTATTTCTCAAATACGTGATATTCAGTCATACCTTGGAGACATTGCAGGTTTGGTTCCAGACCACCACAATAAAGCAGATATAGTAATAAAGCGAGTCACACGAATTTTTTGGTTTCCCAGGACATATAAAAGTTATGTTTACACTATACTCTAACCCATTAAGTATGCAATAGCATTATGTCTAAAAAAACAATGTACATACCTCAATTAAGAACTATTTTATTGCTAAAAAATGCTAACCGGTCTCTCAGCCTTCAATGAGCCGTAGCAGTAACATCAAAGATCACTGATCACAAATCACCATAACAAATAAATATAACAATAATGGAAAAGTTTGGAATATTGCGAGAATCACCAAAATGTGACACAGAGACACGAAGTGAGCAAATGCTGTTGGGAAAATGGTGCCGGTAGACTTGCTCAACACAGGGTTGCCACCAACCTTCAATTTGTAAAAAGCACAGTATCCGCAAAGTGCAATAAAGCAAAGAGCAATAAAACGAGGTGTGCCTGTATCCATCCTGTTGTGCGCTCGCTGCCCCACCCCAGGGCATAGCACTCACACGCATTTATAATTATGTTATCAAATGAATGGTGTCACGTGCTCGGGAGACTTTAAAAAAATTTTTTACAGTGATCTTAAGCTGTACTTGTGCCACAGATGTCAGCCAAGGTCTGATGACATCTACTCACTCTCAGGAAAGATCGTGACGAAGGCACCCTAAATGCAGCAGGAGCGAACTGAAGTGAGCTGGGGGTGCACACTTGGCCTGGACTTGGAGTTCGGTCGGGGGTGGGGTAATTGCATAATAACAATTTCCTAGTACTGGAGAGGCTGCAGTGCTATCTTTGAAGGCAGAATTAAGACCAATGGATGAAACCTTCTGGCAGGTGTATTTTGGAAAAAAACAGCTCAGCACTGTCCACAAGCGTGGCTAGCTGCTGCATAAGGCACTGGGGTGCACATCTTTGGAGGCATTGCAGACCCTTCACTGTGTTTTCACTATGTTTTTTGTCATTACACTAGAGAAATTGCAAAAACACAGGAAAGATAGCTGATTCACTTTGTTATAAAGCAGAAACCAACACACCATTGTGAAGCAATTATACTCCAATAAAGATGTTAAAAATAAATAAATAAATAATTTTAAAACCCCAAACAAACACAGGAACGGATTGTGAAAAACCAAACGGAGACCCCCACCCCTTTAAAAAAAATTCCGCAAAGTACCGTTTTTACCTCTTTGAGACCTTGACTCACGGCCTTTCTTTTGCCTGAAGAGACACCCTCTTTACCTGGCTCCCACCTCCTCATGTTTCAGATCTGGGCTTCACTGTCGCTTCTTCAGAAAAGTCTGAAGACCTGGTCTGCATTGATCCCCCCACCCCGTCTTCCTCCTCCTGGTACTCTGCACCTTTTCTTCATTGCATTAAACATCTTTTGTAAAATATGTTTGTCTCTTCCCTTCACCCACCCCCCTACTGGTCTGTAAGCTCCTTGAAGACAAATTCAATATCTGTTTCATTCTCTGAGCGTCCCCCAGCTCCTGGCGGGGACATTGCTCATGGTAGATGCTCAGTGAATATTTGTGAAGGAAGGAAGGAAAGCACATCTGTGCTCACTGACATGGAGAAGATGTCAAGAGCATATTGTTGAAAAGAGAACGCATATGACAAGGCAGAATGTACATAATGATATGTAATGTGTGTGCATAAAAATATTTGGAAAACGTTCACCAAAATGTTCACAATAGTGATATCTGGATGCTCTACTATTTGAGTTTTTTCTTTTTTTTTCCTTTCTTCATATTGTTCTGTATGCTTGAATTTCCTATAGTAAGTGTATGTTATCTACATAGACAGGGACACCAAAGAAACCACCCAGAGCTGGCAAAGCTAGATGGGCTTCTTCTTGGTTTAATCCTGTAACTACAGCTCCCAAGTGCCGTGATCGCCAGTCTGGGCGTCTGTCCCCGTGCCCTAGTCTCACCAGGGCAGGGAAACAGATCTATCATGATCCCAAGTGCACCTGAGATGCTGTGTTACCCATTGCCATGAGCCCTCTTGCATGTGTATTTTGACATCTATTTCTTCCTTCAACGGGAATGCATTCAGTGTGTCCCAGGTGCTTCTGGCATTGTCACTGGACATTGGGCTGAGCCCCGGGGAGGCAGAAGTAAAGAAAAATGTAATCCCTGCCCAGTGGGAACAAAACCTAATGTTGTATTGGATTGACTGTGTCTGTCACTGCTGTTGAAATCAACTGGGCAGCCTGTTAGCACTGGGGGTAGCCAAGAGGCTCCCACGGGTACTTGTTTCTCAGAGGCAGGATGGCTGAGGTTTCTGCAATCAGCTCACCTGGATTCAAAGCCCAGCTCCATTATTTCCTAGCTGTTTGGCCCTGGGCAGATCCCCTCTGTGGCTCAGTTTCCTCATCTGGAAAATGGGGATGACAGTGGCACTCATCTCCTAAGTTTGCTGCAAGGACTAAATGGCCGAGTGACCAGCACAGAGTAAATGCTGCACAAACGTGAGCCTAGGTCATTACTCCTGTCTGCGTTCCGTGATGTGACAGCAGTAACGTGACAAATGGGTAACAATTGGAGGAAACATCCATGTTTAAATAGAAGGCACCTGCAGGACGTATTTATGGTGTAGGATCAGGAGGCAGTGTTAATGGCCCTAATGTGATTACTATAAGGATTTTTATTAGGAAAATTCCAACCAATTTGGCATTAATTAATGTACTGTTAACTTTAGCATGTTACTCTTCTAGTCCTTGGAGAGTTGGAGAAAATAAACCTGGTATTTTCTCAAACCCTTTCCTGAGAAGTAAATAAGTGTT
>NC_041227.1:59898883-59982314 GCF_002837175.3 Physeter macrocephalus
CCCCATTCTCAGGAGACCCGTAGAGCAGGGCTGGCGCAGAGGACCCAGGATGCCCAGGGTACCTGAGGCCAGAGTTTTAGAAGAGGACTGAGTGTGAGGCCGGAGGGGACAGCTAAGGACTGAGAAAGAAGGTGGCTCGAGACCCCTCTTTGTTCTTTTGGTTTTAATTGTGATAAAACATGCATAACATAAAATTTACCATCTTAACCATTTTTAAGTGTACAGTTCAATGGTTAAGTACATTTACATTGTTATGCAGCCAAGCTCCAGAACTCTTTTCATCTTGCGAGACTGAAACTCCACACCCATTAAACAAAACTCCCATCACCCCTCCCCCAGGCCCTGGCAACCAGCATTCTATTTTCTGTTTCTGTGAGTATGACTGCTTTACGTACCTCATGGAAGTGGAATCAGACAGTATTTGTCTTTTTGTGACTGGTTTATTTCACTTACATAATGTCAGGGTTCATTGATGTTGTAGCAGGTGTCACAATCTCCTTCCTTTCTAAGAGTGAATAAATCTCCCTTGTATGTATAGACCACATTTTGCTTACCCGTTCATCCATCATTGATGGACACTTGGGTTGCTTCTACCTTACGGCTATGGTAGATAATGCTGCTATGAACATGGGTGTATGAATATCTCTTCACCTTCCTGCTTTCAATTCTTTTTTTTTTTTTTTTTTTTTTTGCGGTACGCGGGCCTCTCACTGCTGTGGCCTCTCCCGTTGCGGAGCACAGGCTCCAGACGCGCAGGCCCAGTGGCCATGGCTCACGGGCCCAGCCGCTCCGCGGCACGTGGGATCCTCCCGGACCGGGACACGAACCCGTGTCCCCTGCATCGGCAGGTGGACCCCCAACCACTGCGCCACCAGGGAAGCCCCCTGCTTTCAATTCTTTAGGGTATATGCCCAGAAGTAGAATTACTAGATCATATGGTAGTTCTATTTTTAGTTTTTGAGGAACCTCCATACTGTTTTCCTTAGTGGCTGTACCAATTTACATTCCCACAAGCAGTGCACAAGGGTTCCAATTTCTCTACATCCTTGCCAACATAGTTTTCTTTTCTTTCTTTCTTTCTTTTTTTTTTTTTTTGATAGTAGCCATCCTAATGGGTGCAAGGCATTTCTTATTCTTTTTAAGGAACATAAACTCCCAAAACGAGGGCCCTGGAACCCTTGGAAGCTTTGAGTAGCTGGTACAACTCTCAGTAGACCCATGAGGTTAGCTACAGGCAGTTGTCTCCGCCCAGGATCATAGCCCTCAAATGATTATTCTAGAACTTCTTCCCAACCCACTTCAGTTCCCCTTCTCATTCCCCATCCTTCTGAATAAGACCACCTGTTCAGCAGCAGCTGGAAACCTGTGTGCCTTCCATCTCACCACTCCATGGGGGCCTGCATATTCTCATTCTAACCCTGACATCTTTCTCATGTGTGTTTCCACCTGGGATTCCTCTATCTCGGCCCAATTCAGACCCTCATTGCTTCACACCTGGGCCTTCAGAGTTCCCCAAGAGGACATAGTCTGAGCCAGACTCTGAAAAGAGGCTAGAGCTTCTCCAGGGCCGTTTGGAAAAGCAGCGGCCACTACCGTCTCTGGGAACAGCTTGCAGGATATAATCATTTATTTACTCAAGCAAGTGTGCAGTTCACTTACCGACTGGGTTTTGAGCCAGGCTGAGTGCCAGGCACTGTGCTAGGGACTGGGAGATGCAGCAGAGGAACGGACTCGCTCATTCACTGAGGGGGTTTACAATCTATGGGAGAAATGGTGATGACGTCAGTAAAGTAACGTCGGGGTGCCGTGATGGGGAATAAGAAGGGGGTCCTACTTTAAGGAGCATGGTCAGGGAAGATGAGATGCTTTTAAAGAGTGCTGTTTAAGCCAACTCCTGAAATGGGGCCCACTGTGCAAAAGAGGGAGTGGAGGTACCAGGTGAAGGGGAACAGCACATGCAAGGGCCCTGAGGCAGGGAAGAGCCCAGCGGGTCCAGGAACTGAAGAGAAGAGCAGTAGGTGGAGCAGAGTGATGGAGGCGGGGGGTGGAGCAAGGTGAGTTTGGAGAAACACACAAGTCCTGTGACATCCTCCTTCTGTACACCTGCCTCTCCTCTCCGTGCCCTTAGCCTGTGTCGTGGGTTCCTCAGACTGCTGTACGAGATGACCACCAACTGGGTGTCTTAAAACAACAGAAATGGGGGCTTCCCTGGTGGCGCAGTGGTTGAGAGTCCGCCTGCCAATGCGGGGGACGCGGGTTCGTGCCACGGTCCGGGAGGATCCCGCATGCCGCGGAACGTCTAGGCCCGTGAGCCATGGCCGCTGGGCCTGCGCATTCGGAGCCTGTGCTCCGCAACGGGGGAGGCCACAGCACTGAGAGGCCCGCGTACAGCAAAAACAAACAAACAAACAAGCCAAAAAACCCAGAAATGTATTCTCTCACAGTTCTGGAGGCTCAAAGTCTGAAATCAAGGTTTCTGCAGGCCCGTGCTTCCTCTACTGGCTCTAAGGGGAAACGTTTCTTGCCTCCTCCTAGTTTCTGGTGGTCGCCGTCAGCCCTTGGTGTTCCTTGCCTTGTAGATGCATCACTTCAATCTCTACCCCCATCTTCATTTGGCCTTCTTTCCTATATGTCTGTCTCTCTTCTCACGACCTTTTTATAAGGACACCAGTCATTGGAGTTAGGGCCCACCCTAATCATCTTAACTAATTACGTCTACAAATATCCTATTTCCAAATAAGGTCACCTTCTGAAGTTCCGAGTGGATATGAATTCGGGGAGGGGGGACACCCTTAAACCCGGTAGAGCCTCCCTCCGCCCCTTGCTGGGCCAAGTGTGGGATGCAGCTGCCCTGCGGGAGGGGACGGTGCTGCCCTGGGTCTCCAGCAGCATCTGGGGTGGGCATTGCTGGGAGCCCCCTCTGAAGGCAGCTCTTGCAAGGAACCCATCCTCTCAGCTCTGTGTGGGGATGGAGCTGAGGTCCTCCAGTTCCTTCATTCAATAATCATTTCCCGAGCACCTACCAACCTCCGGGCCCTGGGGGACAGCAGACAGCAGGACAGACAGGGTCCCTGCCACAGGGAGCATGGCATCCCGTGACATGGTTCTCAATGAGGGAAAATCAGAGTTCTGTGTGATTCCCGGAAATTTCCTCTAAAACACCTTTCAAGTATCAGGTTCTTTAAAATATTAAGACTCCATCCCAGACCAGCTGAATATAAATTCCTTACAGGAAGCAAGAATCTCTCTCTTTTTTAAAGCTCCCCAGGTGATTGGAATACACAGAGAGAGTTGCAGATCATTGGTCTGGGGGAGACATAGACATTCATCCCTTAATTACAGTAATAAATAGCAAGGTGAGTGCTAGGGTGGAAAATATGTTAGACTCAGTACTTCGTGGGAGGTCATATTTGGGAGCCCGACCCCAGATCTCTGGGTGCGACCATCTCTTTTGTTGGCTGCTTTCTCAGCATCCGGCCACTTTTATTCTTTGGGTGATCAGAGATGCACATCCTCTTTCCTGAGACCCCAAAACCCAGGTGGACACCATCCAAGGAACGCTCCACCCAGATAATGTGTGAGTCGGAAAGGGTGTATCCGCTCAGGCTGTTGGTCACGAGGGAACTGGAAAGACATGCCAGTAATTATGCCGTTAACAGTTTTGTTTGCATCGAGTAGCAAAATAATCATTTCCTCAGCCCTGTTATTTTTCAGCCTGACGGGTCGTACTCCTGCGTTTGCAGAAACTCAGTTTGCTTTCCCCTTGCTGGCTCTTCTGGGTCTCCTGAGCTGTACTTTCGGTGGGACAGCTCTTCAAGCTTTCTGGAGGCGAGGACTGACCCAGAGCATCCCCTGGACAGAGGGAGGCTGGAGTTCTCATGGGACACAGATGAAAAGCACCGAGACTCCTCAGAAAGTCAAGGTAGAATACTGTGTTGGCTAAAGTAGGTAAGGAAGGACATTCCTGGGAGGATGTAGGGAGTTCACATAATCAGTGCAGAAGGTGGCAGAACACAAGGCAAGAATGACATGACTTTTTCACCCAAGGGATACCGCCATTTGGCTTAAATACTTCCCAGCCATATTGTATGTTTGCTGGCTGTTTGTTTTCCCTTCTTTCGTTACTGAGAAAAGTTCAGTCCTGGGGAAAGGAGGTGGATGGTTTTATCTTGAGTCATATGTGTCCTGGCTTTGGCCAGCAGGGCAGAGCACTTCAGTCATTCCTTCCTTCCTTCATCCATCGCACGCTTATTGAGACCCTACTGGACGCCAGGCAGTGCTCTAGACCTGCGCTGTCCAGTAGAGCTTACTGTGCTGATGTCCAAGTGCGGTAGCCACCAGCCACATGTGGCTATTGAGAGCTTGAAATGTGCTTTGTGGGACCAAGGAACCAAATCTCAGTGTGATTTGATTTTAATTTAAATGTAAACAAATAACATATTAAGCAGCACAGTCCTTGATGCTCAAGATGGAGTAGTAAACAAAATGATTTTAAAAACTCCTGCCATTGTGGACCTTGTCGTGGGGCAGGAATACTTCCACTAGAGAGAATTGCACTGCTGTTAGCAAATAAGAGAGAGTGGGGTGCTACCAGCTCAGAAACAAATGTGATCTCTATGCTCTGCCAGTTTGATGGTCTCACCACATCCCAGACTGACCATGCCATGAATTTTGTAAGGTATCTTCTTCCTAACTCTTCCCTCCTCAGATCTCATAGTTCTTCCTCTTGGCAGAAGCTCTCTACGTGTCCATTGATGGGACATTTCCAGCCCTGGGCATCTTCCTGTCCAGTGCATTGAGCATGTTTGCTTCTCGGGAAAGCTTCAATGATGTGGCTTGTCCACCAGTGGCAAAGAGCAGGGATGCTGTGCACTCTGGGATGCTCTAAGCACATCCAAGTGCACCCTGGGAATTTGAATGTGAGCCCAAGTGGCCCACAATGTGGGCGATCGGCACTGCAGAGCCTGTTATTCTTCCCCTGCCTCCCCCTCACATGTAACTGCAGATGGAGATTACTCTCAAGGGCATTGTAGAGAAACGGCATGTCTTAAAAGGTCAATGGGATAAAGGAGGGGAGTTTCTACCCCTCTTTATTGATGTTAGCAGAGATTTAGATGAGCATGGGCCCAATGGACAGGGTTAAGGTCCAGTTGTTGGGTGGATAGATGGAAACTCTGTGGGTTTTATCATCATCATCATCATCATCATCATCATTCATTTCCTTCCTCCCACTTGCTGCCACTTTGAATCATTGCCCAGCACGGAGAGTGGTCACTAGTGGACTCTCAAAATAGATGCCTGGGGAAGCCCTGCACGATCTGCCAGACTCCAGTGGTTAATAATATTAGCTAGCATTTCATGAGTCTAGTCGGCCCCTGTATCCACAGGTCAACATCCAGGCTGTTTGGATCTGGAACCCGCAGATATGGAGGGCCGACTGTAAGAGACTGAGCATCCTCGGATTTTGGTAGACGTGCAGTGGGTCCTAGAACCAGTCCCCAGCGTATACTGAAGGATGGCTGTATTTACCATATGTGGCATATCCTGAGCCAAACGATTTCCACGTGTTATCTAAAGTCCAGAAACCCCAGAAGGTAGATGCTATGTCTGCATCCCATTTTACAGATGAAGAAACCGAGGCCGAGAGAAGTTAAGGAATTTACCCTGTGCCTCACAACTGGTGGGGGTCAGAGCCGAGATTCACTCATGCTTCTTTCATCACCGGGGGAAACAGGAAAAAAGACCTGAGTTCTTCACCAATAGGTCGTATTGCACCCACTGGGCTGTTCTGGACCAAAGCTCTCCTACGCATTCTTTCCCCATCTAAATCCTTGTCCTCTTCATCTGGAAGGGAATCCAGGAGGCAGAGATGTCCAGTAACCAAGAGAGGAGCAGCGCACATCAGAACCTGAATCCAGAGCCGCCAGCATTCAGCCAGCTGCTAAGCAGCCGTCATTTTCTGTTTTGGTCCCCACAGCATCCCCAGGGGGCTGGCACAGAGAAGGGCACTGAGGCTTAGTGGTTTCCACACTTGTGGGCTGTCTCCCTCTGGCTGATGGAAGAGCGGGCTTTACCAGTTGTGTTTGCTGTAAGCATGGACGGAGGAACCAGCTGTTCTGCGTTAGCTGGGAACGCCTAGCTTTCAAATTCCTTTATAATCCTGTCCCTTTTGATCTCAGACTGTCCAGACCCCTCCCCAGACTGCCAAACTGCAGTGCTGATGGAATTCTCACTCATTTAAACCTTAGCCTCAAGCAACAAAATTAAGAACGAATGGCTGCCATCCCTCCAAATGTGCACAGTTGTTCCACTGCAGAATCGAAACGATGCTGGCGTGTTCTGCGCCATCACTCACTCCACGAGGGCACGTGAGTGAACATGCAGTGTCATCCTGACGTGGGTTTGAATCTTCTCTCCATCCCCTTCTACCTGCATGATCTCAAGACAGGTGAATGCAACCTTCCTGAGTCTCGATTTTCTCACCTGATAAGGTTACCAATGGCCAGGTGGGAATCCAAGGTCTGCCTGAGGTCCAGCTCTGCAAGCTGTCTGATATGCAGCCAGGCGTGGGCACAAAGGCTCAGGCCTGGCACCCACGTGCGTCCTCGTGTTCATCTCTCCCACCATCTAAACGTTGGGCCCAGGATGCTCAGCCATGGTGACGGCACTGAGAAGACAGAGATGGCCGGGTCCGCCAGGGAGACCACCTGATTACATGAACGGAAGAGGCAGAAGAAGAAAGCATGACTGATTCTGGCCCCAAGTGTTCAGATGCAGCCTAGGTTTGAGGCAAGATACATGAGAAAAACCAACATAGTTTTCTTTTCTTTCTTTCTTTCTTTTTTTTTTTTTTTTGATAGTAGCCATCCTAATGGGTGCAAGGCATTTCTTATTCTTTTTAAGGAACATAAACTCCCAAAACGAGGGCCCTGGAACCCTTGGAAGCTTTGAGTAGCTGGTACAACTCTCAGTAGACCCATGAGGTTAGCTACAGGCAGTTGTCTCCGCCCAGGATCATAGCCCTCAAATGATTATTCTAGAACTTCTTCCCAACCCACTTCAGTTCCCCTTCTCATTCCCCATCCTTCTGAATAAGACCACCTGTTCAGCAGCAGCTGGAAACCTGTGTGCCTTCCATCTCACCACTCCATGGGGGCCTGCATATTCTCATTCTAACCCTGACATCTTTCTCATGTGTGTTTCCACCTGGGATTCCTCTATCTCGGCCCAATTCAGACCCTCATTGCTTCACACCTGGGCCTTCAGAGTTCCCCAAGAGGACATAGTCTGAGCCAGACTCTGAAAAGAGGCTAGAGCTTCTCCAGGGCCGTTTGGAAAAGCAGCGGCCACTACCGTCTCTGGGAACAGCTTGCAGGATATAATCATTTATTTACTCAAGCAAGTGTGCAGTTCACTTACCGACTGGGTTTTGAGCCAGGCTGAGTGCCAGGCACTGTGCTAGGGACTGGGAGATGCAGCAGAGGAACGGACTCGCTCATTCACTGAGGGGGTTTACAATCTATGGGAGAAATGGTGATGACGTCAGTAAAGTAACGTCGGGGTGCCGTGATGGGGAATAAGAAGGGGGTCCTACTTTAAGGAGCATGGTCAGGGAAGATGAGATGCTTTTAAAGAGTGCTGTTTAAGCCAACTCCTGAAATGGGGCCCACTGTGCAAAAGAGGGAGTGGAGGTACCAGGTGAAGGGGAACAGCACATGCAAGGGCCCTGAGGCAGGGAAGAGCCCAGCGGGTCCAGGAACTGAAGAGAAGAGCAGTAGGTGGAGCAGAGTGATGGAGGCGGGGGGTGGAGCAAGGTGAGTTTGGAGAAACACACAAGTCCTGTGACATCCTCCTTCTGTACACCTGCCTCTCCTCTCCGTGCCCTTAGCCTGTGTCGTGGGTTCCTCAGACTGCTGTACGAGATGACCACCAACTGGGTGTCTTAAAACAACAGAAATGGGGGCTTCCCTGGTGGCGCAGTGGTTGAGAGTCCGCCTGCCAATGCGGGGGACGCGGGTTCGTGCCACGGTCCGGGAGGATCCCGCATGCCGCGGAACGTCTAGGCCCGTGAGCCATGGCCGCTGGGCCTGCGCATTCGGAGCCTGTGCTCCGCAACGGGGGAGGCCACAGCACTGAGAGGCCCGCGTACAGCAAAAACAAACAAACAAACAAGCCAAAAAACCCAGAAATGTATTCTCTCACAGTTCTGGAGGCTCAAAGTCTGAAATCAAGGTTTCTGCAGGCCCGTGCTTCCTCTACTGGCTCTAAGGGGAAACGTTTCTTGCCTCCTCCTAGTTTCTGGTGGTCGCCGTCAGCCCTTGGTGTTCCTTGCCTTGTAGATGCATCACTTCAATCTCTACCCCCATCTTCATTTGGCCTTCTTTCCTATATGTCTGTCTCTCTTCTCACGACCTTTTTATAAGGACACCAGTCATTGGAGTTAGGGCCCACCCTAATCATCTTAACTAATTACGTCTACAAATATCCTATTTCCAAATAAGGTCACCTTCTGAAGTTCCGAGTGGATATGAATTCGGGGAGGGGGGACACCCTTAAACCCGGTAGAGCCTCCCTCCGCCCCTTGCTGGGCCAAGTGTGGGATGCAGCTGCCCTGCGGGAGGGGACGGTGCTGCCCTGGGTCTCCAGCAGCATCTGGGGTGGGCATTGCTGGGAGCCCCCTCTGAAGGCAGCTCTTGCAAGGAACCCATCCTCTCAGCTCTGTGTGGGGATGGAGCTGAGGTCCTCCAGTTCCTTCATTCAATAATCATTTCCCGAGCACCTACCAACCTCCGGGCCCTGGGGGACAGCAGACAGCAGGACAGACAGGGTCCCTGCCACAGGGAGCATGGCATCCCGTGACATGGTTCTCAATGAGGGAAAATCAGAGTTCTGTGTGATTCCCGGAAATTTCCTCTAAAACACCTTTCAAGTATCAGGTTCTTTAAAATATTAAGACTCCATCCCAGACCAGCTGAATATAAATTCCTTACAGGAAGCAAGAATCTCTCTCTTTTTTAAAGCTCCCCAGGTGATTGGAATACACAGAGAGAGTTGCAGATCATTGGTCTGGGGGAGACATAGACATTCATCCCTTAATTACAGTAATAAATAGCAAGGTGAGTGCTAGGGTGGAAAATATGTTAGACTCAGTACTTCGTGGGAGGTCATATTTGGGAGCCCGACCCCAGATCTCTGGGTGCGACCATCTCTTTTGTTGGCTGCTTTCTCAGCATCCGGCCACTTTTATTCTTTGGGTGATCAGAGATGCACATCCTCTTTCCTGAGACCCCAAAACCCAGGTGGACACCATCCAAGGAACGCTCCACCCAGATAATGTGTGAGTCGGAAAGGGTGTATCCGCTCAGGCTGTTGGTCACGAGGGAACTGGAAAGACATGCCAGTAATTATGCCGTTAACAGTTTTGTTTGCATCGAGTAGCAAAATAATCATTTCCTCAGCCCTGTTATTTTTCAGCCTGACGGGTCGTACTCCTGCGTTTGCAGAAACTCAGTTTGCTTTCCCCTTGCTGGCTCTTCTGGGTCTCCTGAGCTGTACTTTCGGTGGGACAGCTCTTCAAGCTTTCTGGAGGCGAGGACTGACCCAGAGCATCCCCTGGACAGAGGGAGGCTGGAGTTCTCATGGGACACAGATGAAAAGCACCGAGACTCCTCAGAAAGTCAAGGTAGAATACTGTGTTGGCTAAAGTAGGTAAGGAAGGACATTCCTGGGAGGATGTAGGGAGTTCACATAATCAGTGCAGAAGGTGGCAGAACACAAGGCAAGAATGACATGACTTTTTCACCCAAGGGATACCGCCATTTGGCTTAAATACTTCCCAGCCATATTGTATGTTTGCTGGCTGTTTGTTTTCCCTTCTTTCGTTACTGAGAAAAGTTCAGTCCTGGGGAAAGGAGGTGGATGGTTTTATCTTGAGTCATATGTGTCCTGGCTTTGGCCAGCAGGGCAGAGCACTTCAGTCATTCCTTCCTTCCTTCATCCATCGCACGCTTATTGAGACCCTACTGGACGCCAGGCAGTGCTCTAGACCTGCGCTGTCCAGTAGAGCTTACTGTGCTGATGTCCAAGTGCGGTAGCCACCAGCCACATGTGGCTATTGAGAGCTTGAAATGTGCTTTGTGGGACCAAGGAACCAAATCTCAGTGTGATTTGATTTTAATTTAAATGTAAACAAATAACATATTAAGCAGCACAGTCCTTGATGCTCAAGATGGAGTAGTAAACAAAATGATTTTAAAAACTCCTGCCATTGTGGACCTTGTCGTGGGGCAGGAATACTTCCACTAGAGAGAATTGCACTGCTGTTAGCAAATAAGAGAGAGTGGGGTGCTACCAGCTCAGAAACAAATGTGATCTCTATGCTCTGCCAGTTTGATGGTCTCACCACATCCCAGACTGACCATGCCATGAATTTTGTAAGGTATCTTCTTCCTAACTCTTCCCTCCTCAGATCTCATAGTTCTTCCTCTTGGCAGAAGCTCTCTACGTGTCCATTGATGGGACATTTCCAGCCCTGGGCATCTTCCTGTCCAGTGCATTGAGCATGTTTGCTTCTCGGGAAAGCTTCAATGATGTGGCTTGTCCACCAGTGGCAAAGAGCAGGGATGCTGTGCACTCTGGGATGCTCTAAGCACATCCAAGTGCACCCTGGGAATTTGAATGTGAGCCCAAGTGGCCCACAATGTGGGCGATCGGCACTGCAGAGCCTGTTATTCTTCCCCTGCCTCCCCCTCACATGTAACTGCAGATGGAGATTACTCTCAAGGGCATTGTAGAGAAACGGCATGTCTTAAAAGGTCAATGGGATAAAGGAGGGGAGTTTCTACCCCTCTTTATTGATGTTAGCAGAGATTTAGATGAGCATGGGCCCAATGGACAGGGTTAAGGTCCAGTTGTTGGGTGGATAGATGGAAACTCTGTGGGTTTTATCATCATCATCATCATCATCATCATCATTCATTTCCTTCCTCCCACTTGCTGCCACTTTGAATCATTGCCCAGCACGGAGAGTGGTCACTAGTGGACTCTCAAAATAGATGCCTGGGGAAGCCCTGCACGATCTGCCAGACTCCAGTGGTTAATAATATTAGCTAGCATTTCATGAGTCTAGTCGGCCCCTGTATCCACAGGTCAACATCCAGGCTGTTTGGATCTGGAACCCGCAGATATGGAGGGCCGACTGTAAGAGACTGAGCATCCTCGGATTTTGGTAGACGTGCAGTGGGTCCTAGAACCAGTCCCCAGCGTATACTGAAGGATGGCTGTATTTACCATATGTGGCATATCCTGAGCCAAACGATTTCCACGTGTTATCTAAAGTCCAGAAACCCCAGAAGGTAGATGCTATGTCTGCATCCCATTTTACAGATGAAGAAACCGAGGCCGAGAGAAGTTAAGGAATTTACCCTGTGCCTCACAACTGGTGGGGGTCAGAGCCGAGATTCACTCATGCTTCTTTCATCACCGGGGGAAACAGGAAAAAAGACCTGAGTTCTTCACCAATAGGTCGTATTGCACCCACTGGGCTGTTCTGGACCAAAGCTCTCCTACGCATTCTTTCCCCATCTAAATCCTTGTCCTCTTCATCTGGAAGGGAATCCAGGAGGCAGAGATGTCCAGTAACCAAGAGAGGAGCAGCGCACATCAGAACCTGAATCCAGAGCCGCCAGCATTCAGCCAGCTGCTAAGCAGCCGTCATTTTCTGTTTTGGTCCCCACAGCATCCCCAGGGGGCTGGCACAGAGAAGGGCACTGAGGCTTAGTGGTTTCCACACTTGTGGGCTGTCTCCCTCTGGCTGATGGAAGAGCGGGCTTTACCAGTTGTGTTTGCTGTAAGCATGGACGGAGGAACCAGCTGTTCTGCGTTAGCTGGGAACGCCTAGCTTTCAAATTCCTTTATAATCCTGTCCCTTTTGATCTCAGACTGTCCAGACCCCTCCCCAGACTGCCAAACTGCAGTGCTGATGGAATTCTCACTCATTTAAACCTTAGCCTCAAGCAACAAAATTAAGAACGAATGGCTGCCATCCCTCCAAATGTGCACAGTTGTTCCACTGCAGAATCGAAACGATGCTGGCGTGTTCTGCGCCATCACTCACTCCACGAGGGCACGTGAGTGAACATGCAGTGTCATCCTGACGTGGGTTTGAATCTTCTCTCCATCCCCTTCTACCTGCATGATCTCAAGACAGGTGAATGCAACCTTCCTGAGTCTCGATTTTCTCACCTGATAAGGTTACCAATGGCCAGGTGGGAATCCAAGGTCTGCCTGAGGTCCAGCTCTGCAAGCTGTCTGATATGCAGCCAGGCGTGGGCACAAAGGCTCAGGCCTGGCACCCACGTGCGTCCTCGTGTTCATCTCTCCCACCATCTAAACGTTGGGCCCAGGATGCTCAGCCATGGTGACGGCACTGAGAAGACAGAGATGGCCGGGTCCGCCAGGGAGACCACCTGATTACATGAACGGAAGAGGCAGAAGAAGAAAGCATGACTGATTCTGGCCCCAAGTGTTCAGATGCAGCCTAGGTTTGAGGCAAGATACATGAGAAAAAGTAGTGGAATCCAGGTAGGGGCTTTCACCAAACAGTAACCCCGCCCACTAGTAACCATGCCCAAGCAATCTCTCCGGCCCTGAGTAATCGTACCATCAATTCCTCTCCCTTTGGGTAAACCTAAGGAGATAGGCAGAGGAGGGCCTGATATGGGAAGCAAGGCCGGAGCCCTCTCCCCACCACACTTTCCTCCTAGGGTCATTACAAAAATGAGAGATAGTAAAACACAGGGCCCAGTGCAGAGTTGGGCATTTATTACAAGTTCCCAGGAAATGGGTCTCTTATTGTTCTTCTTATGATAGCTAAAAATCCTGGACAGTTATTAATTCTGGACCAAAATCATGGTCTGGCCTTTTTGTGGTCAGTCTGGAGTTGAGCAGCCCGGCCCCCATTGCCCCCTCCCTGCTGCAAGGCTGTTTGAAAAGAGCCTTGGTGTTGATCAGCCTTCTTGACTGCAATGGGCTGAAGCAACACTCTTGAGTTATTGTAGCTGCAATCTCCCTGAAGGTTCAAGTTGGAACCTTCCTCCAAAGTTCTACCTATAGACCTCCTCTTCAACCTCACTTCCCCCACCCCATCACCAGGCTCAAACAATCTGTCCCTGACCAACCCGGTGGCCACTATAAGGCTCCCAGGCAGTTTCTGAATGTGTCAGATGTCAGCTCTGACATCTGGATGGGTCCCAGCCTGGGAAATAGTCACAGGGTAGATGCCAAGGCAGAGAGCAGAGTCCCAAGCCTCCTCCTACACACTCTTGTCCATCTGAAGTGAAACAGCCCCACTGAGGCCAGATTGGGCATCTGAAACCCGGATTCTGGCCCTGGCCCAGTGCCCATAACACTGCTTAGTCGGAAAGTGGAGAGTGGGAAAGAGGAGGCCGTTTGGTGATGCTGGCCGGCCTTCCCAGGGTAGGGCCCGAGTGGAATCCCACATCAGTGTTTTGTTCCCTCATGGAGGAGGGATGGAAATTGTGTCCCCAAGAGCCGCCGGCTGTCTCCTGTGTCCTTTTCTCTCCCAGAGAAGGAGTGTCCTCGGTGCAATTTAATTGTGTTCATCAGTCAACATTACTTGGCAAACCCAGCCAGGGGCACAAACGTTGCCACTCCTTTCTGAGCATAAACGTGCTCTTTGAGATGCGGGAATGTGGTTTAAGGCCAAGCAATTTTTATTACAGAGTCAATCTTTGTTTAAAAGTTTGCCGCCCTGGGGAAGTTTCTAACAAGTTACTTTAAACAATGGATTCTCTGAACACCTACAGCTAAATGGTCCCATTAATCCAAATCGCTTTGCGGGGATGTGGTACAGCAGCCGTTCAGGAGCAGGGCAGTGTCCGAGATGGGCTTCCTTGAGAGCGATGGCTGCAGAACCGAGGTGCGGCTTGTCATGAATTGATCTGCCAGGAGATGCCCGCTCCCCCAGTGTCCCCCGCCTCTATTCATCCAGCCCCAAGCGTGCGCAGGGTGCTGTGCTAGTGCTTCTGTGGTCTCATTTCATCTCTCAGCTACCTGGTTAGGCAGGACCTCATCATCCCCATTTGAGAGACAAGGGATGTGAGGACTCACCCAAGGTCACTCATCTACTGAGAGATGGAGCTCAGGCATCAACCCACCTGTCCTTAACCACAAGCCGGGGCTTCCCAAGTCTGAGCCGCGGTGAGCCAGATGATTTAAAGGAGTACGCAGGAGAGTTTTTGAAAATGGCGGTATTTATCTATACTAACACATGTAAGGAAAAACTAGCATGCCCTAGCTTTCTGAAGTTGAAGTTTTCTTTTAAAAAAATAGTTGATCTAAATAAGAAAATATTAGTAAAGCAAAATACAAGGGGTGGTGGTTCTTCAAATATTCAACAGATATTTATTGAGCGTCTACTAGGTATGCCAGGCACTTTTCTGGGTGCTGAGATACAACAATAAATAAAGCATATTCATGGTGTGCCCACCACCCCACCCGGTGCTGATGAGAGAAAGAGACAATAGATAAGAGAATGGGTAATGCGTAGGGTGGAAATATGTCTGAGGAAAATTACAGCTTTGGAAAGAGAAGGGAGGATGGGCCAGGAAGGCGCCTTGATAAGGTGGATATGCCAAAAAGTTGTGAGAAAAATGTATGAATGACCAAAAAAAGAGGAACCGCGTAATGACAGGGGTCAGCAAACGTTTTTATTAAGGGCCAGATGGTAAATAAAATATTTATTATTTTTAGGTTAGGTTTTGCAAGCTGTATGGTCTCTGTCACAATGACACAATTCTACCACTATAGCAATAAGGTAGCCATAGACATAGACAGGATGTAAACAAATGGGCATGGCAGTGTACCAGTAAAACTTTATATATGAAAACATGTGTTGGGCCATAGTTCACAGACCCCTGCACTAGACCATTTTGCCAGATCTCCCACATTCAGATGATGGCCTTGCCCAGAGCACACCTGTCTCAGCCTTTGCAGATTTAGTTCCCTATCCACCCACCCATCTTCCCAGGCATGGCCTTTCCTGCATTATCTCAGGTGAGTCTGTCACCCAGGTGCCAACGGTGATGGACTCCTTGCTTCAACTTTCAGGACCCTGGATAAAGAAAGGGTGGTAGAGATTCCCACGGTCTTCTGGTCAACATCCTCTGGAGCCTGGCCTGGACCCCCCACCCAGCCGTGGGTAGCTGAACTTGACATAAAACAACAGTCTCCTTTTACTTTATTTTTCCCCAACCTGCATGGCTTACCAATACTGAACTTGAGCTAGAAAGAAGCACATGAAATCCATCTCACCCATCAGTGTTGCCTGACCAGGGCCAGGCAGAGACATGGCAGTTTGTTCACAGAGGGGCCTACATGACTGTAGGCCTATCCAGCCCTTCATAGTATGTGTCAACCAGAGCCAACTGGATGTTCTTACCACTCAGCCTTCTCTGCATAAGCCTGTCAGAAATAGCTGGAGCCCCTTTGCACTTAAATCACCCTGCGCTCCCTACCTCAGTCTGAATCAAAAAGGTTAATGACATTGAACCCTGAGACTCTTTGATTTCAGGACGTACCCCAGCTTCCTGCTTCCCCTCAAAGCACAAGACTCGTTTATCTTTCCTTGGCTGATCAGGCAAGTTGCTGACTAATGCCCTGAAGCCAGCGAATTCTCAAAGATTTCCCAGGGTGACTGGACACGTGTTCCTGTAGTGCTGTCTGTAACTCTGGTTGATTTTGTGTGTCTGGCTCCCCACCATCTTTCTGCCTGGATGTGTCTGGGCTCCCTGTCTGTAATTTGTCCCAGGAGTCTGCCACAGGTTGCAATGTTGCTTTGGCAAGAGAGAGATGAATTTTTAACCAAGGTGATGACCACAAAATACACTCTAATGAAATATCAGCTTTAGTTCCTCACTATTTATTTTTATTGAAGTATAGTTGATTTACAGTGTTGTGTTAGTTTCAGGTATACAGTAAAGTGATTCAGTTATACACATACATATAAGTTCCTCACTATTGATTGATTGATCCATTCATATAGTCAATCTGTTGACTGACTAGTCAGCACATGCTTAGCGGAAACATACAATGTGCCAGACGTTTGCTAGGATCTGCAGTTACAGCCACCAATACAGCAGTTAACATTCCTGCCTTCATAGATTAGCATTAAATAATTATATCCTTATGACATTGTTAGGACAGAAGTACACATACGTATAATATAGGAAACCAGCATGTATATAACCTTTTCTCTTCTAGGGAATCAGAGAAAGCTTCCCTGGAGAAGTGTCCTTAAACTGAGAGTTAGAAGTAGAGAAAGAACTAATTGGGTGAAAAAAAAAAAATAGGGGACGAGTATTCCAGGCAGAGAGGGCTGCGTGTGCAGAGGCCCTGAGGCATGAGGGAACATGGCCCATGCAATAAGTCAAGAGTGTTAGGTGGACAGGGTATGGTAAGGGATAAGCCAATAGAATGAGGCTGAAGAGGTAGGCTGACCCAGATGATGTGGGACCCCGAGAGCCATGTTAAGAAGCCCCAGTTTATCCTAAAAGCATCAGGTTACCTGTGAAAAGCTTTTTATTGGAAAGTGCCATGATGAGATTGCTTTAGCTCTTAATCAGTTGCTTGGCAGTGGGAAAAAAAGGAAGAAAAAAAGTAGAGAGCTATATCAGGCTGCTGGAAGAGGGGAAATACAATAGCTAATATTTTCTGCTAGTGGACATATACATTATAGCTCAGGTAATTACTTTCCATCAGGCCAGTCCCCCCTGTTGTTTCGGTACAGTTATTTTTCTCTCTTTGCTGGGTCTTTGCGCCCCACACGGGTTTCTTAGTCCTTAGGCCCCTGGGTTTCCTGGAGGGACGCTGTAACCTGGAGCCGGATCCAGAAACCTTCTTTCTCATCTCTGTTTGGCAGAAGTTTTCCAGGACTGAGGCCATGGGAAGTGTAGCAAAGCGATCAGAGTACACTTGCAGAGTCAGCAGAGTCTGAAGCCAGCCTATCCCATTTACTGGTCATGAAACCTTGGGCAAGTTGCTCATCCTTTCCATACCCTGGTTTTCTCATCTGTCAAATGGGAACCATCAGTCACCTACCTCCAGCCTTCGCTGTGGGGATGAAGCTGTGAAACGTGAAGTGCCTTGCCTGGCACAGAGAAAGTGCTCAATCAATAAATGATGACAATAGGGTAAACCCACTAGGTTGACAGTTTTTCAAGTGCAGAAACAACATCTGTTTCACTTAGGTTGTGTCTCCAGTGCCGGGGGCAGTGCCTGGCACATAGTAGGAGCTCAGTAAGTCCTTACTGAAGTAAGAAATCAGGCAGCAAACGGATCCATGGCTATCCCGTGTAACACCACTGTGGCTGCAGTGCCAGTTGCCGTTTATTCCCAAGTGCTGGAAGACTCGCTGATCCTTTATTGCATGTTTTTTACTTCCATGATTATTAAAAGCATCTCAGAGTTTTTTCCTAGATTGAGGACCAGTGGAAAGGTTTTTGTCTTTACTTATTTCTTTCCACCAGAGGCATTTTCAGATCTCTCCGCCATTAAAATGGAAAACATTCCAAAGAGCCAGAGAGTCCATTTCAGAAGAGCAATGAGCCATGGTGGGTTCTCGTAAATCCTAACGTTGGCTCAGCCACTTCTCCCCTTAACTGGAGGTGCCGGCACAGATAGAGAGGAGCCCCATCTGGGGGCCCAGCAGGCCAAGGGATGGTGACATGTCACACCCGTCCGGCCACATGCTGGCTCCCTTGCGGCCGGGAGAGGGTCCGATGTCACATGTAATCCCCTGATGTCATAAGGCAGGTATCTCAGCTGTCCCTATCTCCACAAGAGGGGGCTGGGAGGCAGAAATAGCAGCACTTTCCCTCCAGTTTGCATGACCACACCATGTATCCTCCAGGCCTCCTTGGTGAAGCCCTTGGACTCTGAGGTCAGGTGGCCAGGTACAAATCCCTGTTCCTGTTATATGTGGACTGTCTAACCTGGCACGAGTAATTTAACCTCTCTGTACTTCTTCATTGCAAAATGGGTGATGATAACAGCACCCATCACATGCGGTTGTAAGAGTCAGTATATGGCAGGTGCCTGGCACACGTGATTTATATCTTCAGTAGTCATCATCATCATCATCAGTATCACCATCATCACCATCATCATCACCATCACCATTTTTAGGTGAGTTACCCAAGCTTTGAGAAGCTCAGTTTGCTCCATTGTAAAATACAGCTACTGCTGCCTACGTTCTGGAGTGGTTCAAGGATCAAGTGAATAGTGCATACAAGATATGACATACCAAGCATGATTCTTATCGTAGCTATGTTATAATGACTCTTCTTCAGTTTGAAGTTTGGGGCTTCCACTGGTATTTTTTTATTGTGGTGAAATACGTATATCATAAAATTTACCATTAGTGGCATTTAGCCCATTCACAATGCTGTGCATCCACCATCACTATCTAGTTCCAAACACTTTAATCATCCCGAAAGGAAACCCTGTGTCCACTAAGTGGTCACTCTCCATTTCCCCCGCTTCCCAGCCCCTGGCAATCACCCATCTGCTTTCTCTCTCTATAGATTTACCTATTCTGGACGTTTCACATAAGTGGAATCGTACAATATATGGTCTTTTTTGTTTGGCTTCTTTCACTGAGCATTGTGTTCACAAGGTCCATCCACGTTGAAGCGTGTGTCAGTATCTCGTTACATTTTATGGCTGAGTAATATTCCATTGTATGGATAGACCACATTTGCTTTATCTATTCATCTGTCAGTGGATGTTTGGGTCGTTTCCTCTTTTTGCCTACTGTGACTCGTGCTGCTGTGAATATTCATATACAGGGGTTCTTTTGAACACCCGTTTCCAATTCTTCTGAGTATTATTGAGTATACTTTTTAACATATGTGGTTCAGCTATGTAAGAAAAGGAAGAAACAGTAAAAAGATAAAGTAGGAAAAGAGGGATTTCGGCTTCTGTATCTGGATTTCCTTTTCCTGCCGACCTCAGCTGTTTGGGAGCCAGCAAGGGAACCAACCACAGAGAGTTTGGTCTTGGCTTTGTTCTTGAGCTCCTGGGCGCTGTCCATGCCCCAAGGGCCACAGCTCCCCCTGGGGAAAGCCCTGATGACTGTAACTGGTGTACCTGGGGAAGCCAGCTAGCCAGCCATCCTTCCCCTCCCTCAGAGGGAACAGGCAACAAGAGCTCTGGGATAATCAAGCACTTGCTGTGTGCTAGGCACTGGGCTGAGCCTTTCACATACATGATCTCATGAAGTCTTTGCCCAACTCAGACAAGGAAACTGAGGCTCAGAGGGGTAAGGTAACTTACAAGATCACACAGCAAGGAAGCAAATAGGCAAGCTTCAAACCCGGTCACCCAGCACAGAGCGAGGTCCCTGCAGGACAGTGGCACATCTGGCTGTCACTCAGTTGGACTCATCTCAGTTGGACCTGCCCAGGTATCTGCCTTGGTGTAAAAGGGATTCTATGTACGTTCGGCAATTCCCTTTCAGGGACCTTGCACAGCCTCAGGGATTTCATTCAACCTTTGTCCCTGTGTATATTAAGCGACTGTTATGTGCCAGACATCGTGCCAGCCAAGCCTTTCTCAGCTGGGGTTCCTCATCCGAACCTCAGAACACAGCAGATCATCAGAGTGACTATGTTCTTGATTCTTGCAAGTATGGAACGTAACTAGTACCATTGCCGATACACAGGAGGAAGCTAATCCAGGACATACAGTGGATGCCCCGGGAGCAGGGATAAGTTCTCACAGAGACATGGTCTCAGTCGATCATTGCTGTGTCTCCAGCATCTAGAACAGTACCTGACACACAGTAGGTCTAACATAAATATCTGCTGAATGGATGAGCAGGGATAGAGTGACATGAACAAAATAGACATGACGCCCCCCCCATGCAGCATACATACATCCTGTTTTACAATTTACAGCACAGTCCTCTTTAATAATCCAAACCGTTTAAATATTTGAGGACCTCGCACTGCAAATAATTCATCAATGATCAGTGAATTTGTACCAGCACCTTTCCAGCATAGCCATGTGTGAACAGGTCTTTGGAATAGTCCCAGATGACATTTGTTAAGCTTTTTTTTCTTAAGAAACACTGCCACTATAGGAACAAAAGGGGAGTGGGACTAAGGCATTACCCCTAGTAAACACATCAGGAGTGGCTGTAAATGGATAGGCTTTACCCAATGAGCAGGATGCATGAGTTCATGGAGATTCAAATAAAACCGGGGCTTAAGTTACCCCCGTTGAAATGGGTCCATACAAGTCAGTGATACCAGTTGAAAAAGCTGAATCCATGGCTAAAGTCAGAACTTAACACAGTTTTTGGCACAGAGGAAATGCTCAGCAAGTGTTGAAGGAAAAGGAGGAAGGAAGGGAGGGAGGGAGGGAGGGAAGACAAAAGGAAACTTAATCACATCCCCTGTAGTAACACACTTAATACTTTTAAGTGTTTACTGTGTACCATGCACCCAGGCTAAGTGCTTAGCCTAAATGTGTCAGCCCTTTTATCCTCAGAACAACTCTAGGAAACGTGTCCTATTGTGACTCCCATTGTTCAGAAGGCAAGAGAGCTGCTGAGACACTATATCTACCCAAGGTCGGACAGTTAGTGAGGGCAGAGCTCAGCCAGTCCTGCTACTGAGGTTTAGTCAGAGGCTATACCGCACCCTCTTCCTCCCTGCAAAAGAAAAAAAAAAATGGAATCTGAATTGGCTACCTTCTTTAATGATTTTTGAACATTTCTTTTTAAGCTACTAAATCTTCTTTTCTCAACTGAACTTCACTCAAAACCCCAACATAGCTGGCGGTGGCTCCTCTCTGAAGAACCCCAGGTGAGGCCCCACCAGCCCAGCAGTACCTAGGGCTGGCCCGGACTCAGCTCGAGAACCACTGATCTGTATGATAACTTCTCTTTTAAAATATTTCCGAAGATTTCTGTCTCCAGGAATTGCCAAATTCCTACCTTGGAGCCTGTGTCCTCTGTTTAGACAGCCTGATTTCTTTCTTACTTTCTCATCAACCCTCTGAAATAACACAAGCAGCCTTGGAAATCTGTGTGTAAAGAATACACTGGGTGCAGCATGTCCTGATCCTCCAGAATCTCTCTTGAGCCAAGAATCTGTGTCTGCTTGAGGTTTGCAAGGGTGGCTAGAGCATTTTTTTTTCCTGCTTGAGGTTTGCAAGGGTGGCTAGAGCATTTTTTTTTCCGTGGAGGAGTGTATGGCTTCTCTTCTGTGTTGCATCTTGACCTTGTTCCAATACGAACAGGCTAGTGTTCACCACTAAGGCTAAGTCTCACCCCAGGGCTGAAATCTGAACTGACCTAACCCTGAAGTTCTGGGAGATGGAGATCCTTGTTGTATTCCACCCCCAGCAGAACACAGACTTTAGTCCTAGAGAAGTAATAATAAAAACAACGATAACGATAGCTAGCATTTCAGCCTTCTGTGGGCTAAGCTACTCAGCCTAGAGTGATCCCTGTTGATCTCCCCTGCCCACCAGTCATTATCCCGCTTCTGATACCAGTTTCTGTATCAGCCAGGATTGTTCAGTTGCAAGCAACAGTTAATGCCCTCTTATTTCATTTAATCCTCATAGCCACCCCATAAAGTGTAAGTATTGTTATCATCCTCAGTTTTAAAGAAGAGGAAATTGAGCTTCAAACAGATGAAATGACCTGCCCAAGGCCACACAGCTCATAAGTGGTGGAACCAGAACTTGAACCTACATCTCTCTGTATTATTTTAACCACTTCAAATACCGATGTGTTAGTGTTGGTGCACTGGGGACACTTGTCTGGTGACTTGGAATGGATCATAGGTCATTGCCATCGTTTGAACCCAGGGGAATGCGAAATGGTGTAAAATATCTGTTTTTAGCCATACACACAGAAGGAAAGTTGAACTTATCAATACAGATCAGTTTAGTTTAACACTCATTTGTACTCTATCCCTTGCCAGTTGAACGGAGCTGGTTCTTGCAAAAAGAGGCAGGAACTGACCAGGCAAATGTGCAGGAAAGGTGTCGCCAGCATAAGGGACAGTACGGAAAGGCCCTCATTCTGGAATACAGCACACGTGTGCAGAGCAGTTTCTGTGGGCCACTCTAAGACAGGCATGAGGACCCAAAGAGGAAGAGGCATGTGGCTGCTAGAACCTGCCCTGTTTCAGGCCTGTGCTGGACACTGGGGAAAGAGAGACGAATCAGACAAGGTTCATGTCCTCAGGTAGCTTACAGTCAAGGGAACTGAACATATATAACTTATAAATGGGAACACAGGCATATGAGTTAAAATGTCACAGCTTGATAGAAGATTGGTAAGGAGTGGGAATGCCTTCCCTCCAGCATTTCTAAGCAAAGGATTTAGGGACTTCCTTCTGAAGGCTCCTTTTTACTGAACACCTACTATGGGCCAGGTACTGTGTGTGCCATACCCCCAACACACAGGCAACTCAGAGGCCATTGTCAGCAGATTAGAAAACAGACTCGGCGAGCTTGCTTAAAATCAAACAGCAAGAAAGTGGCAAAGATCAGAGAGAAACTTCTACAAACACCTTTCTAAAAACAGCTTTCATTGCAGCGAAGTTTTGGCTTTCCCACATAAATCGCATTTACTTTTAAGATTCAGTCTTTTGATGTCCTCCAAAGGAGGCCTTGTCTTGTCCCCCTCAAAACCAAATCAAATAACTGGCTGTAATCAGTCGTTGTAAAGGGATGCAGAATTTAGTTACCCAAATGTTCTGCTCATTTGAGATGTCTCGTGGCATACGAGGACAACCAGATTTCAGAGAATTAAAATACAATCAAACAGACTTCACACACGCGCGCGCGCGCGGACGCAGCTGAATGGCAATTCAGTTCTTCATTCATGATTCCAGCAGTGTTCTTGTATCAGGCTTGGCCTGTGGGTGCTGATTCTTGTCAGTTACCTTTCCATTACAGCCGTCTGGAGGAAGAGCTGACGTGTTTAGAGTTCCCACCGATGGAAAGTCAGATGAACTGCCTCTTAGGATGGCTGATGTATGCTTAAAATGAAAAATGTGTGTTTTACAAATGTTCTGTGACAGTGTTGAGGCTTTGAGAAATGGTTTGCCAGTTCCTAGAAATGCAGTGAGCATGTTTTAATTCTGCGTCATTTTCACCAGTAACAAAAAGATGCATCCAATTAAAAGCAATTGGGTTTTATTATCCAGGTGGTTATCTAGTTTGCCGTCTGCCTGTGTGGAGGGGAAGAGCTGTCCCCTGGTGCCTCCAGAATGCTTTGTGCTTTAGTTCACCTGGTGTTTCACCCCCTATCCCAAGAATCTCCCTGTTTGTCTGCCTTCCCCACTGTCGCCACCACTAGAGGACAGGTACCATGACTGCCTTACCCACTGAGGTTCCAGGGGTCTGGCATCTGACCTATCAAACTGGGAAATCATGTTTCCCAGGAGAGCAGACAGAACTTGCAAAGTCTTAAAGTCATGAAAGGGCACAGAACGTTTAGAGAACTTCAAGTAATCTCGAAGACTGAACGGGCAGAACCAGCTGACAACCCATTTTCTAGCCTTGCTAAGGAGTTAGGACACTGTCCTGCAGGGGATGGAGAGCCACCAAGGATATTAAGTAGAAGAAGAGGCACGATCAGACTTAACGTTTTAGAAGATCTTACAACTGCTTCCCCGAGGATGGATTAGAGTGGAGCCTAGAAGCTGGGGCTGCATTTTATCCAGTTCACTTCTCCTCAGGTACCCAACTGTGGCTGTAATTATGCCCCCAGGGTCCAGGAAGAATTACAGCATCTAGCTTTCCCTGTATCCTAGACCGAGACCACTCGGGTCTCGCTGTGAGCTTCCACTACATCTGAATCAGGGGTTGCCTTCTCTTATCTCCAGTTGCCTTTGCTCTTGCCTCTTCTTCAGGGAACCCTGAACTTGGGCTTTCCTCTGGTTGTTCTGGAGTTCTGGCCTTCCTGAGAGATTTCCTAGCAGATAAGAAGAATTCGGTAAGGCTCAAGCATGAACCATCTGGAAAGTCGAGGACAGTGATGGCAGTGTCTCTCCCCAACCCAAAAAGAAATAAGCCTTATGGAAAAATGGGTCTGAATCCACTTGTGAGATGGAGTGCAGTGAGAGGAATCAGGTGGCTGGGGTCAGATTGTAGACGGCGCCACAGAAAGGCCCACACCCCGGACAGACGGCTTTATCTATATCCACTCCTGATGTGCAACATATGCTCCACAACGATCCCCTTGGAAGGAAGTAGGAGGCTTCAGAAGGTGGCTGCGGTTCCTCTGCTTGTTTCCTGGCTCTTTCTAAAGAAACGAAGCACATTCCTGTAGCCTGTTCACCACGAGGAAAGCAGGATTGAAAAGAGCCTGCACTCTTGACCTGGGGTGCTGAGGTCCAAATCTCAGCTCCACCTCTTCTAAGACTTTGGCCAAACTGTTAAATCTGTGTGTCCCACTTTATTCGCGTATAAACTAGTACCCGCTTGATGGGGTTACTGTGAAATTAAAAGAGAAGGAGGAGCACTTAGCACTTTGCAGGCAACAAAAGGCATGTTTTCTACCCTCAGTGTTATTGCTTCTGCACCACATCCCTCCCAGGTCAGGGACACAGGGAGCAGCATTCCTGGCACAGGGAACGGGACGGGCAAAGGCACAGATGTAGAAGTGAATGCCTGTGCTCTCCGCCCTCGGGGGCTGAGCCCGTCCCATGGGGCTGGCGCTGTGCTGAGTAACTGTTGAGCACCTACTGTGTACCGGGTCCTGGAGGAACAGAATGGAATTAGACCCAATGCCTGCTCGCCTCATGACTCTTGCCAGGCTCCTGAAAAGTATCGTCCAAGGTGCCTGATTGAAAATCCCGGGGCTCTTAGCAGACAGATGGACACCAGCTGGAGCAGCTGCCCCACGTACCGAGGAGGATAGTTCTCTGCCGTGCCCCCCACACCCCTTGCTGCTTGACAGAAGGTTCATTTGGGTCCCACTGGCTGTTGGTACCATGGGGAAACCAGAAGGCCCCTGCTCAGGCCTGGCCAGCCTGCTGGAGAAGCCCACCAGCCTCCCCTCCTCCATCCCCTTTACAATTTCCTTCTCCCTGCCCACACCACTGGTAGCCAGCTGGTCAGTTCCTGTGTAATGATGTGAGCCCCAGCCACGCCCTCGACCCTTGGGGCAGCCTCAGTCCACGTAATGAGGCTTTCTGAAAGCAAAGAGAGACTCCAAAGCATCCTTTGCACGAACAGTTCCACATCTGGGAATTTAAACCTACAAAAATCTATCATACCCGCATGTGGAAAGATACATGTGCGAGGATGTTCGTAGGAGCAATACCTGTAAGCAGGGAGGCGAATGAGGAAACAACCTAAATGTCCATCACTAGGGGATTGGCTGTGCCCATTCCATAGGAGGCTGTGCGGCCATTAAAAGGATGAAGTCTTCCTGCGTGTGCTGATTAGACAGAACAGGACACATCGTTACATCAAAAAGCCACGAAGATGCCTGTTCCCGTTTCTGTAATAAAAAAAATGGATGTAAATACTACAGCATCTACTTCATAGGGTCGACATGAGGAATAAGTGGGTTAATAGGTGCAAAGTGCTTAAAATAGTGTCCCCACATAGTAGGTACTCAAGTGTTAGATGCTGTTGTTGCCTCTGCTGTTATTTCATGATCTTGCTGTAGCCTGAGTTTCATAGTTATAATTTTAAAAGCCCAGGAGATGGTTACAGTTGGCCTTCCCACCATCGTGGTTTTCTGTACTCGGGTTTATCGTAGAAAGATGGAGGATGACGCTTCTCCTGGGGTCACACATCCCGTGGCAGATCCATGTGCCCAGAACCATCTGATTTTAAAATGAAGACTTCTGTGTCCTGGGCACCCCGGGGCAGATGGCCACTCTCCGTATGCCTTTGGTGGCCCCGTTGCTTTAGGAGGAATACGGACAAGGCGTCATTATTGCTTTTCACGTGTCATAGGAGAAAACATAAAAACGGTACGTCAGGATGGAATATTATTTAGCCTTAAAAAGGATAGAAATTCTGACCCATGCCACCACATGGAGGAACCTTGAGGACATTGTGCCATGTGAAAGAAGCCAGTCAGAAAAAGATAAATACTGTATGATCCCACTTATATGAGGTCCCTAGAGTTTGACTACTCTGAATATTCACAGAGACGGAAAGTAGAAGGAAGGTTGCGGAGGGCAGGGGAAGTGGGGAGTTGTTGTATAACGGATTCAGAGTTTCAGTTTTGCAAGGTGCAAAGAGTTCTGGAGATGGATGGTGGTGATGGTTGCACAACAATATGAATGTTCTTAATACAACTAAACTGTACACTTAAGATGGTTAATATGGCAAATTTTATGTATATTTTGCCACCATTTAAAATTTGAAAAATAGAGGGGTACATCAGCTCCCACAAATATTGTTGCATAGGGTAATGCAAAGGTGGTACTTAAATTGAACATATATAGGAAATAACTGTACAGATGATACACTAGTGGAAGAAGTTGGGGAAATACTGTAGTATATTCTGAGCTCAGATTGAAAGTGCCTCAATGCTCAGCTTGCCCGATTCCACAGGCCTCCATCCACTGCCTCTCACACACACTTCTGCTCCACACATGGCGTACCCACTGCATCCAGGAGGGCTAAATCCGGTGCCCTCTGGGGTCTGGGCATACCTGGCAGCATCAGGGGTTTGAAATCCTGACATTCACAGAACTCTGTGCTGAACTTTGCCTTAGCACCGTCAGCCTCGCCATCAGCCATGAACACCTCTGGCAGCATATTAGCATCCTGTATCAGGGAAGGGGTATCGGGGTGGGCAGGAGGGACCCAGAGGAGGGCAGCTGGCTCTGTGATGGGCTCCTTCCAAGTGCGACTGAGCAGGCCCCATCCGCTCCTTGCCCTGGCACTCGCTGCCTGCAGACAGGCTGGGCTGTGACGGGACTTCTGAGCACCCCAGGACCTAAGAGCTATCCCCCTTCTTCCTGGGTGTCTTCATGCCCAGAGCTACATGCGTATCTGACACACACAGCAGTGTGGTGGTCCTCTGGGAGCCAGTTCATAACTGTGGTGCCAGCTGGGAGACTGTAGACAGGTTCCCTTCTGTGGGGCGTCTCCCAAACCATGCTCTGCAGAAAATTTGTGGGTATGAAGCACAGAGAGCTTTCCAAGTTCAAATCAGGTTGGGTCTTTATACTGCTGTCCTCAGTTCAAAATGTCTTAAGCTTCTGACGCTCACGATGGCAATAATAATACTATTAAATAGCAGTTAACCTTTATCAGGGGCTTGCTGTGGGCTGGGTGCTACCGCACGGGTCTCACATGCATTATTTTATTTAATACTCCCAACACCTGAGGCTTATTGAGATGAAAGTAACCTGCCTGAAGTCTGGGGTCTCAGGAAGAGACCGTGGGGAGAAGATGAAGAGGAAGAGAATTAACTACCAATATTCATGCTTGGCTTGAAGCAGTACTTCCTAAACTTTAAAGGGCACACACATGCCCTGGGAGTCTTGTTAAAAGGCAAATTTTAACTCAGTATGTCTTGGGTGGAGCCTGAGGTAGGACATGTCTAATAGCAGTGGGCTAATGCTGCTGGTCCCAAGACCAGGCTCTGAATAAGGAGGCAGTGGAACACATGTGTGTTTTCTCTTGTACCTGGGATGGAATTCGTTCACTCATTCATTCATTCATCCATGCATTCATTTGTAGAAGCCATCTAGTAGCAAAGAACACGAGCTTTGCATTTGGAACCAGGTTCCTAGTTCTGTAATGTTCACTAAATGGGTGTTTTCTCTGAGTCTCAGTTGCCCATCTGTAAAATGAGAATGAAACTCGCATTTTAGAGACTGTTTGTGATTGTTAAATGCAATAAATTGTAGCAAAACTCTGCCCTGGGGCCTAGGGCGTGGTGGACATTTCATAATGGTGGTGCTTCGGGAGCTCATTTTACTATTCATGTATTTCCTTCTAACCGAGGTTCCCACATGGTTCCAATAAGTTTATTTACATTAAAATAAATGTATTTATTAAAACAAATTATTTATTGTAATATTTATTTACTTACATATTCCCATAAAGATGTCCCAGTGTCTCCAAAGGCCACAGTGATGGGTCCCAGAGGCCCCACCATGAATCGGAGGAACTGGCGTAGACGTGTCTTCTGATAATTTCTGCAAAAGGTGGAAGGAAATTGTGGAGGAGACAGACACAAGTGATGAGCTGTGGAATTGACTTGGCAAATGACTCCACCAGAAAGGAGTGAGAAATGTGTGTGAGGGGGAGAGAGCGGGAGAGAGCAGGGAACTGGGTAAAATGACAACAGATCGCAAGCTGTTAATTATCCAGAGGGAACTAAATATTATGTAGGCAATTACCAACAGGCATTGGAAAGCCCCGTAGGGAAACCTGGTCCTCAGCCGAATTCTGTCTCCCCCTGCAGAAGGGCTGGGGGACAGGTTTTAGCTCACGGGGCAGGCTCTTCACCCAGGGAGGGGGAGGAAGGGTCCCCTCCGTGTCCAGCCCAGCCAGGACCCAGCGCTGTGCTTTGAAAATCGGCTTTACCCACAAGCTCTGGGCCTGGAATCCGCAGCCCCCTCCGCGTCCATGCTCCCTCCCCTAAGATGTCATCTTTTGAGACGATTTCATGTGGAAGCATCGCTAAGTAAATTCGCTAAATGCCTATTCATTCCCGTCAGATGGGGACGCAGTGAAGCGGTAAATGTGACAATGGCCCCAGCTCGGGGCCCTGAAAAGCGCTTTCTGGGGCTGCTAAATGGAGCCTCAGCTGCTGACCCTGGGAGGCCTGAGGCTTCGTGAGAGGGGCCCCAGGAGCCCCGGCCCGGCCCCTTCAATCCTGCCACTGAGGCGGCTCAGAGGCCCCTCTTTATTATTCCTGCTGCCAGGGACCCATTCAGAGGTTAACTTGTCCCTGTGTTCATCAGGACAATAATGAACTGTCGCAGAGAGTAGAGGGGGGTTGGTAAACAGGAACTGCTAAGACGCGGAGATGGAACGGGCCTCTATGGTTTGGAAAGGGAGATTGCTTTCATTTCCTTTGCAGGCTGGTTTCGTTTCCACCTCTCCAGCAACTTCAAGAGGCCCTCTGCCCACAGCAACCCGTAACTGGGAGGGAAGCACGCGTGGGCTTCACCTCGCCTGTTTGCGGAGATGCTCCACGTGCGCACGGACACGTGGACTTGGCCTTTTGCCTGCGTCCCTGGGGTTCGCCTCTGTGCACATCCGCAGGGCTAAGCTTTCTGCGTTTTGTGCCTGGGCGGATTTACCTTGCTGTAGGCACACGGGGTTTTTCTGGCATCTGCAGCCACTAGAACGGCAGGTTTTGAAGTGGTGTTGATTTCTGTAAACTAGTACGGGATGTCGGCAGTGCTCATTTCCACCGCAGCATCTGTTAACTTCTCTGTCCCCCTCCGCTGAAATTATGAGTTGGTCAACAATAGTCGTCCAACCAGAGAGCAGGGGCTTGGAGTGGCGCTACTGCAGGTGATGCAGGGAACTGAAGGAGGGGGTGAGGGGTGAGGGCGGCCCTGACAGGGTGGTGGGAGGCCAAGAGCAGAGCAGCTCGCATTTATTGTGCACCTACTGTATGCCCTTTAAGTCCACCCAGTTATCCATCAGTATGTATACCTACTGTGTGCAGGGCAGCCAGGTGAAGGCCGCCACTCAGGTTGAATGACTTACCGTAGGACACACAGCTGGGTCTGCTTCTAGAGCACAGGCATCGCTTTCTTAGGCACCCACCTGCCCCCCAAAGTCTAGCCTCCTTTCTCTTCCCAGAGATGCGCCTTTACCCCGTTTCTCCCAATTTGAAACAATGGTTAACCCTTTCCTTCTAAGTAAAAATCCCTGAGCAGAGAAGCCAGATGATAAAGGAGCTGTCACTTCAGCACCATTTACCTGTTTGGGTTTATTCAGCGTAAGAGGCAACTGCGTTTCTGGCAGATGGAGACCCCGTGTGACTGCCTTTTAAAATACTGTCACAGCTGTATGCACAAGCTGATTAGCTGTGACTACACTGCTAGTGCTGAGATTGATGGCGATAAATCCGGGATAACAATGCTGGGAACAATGTCACCCGTTTGCATCGCACTTCATATTTCTTAAAGCTCTCTCAGTCAGCCTGGGGGTTATGGATTCATTCATTCATTGACTCATTCATTCCTCAAAACGCATTTGAAGGAGTCAGTTTAAACTCATCTCACCTTGAGTCATCCATTCATCCAACAAACGTTAATGTACCTCCTACTATGTGCCAGTGATGAGTGAGTTTCATTAGGTTCTGTCCTCACGGAGCTTACATCCTAATGTAAGCAAATATAGCTCTTTCAGATGGTGATGAGCTCATGTTGTAAATACAGTGATGTGATGGGGGCGGGGGGAGGCAGGTGCTACTTTAGGTTGGGCAGCAAAAAAAAAAAGAAAAGCCTCTCTGAAGAGGTGACATTTGGAAGGAGACCTGGATGACAAGAGCAGACATGGAAAGATATGGGGTGGAATTTCCCAGGCATGGCAAGTGCAAAGGCCCTGAGGTTACTCTGTATCTGGCATTGAAGTATTCACTGATGACTTACTGTCTGCCAAGCCCAGTGTTGGGCACTGGAGATTCCAAAACAAATATGGTACTATGCTTATTCTCAAGGAGTTCACAGCATATGGAGTATGTAAGAGACAAACAGTCCATTTTAGCATACTGTGGTAAGCTCAATGATGGCAACACATGAAAGAAGATGCCTTACCTACCTGCATGGTGTGAAAGAAGGAGGGGACCTGGTTTCTGTGACAAAGAAGGGAGCCAGGACACAAAGTCTTCATGATTTCTGGAGGACCCTGACTTTCCTCTCGGTTTGCTTCCACAGGACAAATGACCAGCTGGTGGCATTTCTCTCCCGATACCGAGATATGAATTTCTTGAAGTCACACGGCCGGGACAATGCAAGGTAGTATATCCTCCCCCTACCCTTGTGCAAAAGGGAAATGAAAATCTGAGTGATCATTTGGGGGCTTCCTTCTAGGCTGGTTTGATGCAGCCAGAGACAAGTTGAAGATGGGAGAGAGGCATGGCATGGATGGGCCTTGGCCCTTTCTTTGTAGCATCTGAAATGGTGTCTCCTGCCAGCCAGGGACAGAGATAACAGTGAATGAGTCTCATCATGTCATAGTCCTTTACACCTTTTCCCCCAAGCCCTTTCATGAGTCCATTATCACATTATGGCTGTCCTTCAAGGAAACTAGGGTAGTCATTTTTATACCCAATTTATTGGTAGGAAGACTAAGGCCCATAGTTTAGGTAAATGATGTCCCCAGATCATTCATTCGGCCAGCCAGTCATTCAACAAATATTCACTTAGTGCCAAGCATGTGCCAGGCACCCTTCTAGAGGTGAAGAACACAAAATCCTCACTCTCCTGGAATTTACCTTCTAGCAGGAAAGAGTATCATACCAGCATGGAGTTGAACTCAAGTATCCCGACTCCCAGGGCTGTGCCCTCACCATTGCCTTACTCTTGCTGCCTAAGATGTTGGCAGGGATTTGAGGCACCAGAAGCCCAACCTGGATCTGTTGTGACTCTCTCACTTACACTGAGCAAAGCCTAACAGCATCACTACAGTCCCGCTTTGAGCTGAGTCTAAATCTCCGTGGCCAGAGATCAGCTAGAAGGGACACAGTCTTGAGCACCCTCTGTAGGAGAGACCACAGGATCCGCTCCACCATCTGGACATAAAACACTGCCCAGGATCACTCTGCCATCTTAGAGCCTTTTCCTAGCGTTGCATTCAGAGCTTAATCTGGCAGCTCACAGGATGCCTTTAGCGTGTTAATGTGTTTTGTTTGGCCTTCGTGCTGGTTTTGTTTTGTTTAATTCAGGTGCTTCATTTGAAAGTTAATAGCCCCATTTAAAAATAGCAATATTTCCCAGGGAAATCCAGATTTCCAGCTCATCTTAAAAGAGCCAAAGGTCCAGTAAATCTGTGCTTGAATTTTCTCATGGAAGTTATGATCTGGATCTTAGACAAAGCCCAAGTTCTACAGGTTGCTGCAGTCCTTGCTGCCCTCTCCCCTACCTCACCCTGTTGGCGTTTCAGTTTGCCGTCTCTGCTGTAGGTGTTCTCTGCCACTGCTGATGGAGGTGTCATTTTAGCTGTTTCTGTGATCCACTTTGCCCAGATATCCACAGAAGGGAGGGACGGAAGCAAGCAGCGAGCTCCATTTCCTGAGCTTTCAAGAAGTAACCCCAGAATCCTTGGGTTGTATCATTTTCCTTAATTTTAACTTTGATTGCATCCAGCTGTCTATTTCTAGATTGGGCCTATCCTACTGGCAGCCTGCATTCTTTACACTTAAAAGGAGCCCCCAGACCTGAAGACGCTCTGTAAATTAGCACAGATTAATATAGCATGTTCTGGCCACTACACTGGAGAGGCCTGGTGGATAAAGAAGAATTGTAGACCTATAGCGGACTGTGTTCCTACTAAGTGCATATCACTCTGCTGGGCCCTTTTCACACGGGATCCAACTTTATTCTTACAGTCACTCAATGTAAAAATACGTATTATTATCTCCATTTGTCAGAAGAAAGGGGAGCTTTGGGAGCCCAAATGATTTTTCCAAAGTCACACAGCTGGTAAGTGCTAGAGTTTGAACCCAGTTCTCTGGCCCCAAAGCCCATGGAAGCAGGGTGGAGCTGAACAAGTTTCCATGGAGGTGGTAAGTTACCAGAACTAGACCAGGTATTGATATCCCCACCCTTAGGCAGAGAATGAAGATGCTTCTTCACTTCCAGGTAACTTATAATACATGTTTTGTGCAAAGTCATATCATTAGAAAGGAATCCACTGTAAGTTGATAGACTTGTGTCTGAATTACATCCACCCTAGTATTGTTGTTTCAGCCTACTCAGTATTTATTCTCTATCTACTCTTTCCAGGCCCTGTGCTAGGAAGTGGCTACAACACAGAGGTTAAAACCTCATGAGTTTTTGAGGTCATACCTCCTGGGTTGAAGTTCTGATCCACCACGTCCTGTCTGTGTTTCACTGGACTGGTGACTTAACCTCTCTGAGCCGGTTCCCTTATCTGTACAATGGAAACATTAATGGACTTATACGCAGGAGATTGCTGGAAGGATTAAATGAGATGTTGTATATAAAGCATTTGGCATATCGTAAATGCCCTATGAAGATGATGATGGTGGTGGTGGTGGTAGTGATGATGTCATTGCCATGATAAACATTGGACTCAAATATTGCAGGTGGGAGAAATAAATAGATGGTGTATAGGCCAGAGCTGTGCCTCTGGGTGTATGAGTACGTCTTGTCCAGTTGCTGTGCGTGAGCTGGTACCCAAACCATCAGGTGGTACCCAAATGGCACAGCAGGATAAAGGGCAGGATAAAGATGCAGGCTAAGGAGTTGTTGCTTCCATCTCCCTCTAAAACCCTAAAACCCAAGGCTGTCTGGACAAAACAGCTCCCAAGTTCCAACACTCATGCGTGAGTCCTCAGCTGGGATTCTCTCACTTAGATGAATTCAGGAGATTAATTTAGAATTAATTCAATAGTAAAATGAACCATCAACAGCGCCTTTCTCCTCTTTCTCAGTTGAGGCCTCACCTGCTGAGTGAACAAACCTAGCCACGCCCATCTTCCCTCATGTCTCCCACCGGTGCAGCCTGGGTGGGGCTTCGCTCTGGCTCTGCGCTGATGGCATGTGAGGAAGGACCCTTTTTGGTGGGAAGTGACAGAAACTCAGCTCAAACTTGCTTAAAGGGTAAAGGAAGTTATTGGGTGATGCAACTAAAACATTAGTATCTGACTTCAGACATGGCTGAATCAAGCAGTTCAAATGATATCATCAAGCCCAGACTCTCTGTTAATTCTTTTTTTTTTTTTTTCTGGCTGCTTAATTATTTCTTATTATTTCTGGAGAGGGTTAAAGTAAAATAAACACATCACATCAAACAGCCAAGTAGTTCACTGTCAGGAATCTTTTTTAAAATTAATATATTACCGACATATTATATTAGTTTCAAGTAAGTGATATAACAATTCAATATATGTATATATTGTAAAATGACCACCACAATAAGTCTAGTTAATATCCATCACCACCCATAGTTACAATCTTTTTTCTCTTGATAAGAACTTTTCAGATCATAGCAAATTTCAAATATGTACAACACAGTATTATTAACTGTAGTCACCGTGCTGTACATTACATCCCAGAACATACTTATTTTATAATTGAAGGTTCGTACCTTTTGACCACCCTCACCCATTAACTTCTTTTGGTTCTCTTTCCCTTTGTGTTGGTTTAATTTTCTGGCTCCAGATGGTGACCCTCGTCAACGTATTAGCCTCATTTTACTGATAAGATAACTGAGACTCAGAGAGGTGAAGTAACTTGCTTAAGCTCACCCAACTAGGGCAGGGTTAGGACTCAAACCTAAGTGAGTGTGTCCCCAGAGCCCAAGCTCAAATCCCTGCATGATGCAGCCTCTCTGTGTTCTGGTCCTGCTTTCCTCCAATATGCTGGGTGGCTTTGAGGCAGCCACTCTGCTTCTCTGGGCTTCATTTTCTCCCTTTGAAAAACAAAGTGGTTGAATGACATGATCTCCAAATGCCTTCCCATTCTGATGCTTCATGCTTCGGGACCAGACAGTGTGACAGAGGCAGGGAGTTTAAAAGACAGAGAGATGGAGAGGGACAAAAGCAAGCAGTGAGATACAAAACAGGCCACAGGGTGCCTTAGTTTTTCATTTCACCTGGTTCCTAATAGCAGTTTTGACCTTCTGTCCCCAACTTCAGCCTTTAGCAGCCAATTTGGACTTCCAGCTCCTGCTGCTAAGAGATGGCATAAAGGCAAACTGGTACTTTAATAGCTGCCAAATTGGTCCTGACGGTTCCTATAATTAAATGAAGGGGAGTGTTGTGTTCACTGTATTTCCTTGCTTTCCTCCAAAAATGAAGTAGCTAGATATATTGAAAGACATATAGCACAATTATCAGTTTCCCAGATAAGCTCTGCAGGGCTAAAAGAAGTAAATGCCCTGAATAAGCAGGTCTTGGCAAACATCCCCAGGACCTCCTGGGTTCTGCTCGGGGAGCGCTGGAGAAGTTTCCCAAATCTCAGCAGCTTGATCAAGGCTCAGTGTGTAGGGACAGGCCCCTTACAGGGAGATGGAAAGGGAAAATCATTTCCCTCAGCCGGAATAGAGTTTCCTCTGGGAATTTTCTGGCCTTGATTGGTCTAAGTTCTCCAAATAATTCAAGGTCACCAGGGCCCCAGTGCTTAGCCCTGGGGCAGAGTGTGGTGTGGTGGTAAGAGCATACGGGCAATGGAGTCCAGACACCCGTGCCAAAATGCCAGCTCTGCCATATGACAGCCAGGGGACTTTGACAAATGGCTTTGACTCTCCATGCCTTCATGTCCTCTTCTTTATAAGATCCGGACAGTGATGTGGGGATTGCGGAGGACTGAGTATCCTCACTGACCACAGGAAGTGCCGAGCCACGTGCTTTCGAGTTGCGTTATCCTCTTTTAAAGAGTACAGCTGAGGCTTGCAAAGTTGCTTTAACTTGCTCAAGGTTCCACACAGCTGGCATTGGAGCCTGGTTAGGTCTGACTTTTATCACCCCATGATTAGTGACTGCATCTGAGAGGACCTGTTGTTTTCAGTTCTTGGGGTGTGTG
The DNA here is from genome assembly GCF_002837175.3 of Physeter macrocephalus. NCBI lineage: Eukaryota > Metazoa > Chordata > Mammalia > Artiodactyla > Physeteridae > Physeter > Physeter macrocephalus. The sequence continues at coordinate 59,934,640 of NC_041227.1, forward strand.
GATGAAAGAGCAAAACTCTGCTGATTTTAAGCAGAATCATTTTTAAAGGAGCAAGGGAGGAAAATCAGTCCTTCCCCTACTTTCTAGAGTCACCCTATCCCAAAGTGGGTTCACAATCCACCAGTGATATGTGAGATTATTTTGGGGTGTTCATAAATGGGCATCATGGGAGAGTTAGTATTGATTTTATGTATATCAACTAAAATTTATATAATTAGCCCATCTAATCGATGATTTCATGGACATGATGCTTAGAATAAGACTAAGTTTAAAAGAAAACAGTTGAAGCTATCTAAAGTTGGTTTAGAAAAGAAATATTAAGGAAAGTCTCATACAGACTTCATAAAACCTATATCAGAGCAGTTAAGAATCTGGGTTCTGGACCCTGACTGCCAGCGTTCGTATGCTCAGCACTCACTAGGTGTGTGGCCTTGGGTAAGTTACATCAATCACTTGTGCTTCAGTTTCCTCATCTGTAAAATGGGAATAATGATAATAAAACCAACCTCATAGAATTGCTGCAAGAATTAAATGAGTGAATATGTGAGTAAGCTCTTGGAATAGTTAGTTACGCATATTAAGTTGATGATGGTGGTGACGTTGATAGTGGTGATGGTGACAAGGATGGAAAAGCCTTGAAGATGGTATATATACACGTGATTAATGTTTGCAAAACACTTTCTACAACTCTTAGAGAAGCAACTAGCGTTTCAAATGTAAGAAGACTAGACCAGAAGGAAGCTAGGAGGGGTCCCAGCCCTCAGGTCAGAAGTGGCATAAACAAGTTTCTTCCTGTTCCCTGGTCTGGGGCCCACCTGCTAGAGGCGGCAGTCCCTCGCTGGGCACCAGAATGGCAGCTAAAGCAGCTTCAGCAGCTTCTTCTCTCTGACATTGAACTAATCTTCAGGCCCAAACCTCCCTTGATGTATAAATAGGCAATTGTTTAACCAAAAGTTGTCAAATCCATCGAGAGCCTGGCCAGGAACCTCCTCCAAGCAAATCTGCTTTCAGGAGGCCCTTTGGTGCCAACTTGCTTATCAGAAGAGCTCTCTCCCCATCTGTCTCGTAGCACCATGATTGATAGCAGGAGGTAATTAATATCTCATCTCCAATGGGGAAAGCAGATTGCATTTCCCTCTTGCTTTTCTTAAACCCACCCGGTGAGTTTATCCCTGTTTGCATGTTCACTTTATTTAATCCAGTTATGGTAGCCATGTCAAAATAAAGCTTAGCATCACACAGGCACCCATACAAAGCTGTGTACACAGACACTCTGTGGGCCTCCATATGAGTTTTGAGGTCAACTTTCAATCTTTTCTTTTTTCAAAACAATACATGTCAAAGTTGGACCAAAGGCTGGAAGGAAAATATGTGCAGTGTCATCTCTGAGACATAGAGCATGATTTTTTATTTCCTCCTTTTCTTTCTTTTTGTGTTCCATGCCTTCTGTGGAGGAACTGCATTACTTTTATAATAAGAACAGAAGGCAGTAGACATTGTTTTTAAATATGTGTGAAATAGGGAAAATCAGTTAGCCCTCAATGGACCTTTAGACTCTTAGAGGTGCAAGCTGATTCGGGCCCATGTGAAGAGCATGGGCCACCAAGCCTGGGATTCTCAGTTCCAGGATTTGGGCCCCTAACTCTGCATTTCTGCTCAGGCTGGGTTTTTTTCCATTCCTGAATGTCAAAGCCAAGTCAGCTTTCTTTGCCCAGGGCATGTGTAATGATAGAGTTTACTGTGTGCCAGAGACTGTCCCAAATGCCTCAGAGATATTAACTCTTTCAATTTTCACAACAATCCCATGGTGTAAATGCAGTCATTATCATGCCCATTTTCCAGATAGGGACACTGAGGCTAGAGAGGTTAAACAACACAGAGAATGGGGAAAGAGACTCGAACCCAGGCAGTCTGGCTCCAGAGTCTACATTCCTAGCCACTGTGCTATACCGTTTCCCTAAGTATGTTCATTGTGGCGTTTCCCGCCATGTCCAGGCCACATGTACTTATGGCTGATACATTCCTTCCATCAATCAGGTCAGAGTCTGCCTCTCCTGTGACTGGTCTCCTCTGGTGTGAGGTAGTGAAGCTGAGCTTCTCCCTGTAGCTTCCACTCCTACCACGTTAGCTTCTTTTCATTCATTTGCGCTCTTGCACACACTATTTCTGTCTCCTATAAAGCTCTTCTCCAAAAAAAAAACAAACAAAAAAAAAAAAAAAAAAAAAAAAGCTCTTCTCCAGAATTCTTCCGATGACTGATTCCTTCTCATCCTTCTTGTCAGTGCCACCTCCTCAGCAAAGTCTTCCCCAATAGTCTTCACTAATTAAGTCCCTGTCTCTTTATTTTGTCATTGCGCTCTAAGTTTTCCTGTATAACACTTATCACAAACATCTAATTACATATTCATGTGTTTTGTAGCGGTTTATGACTACTTACCTATTTATTAGAGTAGTGTTATAGTCTTGTGGCTAAGAGTATGGAATCCAGAGCCTGACTGCTAAGGTTTAATCCCTTCCTTGCCACTAACCAACTGTGTACCCTTGGGAAAATTAGTTAACCTCTCTGTGTCTTTGTTCCTTCATTTGGAAAATGAACCCTCATAGGATGAGGGTGATGAAGATTAAATGAGAGAATATATATTAAGTACAAGGAACAGGACCTAGAAAGTAGCAAGTGCTCAATAAATGGTAAATATTATGGTTTTATCTTTCATCTTAGAAGAGAGAGGATAGGGATGATGTCTGTCTTCTTCACAACCATATTCTCAGCACAGAGACTTGGAGAGTTGCTGAATGAGCAAGTGCCCCAAGCCCCTCTTCTCTTCCAACTACTGCAGAGTTGGGGCCTGACAGCTGACTCCAGCCCAGCTTGGGAAGGGACATAACCCACACTGGACCTGTGAGAAATGGCCAGCAGAGCCCCTGTGGAGCTGCCAAACTAGGAACCCAGTGACCTGAATCCTCACTGACTTGTGCCTTGGAAAGATGGGAGGGTTTTGTATTTGTGGTTCTCAGATAGAATCAGGGTGCCCGTGTTGCTTGTCACCCTCTACCACCACAGCCGTGGGCACTGCTGAACTAAAATAATTGCAGATGGGTGCGCTTTGGGTTTCTGTCCTTGGTGCTGAAAAGGCATTGCTTCTCAGAGCATAAAGGGTTTCTCCTTAGCTCTGGAGGTGCCCTACACATGCCTGTCTACCAAATCCCAGAATAGAGAAGAAGAGAGATAGAAGTTTTAATTTTCTGGCTTGATGAGGGAAAAGGTTAAGTATCTTGGTGAACACTTATTAAGCACTTACTAAGTGCCGAGCACTACGCTAAGCCCTCTCCATATATAATATAATCTCACTTAAATTCTCTGAGGCAGATATTATGACGATCACCAGTTTCCATGTAAGAAACTGAGGCATCCATGTTCAGGTCGCCCAAGGTTAGTGGCAAATCCAGGACTTGTACCAAATATTCTGGCTCCAGAGCCCAAAGTTTGGCCCCTGTGTGACACGGCTGTTTCGTGTGAGTCCATTCACATAGCCGGCTGATTTCACGCATTGTGTTTTCATGCTTTGTTCCATGACTTTATTTTTAAACTAAAATGCTTAGGTTGTACTTAGGCTAAAGGAGTAATCTGGGTTCAGTGGGAGATCCCTGGAGAGAGAAAGAGAAGAAGAGGAAATATTTTCCTAGGCTGTGTGACTTCGGATGACTTTGGATCACACATCCTTTCTGAGTCTCCGTGTGTTGGGGTTTTTTATCTATAAAATTAGTTATATCAGCTGATTGCTGAGATTCCTTCTTGCTCAAACATGCTGTAAAATCTGAGGGACAGTGTTCTTCCTTTCAGAATTCATTACAGGACAAGACGGTTCTGGAATAATTCCACACTTGATGAATATACCGAGATTGTAGCCAGGGAATTAACTGAATTGAGAGACTTCTTCATTGTCTGCCCTTTCTGAGGCCATTTCCAAAGGCTACAGATACTTTCTTAACTGACCTCTTCTCCCATGGGGGAGATTCAGGGCCCCTTGCCATCCTCCATCTGATTTCCTTTGATGCTCAACTGAGTAGATTTGGTCCTTGTGACATCCTAGTAGAAGCATATTTAGCTCTGACTTTGTCCCATATTGTGGCAGTAGAGAAAAATCTCAGGGAGGCAAACCATCCCTGAGAGCCCAGGAGGTAAAACCAAATGCAAACGATACCACGTTTTCCCTTAAGTAACCTATTCTGAAGACAGAAGTCCTTGTGAGGTCTGGCTGAAAGCCTCTTCCAACCAGCAATGAGCCATTTTCTCTTGGTTCACTCATTTCTGGGCATTGTCTTTTTGAGGAAATAGAAGTTCTCAGATCCTTCATTTGGATCCTTTTGGGGGGACCCTGGCGAATTGAGATGAAGAATGGCAGAGTAGTTAAGCATTTGCATTGGATTCATCCAGACCTGGACTCAAGTCTAGGCCTGTTAGCTGCGTGACTTTGGAGAAATTACTTAACCTTCCTGTGATTCAGTTCCTTTGTCTGTCGAATGTGTGTTAAAAAAATCTGATACCTGGCTATAACTAATGGCAGCTACTTCCTGATTGCCTGACAGACATGGCTGTTATTGTTCCCTTTATTCATTCACTCAACAGATATTTATTGGGCACTAGCTGTATGTTAGGCACTGTAGTAGAATACAGAGGTGATCAAAAATAGACAGAAATCTCTGCCCTCTTGGGGCTTACATCCAGTAGTAGAGATAGGCAATAAACTAAATAAATACCTTGTATATTATATTAGAAAGTGAAAAGTGATATGGAGAAAAATAAAACACCAAAGGAGGATTGGAGAGGGATGTTATCTCTATGAAAAAAAGAACTGATGGTCGGGTCAGCCCATTGCTTGGGTGAAGAGTGCTTACTTTGCAAGGACCTTTGTAAACATCACCCATCACACTTTTGCAGCTGATTTGGGAACTTGTTGGGACAGGTGTCATGGAGCTCATCCTACAGGTGAGGGAACTGGCATTCAGAGAAGTTAAGCCAGCCCCACTTCTCAGTGAAAGCAGAGACAACATTGGTACCAGATCCTCTTCATGTCTGCTCTTCTATGGTGTCACCTGTCGACCCCAGTTTGACCAGGTAACCAGGTCAACTGGAAACAAAGCTGAAGGGAGGGCAGCATCATTGGTCACCTTCTGTGAGTCGGGCCCATTGCTGCAACTCTCCCCTCCATCCCTCAGGTGAGAGAGCCGTGCACCTTTTCCTGGTGAGCCAGCATCGATGACAAGACTCACCCAGGTGTTCACAAACTTTACTTTGGTTTCCAACCTGTACCTTTTCAAGTTATAGTAAATCCACAGGGAAGAATAAAAAGCAAATCACTGTTGAAACAGCTGATTCTTTTCGCCTGCTAGATACCCAGACTCTGGGCGTCTGCCACCTTCTCCCAGTCCAGACCTAAGTTCCTGGTAGCCCCTTTCTGAGACCTAGGCAATCTGTGGTCTCTATTTACTCATAATTAACCAAAGCATGTGTTCGCAGCTTATCAGTTTTTGAAGGCAGTACATACAGCGGCCAGTCTCCCAACCCCATGAATATTTCATTTTGGAGATTACTGCGTAAATATTGTATTTGGATATGGTGGTCCGGGACATCACATTAAAATTGCAAGACGATGCTCTTATCCCAGCTAATGGAACATGAAATTAAAAAGCTGGTCCATGGAAAGAAAACTTTTGCAAGTCGTCTCACCTGTATTTCTTCTCTCTCTCTCTCTCTTATTCTCAGTTGGTCTTGATTACCATGTAAGTTTTGATATAGAGTATCTAAAATTTAAAGTTTTAAACACAGTTAAGTGTGCTCACTGGACATTATCGTTTAATTGGCACCAGCCAGAGTCGAGGTAGGATTTTATTTCCTCAGCCTCGGCGGCTTCCTTCAGTGGGTCAGTTAGAGCCAAGTTTGGTGTCAGTGAGTGCTATGGTGAGTGTATTGAAAACCCTTCACCAGCTCGCTCCCCAGAGAGAACATGGCTTTGCTAACGAACTTGGATTTTGCACTAGGAAAGTTGTGTTAGGGAAAGAACAGGACCAGGGGCGCTGGACATGTGGGTCTTCTGGTCGGCTTCTGCCCTTGTTTGTATACTCAGAAAAGTTGTCAGCCTTCTGTGGGCTCCCATGCATCCGTCTAATGCTTGCCCCATACCTCTTCCTGGGTATAACAGAGGGACTTAGAGAATGTCACAGCTGGAAAGTACCCTAGAGATGACCTAACCCAGCGTTATTATGACTGGTGGTCTGTGGGCTGGTTTCAGCCTAGGGATATGTCTTATTTAGCCAGAAATGCTTTTTTTAAGGGATTTGAGTGCTTTTCAGAAAACGCAGTCTCTACGTCTTTGCTAACTCCACCTACCCTGTTATCTTATACTAAGCCCCCCTCACAAACTTATATTATTTGTCTGACCCCTGTAGACATTTAATTTTATAACCTAGACCTAGCCCAACTTTGTCAGTTTCCCATGGGGGAAACTGAGTCAAGGTCATCATTTTCCAAATTCACCCAGCTGGTTACTGGTAGAGCCAACACTGCAATGTAGATGAAAAGCACATTTTAGCAGAATTAAGTCCGTTCACCACCAGCATCATTGTTGTCACCATTTTTATTACACTAGCATCAATTTGGTTAAGAATTAAATATATTACACCATCGTGCTCAGTGAGTGACCAATGTCAAGAAGCAGGTCCTCTATTTATGCAGAAGAAAGTGCTAGGGGTGTGGGTTTATTAGTGAGGTTTCAGGCAGTTCCCTTTGGTGGATTTGTGGGAGGCCCAATGGGAGAGATTCTCTGTAGAATTCAGCATGACCAACAGGGTGGGGCTATCTCCAGCTTCTATGGCCTGACGTCTGGTCATCACCGTAGACCTTTCCTGAGCAGATGCCTTGCACTCTTCCAGGGCCTGTAAGGTAGGCAGAAAGGAGGAAGCCGAGTTCTAGTGAGCACAGCATCTACCTCAGAGGAGACAGGTAACTCTAATGTGAAGACAGAGACGAAGTCTGCCATGGAGGCACAAAGACCTCTAGACACACAATGGGGGATGCAGCCTGCTCTAGTGGAAGAGGTGGCATTAATGTGCCACAGCCATGGCTACCTGCCCTATCTGGAGCCTAAGAACATTTGCATTCATCACGGTAATGATAAAGGTGAAATCATTCAGGAATGTATTAGTCAGGACTTTTTCAATTGCAAGTGACAGAATCCCATCTTAAAATGCCTTAAGCACTTTACTGACAAGTCTGGGGGTGAATCAGGTATAGCAAGATCCAGGGTCTCAAGCAAAGTCATCAAGGCTTTGTCTGTCTGTCTCTCCCCCTCCCTTACTTCCTCCCTCCCTCCCTCCCATTCTCCATCTCTCTTTTTTTGTCTTCTGTGTTACCTTCATGATCAGACAACCTCTATACTCATGGTGACAAGATGGCTGTCAGCAGCCCTCAGCTTACATTCTTCCAGAAAAAGATCCCCTAGAAAAGCCCTCCTTCCTAGTATTTCCAGCAAAAATCCAGAACCTAGTCTCAGACTCAGCTTGAGTTGCTTGCCCATCCATGAAGCAATTATGGCAGCCAAGCAGGTGGAATACTCTGATTGACCAGGCTGAGTCGTGTTCCCACCCCTGGTGCTGGGGGTGAGACACACCAAGTGAACTGAGAGTTGACGGTGAGCAACTGTCCAAAATAAAATCAAGGTGTGGTTCCCAGAGAATGGATGCTGGGCAGACAGAAACAAGGGAATGAAGCCCCATTATTTGCTACAATGTGGAGGAACCCTGAAAACACGAAGCTAAAAGTGGAAGAGACTACAACTTGTGTGGTTCTATCTATAAGAAATATCCAGAATAGGTAAATCCATAGATGGACTGCCAGGGACTGGAGGGAAGGGGGAATGGGAAGTAACTGCTGATGAGGATGGGGGTCTCCTTTGGGGGTGACAAAATATTTTGAAACTAGAGATGACGATTGCACGACATTGTGAATGAACGAATGCCATTGAACTGTATGCTTTAAGATGGTTGATTTTATGTTGTATGAGCTGGAGGAGCATCAAGATCCCTGGGTGGGGAGACCTGTAGACTATAAACTCCCAACGAGATAACCAGCTCCTGAGGAGCAGGGACCATCCTCACTTCTCCTGCCTCCCACCAAGGCCAGCACATGCCTGGCACATAGTAGGTGCGAAATTAATGCTAACTGCAAATGAACTGAGAGTTTTGGCCAGAGAGCTTGGCCCTAGTTCTGTCTACCCTCCCAACACACCCACCTTGCCAGCTCTTTGACCTTTGATTTCCACATCTACAAATTAGGAAATGCCAATTCCACCCTGTCTGGCTTGCAGAATCCCAAAAGTGTGTGTGTGTGTGTGTGTGTGTGTGTGTGTGTGTGTGTGTCCTAGAGCAGGAATTATCAATCTGAGGTTCATGGATAGAATTCAGGGGTCTGTGACTTTGAATAGGAAGAAAATGATCTTAATTTTCACTAAACTCTAACTGAAATCTAGCTAAATGTAGGCTAAGTGTAGGGTAACAAACCACCACAGTATTAGCAGTTACTGTTAGGAATCACTGTGTGTGTGTGTGTGTGTGTGTGTGTGTGTGTCCTAGAGCAGGAATTATCAATCTGAGGTTCATGGATAGAATTCAGGGGTCTGTGACTTTGAATAGGAAGAAAATGATCTTAATTTTCACTAAACTCTAACTGAAATCTAGCTAAATGTAGGCTAAGTGTAGGGTAACAAACCACCACAGTATTAGCAGTTACTGTTAGGAATCACATTTTTTTTTTTTGGCCATGCCACGTGACATATTGGATCTTAGTTCCCTAACCAGGGATCGAACACATGCCCCCTACATTGGAAGCGTGGAGTCTTAACCACTGAACCGCCAGGAAAAGCCCAGGAATCACATATTTTCAAATCGCATTATAATTGATGCATCCACTTCTAAATGTCATATATGCTCACCTCTTCTTCAAAATTACAGTAGTTTTTAGACCTACTACAAGACCTTGTTATTAAATGTGTTAAAAAGGAAACATGTAATTATCATAAATGTGGTGTTTTAAAAAATATTTTGTAATACTCATTTTAATGTGTGAATCAAGAATCATGTGAATTACTATATCATCACTTTGGTATTTTTGAAAATATTTTGTAACCCTGTGTATTTTTGTTGTATGCATTTAAAAGCATTATTCTGCAATTGGATAAATTGGGAGTATTGGATTAACAGATACACACTGCTATATATAAAATAGATGAACAACAAGGATTTACTGTGTAGCACAGGGAACTATATTCAATATCCTGTAATAACCTATAAAGGAAAAGAATCTAAAATATATATGTGTGTATATATATGTGTGTGTGTGTGTATCTGAATCACTTTGCTGTACACCTGGAACTAACACTATATTGTAAATCAACTATACTTAATTTACTAATTAATTAATTTTAAAAAATAAATAAATAAAATAAAAGCATTATTCTGAGATGAGGGTCCATAGGCTGTATTCACCAAACTGCCAAGGCATCCATGGCATGAAAAGGTGATTTCAAAAGTTCTCTAAAGAGGAAGCAGATGTAGCAGATGATCATTGCCATCTAATTGTGCTGGGTGGGCAAGTCTCCTAAGCTCTCTAAGCTTCTGTGTCCTCATCTGTAAAATGGGCATAATAGTACCTACCTCATAGGGTTATAGACACCAGCCTCGCTTGTGAAGATCAAGTGAAAAACTACACACAGAGCCCCTAGCTCAGTACCTAGCGCACAGTAGGTACTCAATAAATGCCTTTATTGCCGAGACTGTGCCATTTCATTTGGACTCTAGGTGGCGCTCTTTCACGGCTAAGCACTACTTTGTCTTGCCCAGGTTCATCCGGAAACAGGGCCTGGACCGGCTCTTTCTGGAGTGTGATGCCCACATGTGGCGCCTGGGGGACCGGCGGATCCCAGAGGGCATTGCCGTGGATGGCGGCTCAGATTGGTTCCTGCTAAACCGGAAGTTTGTTGAGTATGTGACGTTCTCCACAGACGATCTAGTGACAAAAATGAAGCAATTCTACTCCTACACCCTGCTTCCTGCAGAGGTGAGTATCCAGGAAAACATCCCTGAGAAAGGTAGGGGTTGGCTCTAGCCTTTGGAGCAAAGTGGGTGCTGAATTTTTGGCAAAGCCACGCAGGGTTCAATATGTTGTCCTCCAAACATCCAGAGGAAGATGGGGAACTGTATTGGCTACCAGGGACCTTGCTGTCACAGCAGGGCCCCTGGTCCCCTCCAGTCTACATGGAGGTTGTATGGAGTAGATGCACAATGCTGCCACCAGCAATCTAGACAACATCTTTAAAGATGTAAAGTAAAAAAGGCAGTTCTTCCTCAAGACACTTGGCTCCCATTGGTCGTAAAACCATCACCATATACTGATTTTGTTAGAACAAGACACTTTATTGCCATTTTTCAGAAAACTGTTATTTATATAAATACAAAGCTCTCATACCTACAATAGCAATGGTGCCCCCTAGAATTGTGCAGTGTGTAACCTGCACAACTGTATATGCTGGCTTTTTCAGGAAACACCCACATCAACTTTTGACAGGTCCTCCACGTTTACCAATCATGTAATAACTTTTCAACCCCAAGAATTCCTTTTCTAATTTTGAATAGTATTCTATCATTCCCTGACAGACAGTAGTTTTGGCCTCATCCGTCACACCAGAAATTCCAGTGATCCCAAAGCCAGGGCTTCTGTTGGGTTTGCACTAGCCCCCTGCATTGACAGTCACTGTGTCCAAATGCTTGGGACTCGGCATTTCCTGTCGGCTTTTGGAAGTATTTGAAAAGCTCTGGGAAGTCTGTCACCACTTTTCAGACCTCAGGATGGGAAACTGTCTTAGTTCAGGGTGCTAAAACAAAATACAGTAAAATGGATGTACTTATTATAGTTTTGGAGGCTAGAAGTCCTTGATCAGGGTGCCAGCATGGTCAGGTGAGATCCCTCTTCCGGGTTGCAGGCTGACTACTGACAGTCCTTGCTGTGTCCTCACATGACAGAAGGGGTGAGGGTCCCCTTTATAAGAGCACTAATCCCATTCATGAGGACCCCACCCTCATGACTTAATCACCTCCCAAAGGCCCCACCTCCTCACACTGTCACATTGGGGGTTAGGATTTCAAACTATGAATTTTGGGGGGACACAAATATTCAGTCCATTTCAGAAGTCCTATTGTGTAAGATTGCAGCGTATTCTGAAACAGCCCTAGCCCCGTCTGGAAATGGGTAGGGACTCAGTGCTGAAGTGTTGCCCCTGATATGTCAGCAGCCTTCTTATCAGACCCGGACTAAGAGATTCTAGATTAGCTCCCTGACCTCCAGTTCACTTTCACCCTAATTTCCAACTTCAGAAAATTCCAGAGCTGGTTCTGTTTCTATTGAGCCTGCGACACCTCCCACGAATGGCCCACCATTCCTGGCTGTGCCCCATTTCTGGACCACTCAGATTGTGTGTTTCTAGGCCAGACAAGACAATGCAACTCATTTGATGGTCTCCACATCCCTCACCGACATCTGGGGCAGGGCCAAGCTCTGAGTAAGGCTGACTGCCCACTTCAATCCTGAGGGATGATGGGCTTGTCATCACTGGGCCAGCCAGGTTTTGCTATTCTGCACACATGTTAAGTAATGAGCTTTTAATCCTATTTCAGTGAAAATCACCTTTTCTATCAATTCTGATAACCTCCTCATCCATTATCTTGCAGGGAATTTCTGTATCATTACAAAAGGACACAGGGCAGTCGATAATTGGGTACTCTCCCCACTGCTTGGTGGAGAATATGTGCCTCTGTGGGCTTTGAATTGTAGACAATTCCAGCTTAAAATGCAGGTTCACAGGCATGTCATTTAATGGCCTAAGAAGGGCAGCTGGGGTGTGGATAGAGCCTCATTTTGTCCACTCACCCATTGAGAAGAGACTTTGGGGCTTTGGCTGTTTAATCAAGGTGCCCATCCCAATGCTGGTTCCCTCTGTCCCAACCGTCCCCCACTTCCCAGCGCACACAGGCACTTTACACTCCAGCATCCCTGTTAGATCCTACCTCCTCCATCCCAGCCTTTCTGTCCTGCCCTTCTCCCAGACCACCGCCAGGGGACCAGTTTAGAAGAAATCTGAAGGCTGTGCCATGAATTTGTAACAGGAAGACACGTGTTCCCCAGCAGCTTTCCCTAAGAAGCAGAGAGCAGGGGAGAATGTATCTGCCTGGTATCTGAGGTTGTTATAAAACAGTTGTCCAAATAGAAGTCAGTCTCTCAATCTCACACACACACACACACACACACACACACACACACACACACACACACACACACACACCGTCTCTCTCTGTTTCAGCAGCTCCAACCATGTGTCTCTTCTCTGGTCTCTCTTTTCACTCTCAACATTGCCTCTTTCTCAGATTCCTAGGAGAGGTTGACCAAGCCTCAGGAATAGGGGGAGATTACAGCGCCTGGTTCAGCACCATGGACAGTGGGAAGCCCAATGGACCCCCATCTCCTCCCCTCCCAGTGTTGTAGTCGCTACTCCAGTGACTAGGGCAGGAGGGCATCTGTGATTCTGGCCTCCCTCTCCCAGGAGTGAAATTCCAGAGCTTCAGTCTTTGTTTTCAAGATATCTCAGACCTGAGTCTCTTTGGTTTCAGGGCTAACTATTTGCGAAATCAAGAGCCCTTTTGGCCCAGGGTTTTCTAGAAACTTGTCCCAGTGTTTTTCTCTGGTCCCCATGTGTTGACATACCCTAAGGGACTTTCTCTCTCTGCTGAGCGGACAGAGGATGTCCTGGGTGATAAGAGATGTCTTGAAATCAGTTTCTAGGCTGCTGGGGAGAGACATCTTAGAGAAACACTCAGAGCAGTAACGTCTAAGCAGCCTTAAGCCACCCTGGACAAAACCTCCAGGGTACCCTCGGTTGGCCTGGACTGGCACTGACCCCATTTGCAGAGAGAACAGCTGAGTCTCCAGGAGAGTCCCTTCACTGTCAGGTGGCCCTCGGGAAGGACCCCTCACCCCAGCCCACTCGAGGGAGGCTGGACGAGGTCTCAGGTTGGCCCCTCTCTGCCCCACAGTCCTTCTTCCACACGGTCCTGGAGAACAGTCCCCACTGCGACACCATGGTGGACAACAACCTGCGCATCACCAACTGGAACCGCAAGCTGGGCTGCAAGTGCCAGTACAAGCACATCGTGGACTGGTGCGGCTGCTCCCCCAACGACTTCAAGCCGCAGGACTTCCACCGCTTCCAGGTGAGCCACGCCTTCCAGCCAGCGTCTGCAGGCATCCGAGGCAGCCCTGCAGGTCATCGGATCCTGCACTTTCCAACCCTGGTTCTTGATGATAATCATGACAACGTCAACAGTAGGCAACGTTTATTGATCACTAACACCATGCAAGTGATGTTCTAACCACTTTCCCTGTATTGACCCCTTAACCCCACAACAGCCTTAGAAGATACATACGTACATACATAGATTATTATTCCATTTTAGAGATAGGGAAACTGAGGCAGAGAAACTTCCGTAACTTTATGCAAGGTCACATAGCCCAACATATCTGTTTCCAAAGGCCATACTTGTATCCATTTCTCTATACTGCCTTTCAATCAGAATCTCCTGAAATATTTGTTAAAAATATATTTCTGGGTACAAACTTGATTAGAGGGCAGAGTTTCTCAACCTCAGCACTCTTGACATTGTGGCTGGATAATTCTATGTTGGGGTGAGGGGGCTGTAGGATGTTTAGCAGCTTCCCTGGCCTCTACCCACTAGGTGCCAGGAGCACCTCCCCCTGTTGTGATAACCAGGGACGCCCCCAGATGCTGCCTAATGTCCCCTGCAGTTATGCACCCTGCAGTTATGACAACCAGGAATGTCTTCAGACATCGCCAGCTGTCCACTGGTGGCAAACTCATCCCCAGTTGAGAGCTTTTGATCTCCAGTGTGGTCCAGGAATTTTTCGTTTTAATATATTACACTCTGAGAAATTCTGATGAGCAGACAAGTTTGTAGAACACCGCGCTCTGTGAACTTTAAAGGAGGAACAAGAAGAAACCTTACTGCCTTCACAGGTATCTCTGCAAGGCCCATCGATTCATAGTTCTGGGGAAGGCAGAGGCAGGAGGGTGGCCAGCTCTCCATCTGCTTCCCGTGAGCACCAAGGGCGCCTCGGAGCCCAGACCTATTCAGGTTGGTGACCTCTTTCCATCCCGTGTGAGCACGCCTCCCGCTCCCTCTAGGCCGGTACCCTGAGTTCTTCCTCCTCTCCCCCTCACCGTGCCCAGCCTCAACTGCCCAGAACACAAACAGAAGGCTACAAGCGGTTAAACGAGTCACTTTGAGGTCACTAGAGCCACCACGTGCAGATGATATGCTGCTTCCCAAACCGCTAACTTGGGGGGGATGGGGGGGGACAACAGTGCCAGGCTGATAACCCGGTCCAAGGTGCCCCTGCTGCCTTGCCCTGGTACATAACGGAAACGTCCAGGGAGGACACGGACTGGCCCATGAAGCTTCCACCCTCATAGCCTGGTTCCTCGGAGTGTGGTCCACAGACCGGCAGCAGCATCACGAGGGAGCTCGTTAGAAATGCAGAATCTCTGCGGCTCCTGACCTGCTGAGTCAGAATCTGCATAGTAACGAGACCCCCAAGCAACTAGGAGGCTATTCTGTTTGAGAAGCACGGGGTACGGGTCTGTTCTATCCCAGGCTGTGTGCCTGGTCCTCTGTGGGCATTGGCTTCACCGGGTAGAAATCACTCCATTGTGCAGGTGGGGAAACCAAGGCACAGAGGCAGAGACTTACTTGTCCATGACATGCAGCTTGTGGAGTGGTAGGGTGGGAGGTCCCACACAGGTGTTTCCAGTTCCAGACCTGGGCTTTTTCCACCAGACCTTGCTGCCAACCTGGTCTCATGCATGGCTGGGTGCAGAATACACAGCAGGTTTCGTCCCATCATTCTTATTCCCTCAGGGTTCCCACCTAACGTCCTTCGCCTGCGTAAGCAGTTGCTGCAATAAGTATTCTTTAGGTCTGTTTTTGGTGACAGATTGAGAGCTACCCGGGGGCCTCCTCAAAGCCATGTTAACTGAGGCATGAACTTGGGTGACATTTTAGTTCCATTGTCCGTGCAGAAAGGATCTGCTGAGCAGAAAGAAGGTGGCAAGGGGAGTATTTGACCTATTCAAAAGAGAAAATAAAGAGAAGAATTCCCACTTTCGTAGAGGACCAGTCATCACCCTCATTGCAAAGGACCTGCATCATTTAGAGCAAGAAGCCGGGTGATTCTTGGGTGCACTGCCCCTCTGGGGCCACTCCTGGGTGCCGGCACTTGTATTCCAGTCCCAGCATCCTGGGGACATCGTGGTCTCCCGATAAAGATGAGCTAACATAGAGACCAAGTCACATGCTCACAGCTCTTTAATTCACAGTAAACAAAGATCAAGAATATCCCCCAACATCTAGACTCAAAAAACTGCTGCCTGCACGGAGCTCTTGAGTTCTTGTTGAAAGAACTCCGAGGAAGAGAACTGTAAATATAGAAATGTGCCCTTTAGGAGCTCCAGCTGTGATCAAAGAATCTCGGGAGGAGAAAGGAGGCTGCCCTGCCACTGAGTCTGGTTCTCTGCCTCCAGAAAACGAAGACTTGGAAGCCCCTGGTAGCAGGCTTAAGGGTGTAGTGATAACAGTCACATAATCGTAGCTGCTCACACCGTGTGCCAGACTCTATGCTAAGTACCCATATTATTATACCCATTTTAAGGATGGGGAAACTGAGGCCCTGGATGACTTGCCCAAAGACATATACAGCTTGAAAGATGCAGAATGAAGATTTTAACCTACGTGGTCTGGCTCTTTTCGGTGCTACTATAAGGGAACTGACCTGACCCCTCCACCACAGAGAAGGGGGTGTGGTTCGCAAGGGTCATGAAGCAGAGAACAGATGGGATGTTCCAAATACTAACAAGGGTTTTTGTTATTGAGGCTTCGAGTTCCCCCGACTAGCAGTGTGATCCTAGGATGATGCAGAAGAAAGAGCTTGAGTTTTAGAGTCATCGGATCTGGGTTCAAATCTTACAACTATGTGAGTTTTTACATATCACTTGCCCTCTCCAAGCTCAGTTTTCTCATCTGTAAAATGGGAATCGTAACACCTGCTTTGCAGAGTTACGAGGATTAGAGTTGAGAGGATTAGAGATAATGACCAAATGCAGTGCGCTGTATATAGCATGTGCTCAGGAGTTTTTATTGACATTATTGTTGCTATTAATCCACTGCAGTGAGAACAATGCTAGACCCAAATTAAGGTCAATAATTACACTAGATCCTAGGCTCCTCAAGGGAGCGGTCTGTGTTTTAATTGTTTCCGTAACCCTAGACCAGAGGTCAGCAAACTACAGCCCCTGGGCTAAATCCAGCCCACTACATGTTTTTGTAAATAACGTGCTTTTGGAGCACAGCCGCATGCCCATTCATTTACCTGTTTGTGGCTGCTTTCACACTATGACAGCAGAGTTGAGTAGTTGCAACGCTGGAAATATTTATTTGTCTGGCCTTTTGCTGAAAAGGTTTATTGATCTCTGCTCCAGACCATAGTTTTAGACCTGGTAGATAATAAGGGCTCAGTATTTTATTTCTCTAACCCTTGACGCTGTATCTGAATCCTGGCTCTGCCATTACCTTGCTGTGTGACCTCAGATAAGTAAGTCCCTTTCTTCTCTGGGACTCAGCCTCCTTGAAAATTTGGTTGACATAAATGGTTCTCAAACACTGCAGCATAATCACCTGGGAGGCTTTTTTTGGATACGGATTCCTAAATCTCATCTTCAGAGATGTTGATTCAGTCCTAAATCTCATCTTCAGAGATGTTGATTCAGTCCTAAATCTCATCTTCAGAGATGTTGATTCAGTACGTCGGTGGGAAGGACTCAGCAACCTCCACAGGTGACTCTGATGTGCAGCCAGGTCGGGTGTCCTTTGCATTATCCTCAAACCCTAGTGAGCAAATGCATCACCTTCAAAGGCCTGTTAAGAATACAGATTTCTAAGCCCCACTCCTGAAGATTCCGATCAGTAAATCCAGGGTGTTCCTTGTGAGTCTGTAAGTCAGCTACAATGCCCAGGAGGCAATAGGGAATGGTAGGGACTGTGGTGAGCCAAAAACCCCATGCCCATCTAAAGGGACAGGTGCTATTCAGCTTTAACTACTTGTCACCATGTAGGAACAAGGGGCCAGATCATTTCTGTTCAAAGGGAAACCAAAAGTTGCTTCTGTAAACTCTTCTACCTTTTAAATGTTGCCAGGTAATTCAATTGTAAAACATCCTTCTGGACAACTAAAATATATCCATAAGCGGTATTAGACCTCCAGCTAAATGATTTCTGAGATCCATCCCAGCTATAAACATCTAGGATATAATTTATTTCACAAATATTTAAATGATGCTTACTACATGTCCATCTTGCTTGAAATGCTTTACAAATGTTATCTCATTCAATCCTAACACCCTTTTTACAGATGAGGAAACTGAGAACAGAGAGGGCAGTACGTGTCAGAGCTGGGATGTGGATCCAGGCAGGCTGGCTGCAGAGCCCGGCTCCTAAATACCCACCTACCCTCATCCCCACTTGCTGACATTGTTCTTTTTATTTCATGAGCGCAGCAGACAGCCCGGCCCACCTTCTTTGCCCGCAAGTTCGAAGCCGTGGTGAATCAGGAAATCATTGGACAGCTGGACTATTACCTGTATGGGAACTACCCCGCGGGCACCCCGGGCCTCCGCTCCTACTGGGAGAATGTCTACGATGAGCCTGACGGCATCCACAGCCTGAGCGACGTGACACTGACCTTGTATCATTCCTTCTCCCGCCTGGGCCTCCGCCGGGCAGAGCTGTTGCTGCACGATGCCGGGGAGAACAGCTGCAGGTGAGCCAGGGAGCAGGGGCACCAGGGACCAGGGACCATCCTCCTCTGTAGGGGCTGCAGCTCCACCCAAGCTTCTCCCTAAAATCACCCACGCAGACATCCCAGTGTTCAGAGCATTTCCTGTCTCAGCCTTCGTCACCCTTTTACCTTCTCAGGATAGCAGATCTAATATTTACCTAATGATTTCCTTTCTGTGGACTCATTCTTTGTGCTAAATACATGTATTTTAGAAGGAAGCTTTATGTCACCGTATTAGATAGTTATGTTTGTTTTACATGGAAAGTAATCATGAAAATACAGAACTTTTTTTTTTTTTTTTACTTTTTATTATGGAAAATGTGAAATATACAGCAAATAGAGAGAAAAGTGTAACCCCATCTCTCATCACCAGCTCTAGCAATTACCAGCTCCCGGCCAATGCAGTTTCATCTGCGCCTTCACTCACCTTTCCCTCATCCCAGATCAGTTTGATTGAAGCAAATTCCATAAATATTTTATCCTGAAAATTGACTCCTTTTAAAAATGTAACCGTACTATCATTGTTACACCTAAAAACATAACCAGAAACATCATGAAAAGGCAGAACTATTATTTAAAATGTTCATGTACCCTTTAGAATCATCTCACCTACCACTAGTGGGTACCAGTTGACACT
This sequence comes from Physeter macrocephalus, assembly GCF_002837175.3. Lineage (NCBI taxonomy): Eukaryota > Metazoa > Chordata > Mammalia > Artiodactyla > Physeteridae > Physeter > Physeter macrocephalus. The sequence continues at coordinate 59,953,284 of NC_041227.1, forward strand.
TCAGGAAAGAATGTTCTAGAATATATGAATAGAAGACGGAAGGTGGGAAAACGATTCAACATAACCCCATCTCTCCCCTGCCTTTCCCTAAGCCATCCAACCCTTCTCATTTTGTGTACCTTCTCTTCCGTTCTCTAGCAGTGTACATTGCAGATATTTCCATAATGACAACAAGGATTTGGTGTCCTGCTTCTTTCGCTCTGCATTATAATACTAGCCCCTCCTCTCCTCGCTGCTCTGCAGCTTCCGTAAAGATAATGACCCTTTTTAATGCCACTAGTATTCCACTGAGTAGGAATTCCAGAGTTTGCTTAATTCAGCCCTTTCCTGTTGCTATTGTCAGGAATGGACCATTGTAAATAATGTTCTGATGAATATCTTTTTGCAGAAAGCCTCTTTTTTTCCCCCTTCTCTTTTCTGATTATTTCCTGAGGATGGGTTCCCAGAAGTGCCACTAGTCACTCTCCTTCTTGTTCTGCCTCCCACCTTCCTCTTTAAACAACAAAGAAAAAAAAATTTATTAATATCAGTCTTTCTCCATTGAGCCTTCTATGTGTCCCTCCCTGCCCTGCTCTTCCCTCTTCTCAAGAACAGAAGAAAGAGAGGAAAGGAACCATTTTGTTCCCTAAAACTCTGAAAACATGGGGCCCCATGCATGCACGCCAGCTGAATTTCCACAGTTTTTCCCTCAGCCTTCCCTCTCCTCTCCCTGCAGGTTCTGATTTAGTTTAAAGGGAGACAAGAATGGGTTAGGAACCCAGGACCTGCCATTTGAACTCCACTCTACTTACTAGCTTGGACAAGTCATGAACCTCTCTGAGCCTCAGTTTTCTCATCTGTAAAATGGGAGTAATCATAAGCCTCACAGCATATGGTGTTGTGAGGTTTAAAGGGGATAATCCTCCAAAACTACCTTATGAGTTATGTATTATTATTATCCCCATTTTAACAGAATTTTATATATGAAGTGCTTAGTACATGTTTATGCTGTTGTTGGTATCTTAGTTGCCAATATTCTTAAACTGCCAAAAGCAGCCAATAGGGAGCCGGCTGTGTGAGCTACATGCTCCATCACTGGTTACGTGAACTGTTCATCACTTCCTCTGTGCTGTTCTTTGCTGACTGTCCCCACTGTCCCCACTCATTCTATCTTTTCCCAGTCTTCCAGGGTCATCTCAGGTGCCACATCCTCTGTGAAACTTGCTAAGAGCTCCCCTGATAGCCCACCCTGTGCCTCTCCTGAGCCCAAAGTAGCCTCCAACACTCCCACTGCACTTAGCAGCAGTGTCTTGGATCAAGGTCGCTGGTGAATGTCTTTTCCCCCTGCTGGTGCGGGGTTAGAATCCCTGGCCTAGGAACCACAGTATGTGTCTCCAGTAGATGGCACAGTGCCCGATGGCTTGGGAGGCAAATGCCGTTTAAGAGTAGTTTTAATCCCAGGCTTCATAGCATGTATAAGGTAAATAATCTTATAGGAAATTTCAAAAGATTCCTCCAATTGATTTATAGTTGTTGAAATTTTCGCCTGGTATTTGTTTTGGGATTAAGCAAGCCATCCAGTTGCCTCAGGCCTGGAATCCTTTGGCTTCTACCCCATTTTTTATTATAATGGAACCATTGTGCCTCGCTGTGGGCAAAGCCAATATATATTTATGAATATGAGCCTGCAAATAAATCAGGACAAAGGACCCTTGTCCCAAAAGGCAAAAAAGAGTATAAATTTCTACCCCTGGGCTATCTGGGGAAACAACACGTGAAAACTTTATTTCAGGAGTCTCATTTTCATGGGCATTTCATGCAAATTATGTCTTTCTAGTCTATAGTATAACCTTTCATAAAAATAATGTTTATTGATTTTTTTCTCATTAGGTAATAACATTTGTTCATTGCAGAAAATCTCAAAATGGCAGTTTGAAAGTTTTCTTGTGAGCTCCATCCAGAGATAAGGATGTCAGTATTTTATTACATGTCCTCAAATTCAAATGCCATCAGGGCCAGGCAGGAAGCATGTATCCTCAGCGCAGGGTGGGCTGACCTGTAAACCAGGGACCCCCCCACCCCCGCCCCCGGGGCACCGGTGCTGAACTCCAGCATATCCTTGCCCTCCAGCACACCCAGCACATTCCTTGTGGGAATGTACCCTTGGAGTTGCCAATCACATCTCCTGAATTTTCAAGACAAATCAGAAATCCACATTTTTGTGTGAGCCTCCTAAATTTTTTAATACCCACCTCATTTACATAAGAAGTAAAAACACCTTTGGGCCAAGTGAATGCACCTGAGGTATCCTTTAGGTTCTATTGTATTGCATCTGGCATCTTGTTACAACTCTCTTCTTAGTCTTAATTACTTAATTACCATATAGAGTCTAGAGGAGTTACCAGTGGGCTTTGTGTTCAGTCCTGGGTTACAGGTTCCCTAGATGTACCTTAGAAGCAAAGGGTTCAATAGAAAATCCTTCTAGAATCTTCACTCAAACAGTAAGTATTGATTGAGCACCTACCATGTGGCAGGCTGTGTTAGGCACTGACTGGGTGCTCAGCCATGACCCAGACAGACCAGGCCCCGAGCTCAAGGCCCACCCATTCTAGTGTGAAAGCAGGCAGTACCCCAGCTCACAGAAACAAGAACAAAAGATCTATAGAGAATGAAGAATGAAGATAAACTCAAGTAACAGCAGTGAGCTGGTGACTTAAGTTCAGTGGTCAAGGAAGGTCTCTCTGAGATGGTAACATTTAAGCAAAATAAGACAGAGACAACCATGCAATCGTAAGAGGAAAAGAGAATCTCCAGCAGAGAAAATGATGTCCTATGCAAAGGCCCTGAGGTGAAAATGAGCTTAACATGTTCAAGAATCCAAAATAAGGTCAATGTGGCTAGAAGGTGGTAGGTTGGGACAGAGGGAAACAATGAGGCTAGAAAAAGAGGTAGGAGTTTTAGACGAGGTAAGGAGCTTGGGTTTTACCCAAGCATAAGCAAAACCCCTTGCAGTATTTAAGGAAGGGACGATGCATATTGCTACTATGAGAATCAAATATAGCAGACAAAAGTAGGAGGAAGACGAGTAAGGAGGCTTCTGCAAAGGTCCAGCAAGACATGATGTTGGCTTGGACCAACGTGCTGGCGGTGCATAGGACAATAGAGGATGGATTCAGGTGGAGAAAACAGGATTTCTTGGAAGAAGATAAGGGAAAGCAAGCAACCCAAGATTAACTTCTAGACTTCTGGGGCACTTGACCATTGCTTGTTTGCCTGACCCCTTAGCAGCGCCCCATACAACTGACCACCGCCTTCTGGAAACACTTTCTTCTTTTAACTCCCATGACAACAATCTCTCCTGCTTTTCTTCCACCTTCACTAGTCAAACACTGACGACCTTACAGAACAAACACTGACAACCTATTATTTACCTATTGCAATAATGTCGTGTAACAAGCCCCAAATCAGTGCTTTGAAACGATAAGCATTTACAGAGCCTTCAAGTTTGCAGGTGAGCTGGGCAGTTTTCCTGGGCTCAGCTGGCATCTCTCCTGCATCTGCAGCCAGCTGCAGGTCTTGGCTGGGAGTGGTTGGCAGATCTAGGATGGCTTAGGCTGGGATACCTGGGGTGGCTCAGCTCTGCTCTGAGTGTCTCCTCCCTCCACAGGCTTGTCTAGGCATGCTCTCACGGTGATCACAGAAGAGCAAGAGAGGGAGTGGAAATGTGCAAGGCTACTTGGGGCCCTGGCTCAGAACTGGCATGATACCCCTTCCTCTTCTGGCCGAAGCAGATTTGAGATGGGGGAATAGACTCACCTCATCGGTGCAAGGAAACCTACAGAGGCACATGGGAAAGAGGCAGGAGAGGTGACAAATTGCAGACATTAATGCAGGCAACCCCTGGACACTTTCACAATGCCATCTATGCTGTCCACGATCGTCACTAGCCACAAGGAGACATTTAAGTCTAAATTAACTAAAATTTAAAATGCATTTCTTCGGTTACACCAGCCACATTTCAAGTGCTCAGTTGTCAGAAGTGGCTGGGGCTACTGAACTGAACTGCACAGATGCAGAACGTTCCATCATGGCAGCGAGTTCTGCAGCACAGTCCAGACGGAGGGTTTTCTGCTTCCAAAGTCCAGACCAAAGTGGACTTGTGTGGGCCGGAAATGCCCAGCAAGCAGTCTGAAGACAGTGCAGGTTTTTTTCTCAAAGCCCCGAAGGCATCTGATAACAAGGCAGTGATTTCAGGAGATGCGTAACACAGGAAAGCGGCTTCCCTAACTGTTACGATCAGACATAAAGACTTAAACTCCAGAGCAGGACCAGAGGAAAGGAAGGCTGAGAGGGGCAGTGATTTGTGGAATGCTGTCATTAAGGAACCACAAGCACCCTCTAAGTACCATGCATCTTACACACTGCAGAAGCCGACAGCTTTTCATTTTACAAGTAGGAAGGACAAAGAGCTGGGCTCGTCCAGGCTCCTCCCTCCTTCTCTCTTCACTTCCCCCTCCTCTGGGCATCTCTGCTTAGCTCCCCTGCCCCTTTCAGCCAGAAGCCTTTGTGGATCAAAGGTATGCCTCTTAAAACGAGCTACCTACTTGTGTATGTATGAATTTATCTCAGTTTGGCAATAATTTGTAAGGACCATACCCAGTGCCACTGGTAAGAAGGACAGTGAAGTGTAAATCAGTACAACCTTTCTGATAAACTTGGGCAGCAGACATCAAGAGCCCCTTGGAGATTAGAGAGGAAGAAAGATGTTCCCCAAAACATTTTTGCTCAAGGATGGTTAATGCAGCATTGTTTAGAATGGCAAAAAATTAGAAACCAGTTGAACACCCAACGATGGGGAACTTTCTCTATAATAATACCATATTTGGTATTATATTTCCATATCATGATATTACATACAATGGAATAATGTATACACACACACACAAAATCACGTTTTCAGAGACTATTCAAAGACATGATAATGCTCAGGAAATATTACGAAACAAAAGCAGGATATAGCCAGTGTGTATATTATGGTCCCAGCTATGTAGGATCTATGTAAATATGTGTGTAGAAAATAAGGCTGAAAAGAAATATGTCACGATGACATTGTTTGCACACCATTGTCACTTCTCAGTACCTAGCACTGGAGGGTCAGTGAATGTCTGTGAATTGACGTCATCTGTGGAAAGAAGAGTCCAAAGTCGTCATTTTTATTTTCCTGATTGTACTTTCATACAGTCAGCATGTTTTACATTTATGATCAGCAAAACGTTATTGTTAACAGTTATTGAGATCATAGAAACGCAGGGAGCAGCTTTCAGGAATACAGTGAGCTTTGTATAAAATGGGGATTATTTTAGGGACAGGATCAGCGTGATGGGTGGGGAACCCCATTGTGATCCAACACACATCCAGCTCTGACCCATGAGCTTGCCTGAGCCTGTGCATATTTTTCAGGTACTATCCAATGGGCCACCCAGCCTCTGTCCACCTCTACTTCCTTGCTGACCGTTTCCAGGGCTTTCTGATCAAGCATCATGCTACCAATCTGGCCGTGAGCAAACTCGAGACCCTGGAGACATGGGTGATGCCAAAGAAAGTCTTCAAGATCGCCAGCCCACCCAGCGACTTTGGCAGGCTTCAGTTTTCTGAGGTAAGAGGCCAGAAACTATCACACGACATCCCCTCTGGCAGTCCACTTGCTGGGTTCTGTTTCTCCTCTGACACTTGCAGTTGGAGCTGGAGGAGAAGAGGACTTGAAGAGGCCCAAAGATAAGCTGGCCCTGTGCCTGGAGGAGGTTCAGGGTGGTCAATATCAGTGCACAAACCAACCTGGAGCTTTGGTATATTTTTATAGTAGAACTTCTATTCCTTTGCATTTTTCACCCTAACCAGTGATTCCTCCTAAACCTATGTTAGTAATAAACCAATAACAAATCAGTTTCCTACTGAAGTTGTGGCATTAGTCCCATCTTACAGATTGGAGAACTGAGGCCTATAGAGAGCCAGTGATTTTCTGGATCGTAGCTAGGAAGCGGAAGAGCTCAACATTGAATCCAGGTCTCTTAGGCCACAAATCCCATGCTTAATTGTGCTTTTGTTTCCCCAGTTCCTAACACAGGGTTTAACTCAAAGTAAGCACCAGATCAGTCATTGAATGGATGAGTGAATGGATGCATGCATGCATAGAGGGATGGACAGAGGTGTCAGTGGATGGACAGGTGGTCTGATGCATGGATCCATGGAATGCAGTTTCCACCTCCCCAGGACTGCCTTGGCTTTTGGTTATTTTTCTGCCTGGGGAGATGGATTCATCTAACACCGCCCTTGTAACATCAGCCCTACCTCGAGACCTGCAAGGCCCTACCCGCTCACTCTTCTTGCATCTCTGTCAAACATGCCAAGTTTGTTCCTGCCTCGGGCTTGACACATGGTGATCCTCCTTCCTAGAATACTGTCCCCCAGGTTTTCACCTTTGTTGTTGTTGTTGTTCATTCTGATCTAAATCCAAATAGTGCACCTTCAGAGAAGCCTTCCGTGCCCACCCACTTATGCCACATTTCTACACCCAGCACATCCCTATTTTATTTTTTTTCTTAGCATTTACCATCTCAAATGATCTTGTTGATTTCTCTGATCACTTGGTGATTGTCTGCAAGAGAGCAGAGACTGCAGCACTGGCTCACTGCTGTACCCTCAGCACATACAAGAGTACACAGCCTTCGTAGATGCTGAATAAGATTTCTGAATGAGTGAGTGTGTGTGCTTGGGTAGTGATGCTGGTGGGAAGGGGAGACATGATCAAGCTTGGTGAGTGTTGCCCACACAAAATTCCAGCACCTGGTTTCTAACTTCCCCGCGTCAGCAAGAAGCGAAAGAGGTGATTCATTCCCGGAGTTCAACATTCCCAATGCGTTTGGCTGCTGGGTTAGGGATGAAGAATCCTGTTTCAGAATATGGAGAATCTTGAAGGTCAGGAGGAGTGGGGTGGGAGGAAGTGTCTGAGTTGCTTACATTTTCCTTGCTGGTCTTTTTCCAGGCCCTCTGGCCCCACCTGGCTGACCTGTGCCCGACTGGATGGGCACTGAACAGCCAGGGGTGGAAGTTTCTTGTTCAGCCACCATTTTCGGTTAAGGCTCCAAATGGATTGGCTGGATCCGAGCTGCCACGGGAGCCCACTCCATAAATTACTGGTGTCAGGGGGCAGTTAGACACTGTCCCAGTTGGATTCTGTGCTGGGGGCCCAAGAGGCCAATTGAAGACATTAATGTCCCATTAGGGAGATGGATGCCTGGTGGCTGGGCTCTCCCTGTTTATCAGCCTGCCAGTGGGTAACTGGGCACTTCTGGCAGTGACGGATGTTGGCCACTCCATGGCTAGTGATTTGTGAGGGTTTCCGCTTCAGCTCTGGTGCCCTTGGTGTGGGAACCACCCAGATCTCTGGCAGAGTAACAGCATGTGATGCAGGGAACCCTGAAACTTGTGTCTTGATTTTTTTCCCCTTAGTTTTAAGGCAAACAGTGTAAAATTGGACGAGAAGGGGGGAACGAACTGCAGGGCCACTTTGTGGGCTATTGAGAACCTCCGTCGTGTCGGCACTGTCCCAGGGTTTTGCATAGGGCCTGGCTCATGGCAGGCGGCCAGTGTCATTGAATAGCTCCAATTTCTCCATCCCTGGGAGTCCCATGGTAGTGGCTTAGAGGAAAGATGCTCCTTCCTTCAGCAGGCAGCCCCCAGGTGCCTACAATACATGAGGTGTGGGAGGGGCAGTAGTGTACCAGACAGACCAGACCCTTGTTATTGTGGAATTGCAGTCCAGTGGGGCACTCGGCCAATGAGTGAGCAAATAAATGAACAAAAACGCTCCAGTTAAAGGCAAGTATTATAAAGAAAATAAAACTTCATTCATGTGATTCCTGAGGACTTGAGAGGCTGGTAGGGACAGCTTTCTGTTACCAAACCAAACTTGGGTCTGCTCACCCAAGCACAGCAAAGCCAATCTACTGACACCGGGTTGTGGTGAAGGAAAGCACAGTGCTTATTCTAGGGCGCCAAGCAAGGAGTCCAGGCAGCTAATGCTCAAAAGACACAAATTCCCTGATGGTTTTTCGGGAAAGGTTTTTAAAGACAGGATGAGGGAGGGCGGATGTTGGGTGCATCATCAGCTCATGGACACTCTTCTGATTGGTTGGTGGTGAGGTAATCAGGAGTCAACATCATAAACCTTCTGGTTGCAACCCATCTGGGGTCTAGTGCTTGTGGGCAGCATACAGTTAACTTCTTCCACCTGGTGGGGATTTCAGTATCTGCAAAACAGCTCAAGGATATGGCTCAGGATATTATCTATAGCCCTTGAGGAGGAACTAAAAGGTCCTTGACTTTGTTTAATGACTAAACTATTATTATTTTGTCTCACTTGACCGTTTTCCTTTCTTTCTGAATTTTCTCACTTCTCTACTTAAATTTATTCTTTGGAACTCAAGGAAGGCCTAGGAGGCTAAAGTTTTTATTCCAGACAAGAGGCAGGTGGAGGACCTAGGAGGATCTGTCTGGGGAAGGCCCCATAGAGTCCTGCTGGGTTACATTTGATGGAACGATTCATTTGGGAAGGCTTTTCTAATGAGATAACTTTAGGGTTGAAACCTGTAAAAGAGTCAATGGTGGGAAGACCTAGAACATTCTTGGATCTTCCAAGAGAAGAGCATGCACAAAGGTCCTGAGGCTCCAGGAAGGAGCTTGGCATATTCAAGGAGCAGCAAGGCCAGTGTGGCCAATGAGCAGGAGGAAGGTCTCAGAGGGGCCAGAGGACAGATCACGAGGGGTCTCACAGGCCCTGGAAAGAAGTTTGAATTGCATCTTAGGTGCAGTGGGAAGGAAGCCTTGGTGACTTTGAAGCTGGGGACCAGTATATTGAGCTTGAACTTCAACACGTACTTAAATTTGAGTAGTTGACCACTTGGCAGTGAATGGCAGTGGACTTCCACAGTGAGGCCTGGTGAGAAGATCTTGAGGGCCACAGATGATGTGACAGCAGTGGGGCTCCCTCTCGGGCAGCCCCACCTCCCCTCATGTTTGGAGGTGGCAGCTGACTTCCTCCTCCTCTCCTAGATATAGGACAAATTCAAGTTTCCCACTGTCAGCTGCTCCACGACTCTTCCACCTGGGTTATCTTGGTTTTAGAACTCAGACTTAGGAGACTTGTTCACCGCCATTTCTCTGGGGGATCCAAAGATGATGGTCTGGACTGTGCCCCCACTCTCCCCTAACGGGTCACACATCCCTTCCTTAAGTAGGACCCCAAAGTGGTTTTGTGATCATTGATCCATTTGTCCATGGGCTTGGCTCCTAATCATTCATGACATATGTAGATGATGGATGGACTGATAGATAGAGAGAGATACTGAGTACCCACTGCGTGCTCAACACTCTTTTAGGCACTAGTGATATAGTAGTGTACAAGCCAGATGTAGTCCCTGCCCTCATGCAGTTGACAATTTGTTTTTTTTTAAATTTTATTGAAGTATATTTGATTTACAATGTTGGGTTAATTTCTTCTGTACAGCAAAGTGACTCAGTTACACACACACACACATGTATGTATATATTCTTCTTCACATGACAGTTTTGAGCTATGGAGAGAGACATGTAAATTAGAAGTTGTGATACTGTGCAAAACAGATGATAGATAGATAGATAGATAGATAGATAGATAGATAGATAGATAGATAGATAAGTTAAAAAGCTATGCTGGGCAAATGCTTAGACAAGCACATCAGGGGTGCCTGTAAGCAAAGAAGGCTTCCAGGTAGAGGTGACACCTGGGCTGAGAGCTAGATGATGAACTGGCTAGGAGGAGGGCAGGGAAGGAAGGAAGACTGAGCCCGAGAGAGGGCCGGGCGTGGACGGAAGATCAGGGGAGAGAGAGCCCTTCTGGCAGAGGCGCCCGAGAGTGTTCCAGGGTGGCCTGGAGCAGGGGGAAGTAGAGGGGAGGGAGAGGGATGGAGATGAAGCTGGAGTCGGACCATAAAGGACCAGACCTCGCAAGATAGGACAGGAGGAAAGACTGGACTCACGAACAGTGGGAAGGAGCTGGAAAGGATTGTATGGATGGAGGTCGCAGGATCAGGTTTCTCTAGAACAATCTCTGACTTAGAGGCCTAGCTTGCATCCTGCCCACTCATTCATTTATTTCTTCAATAGACAGTGGTGTTTTCATTCCTCCCGTGTTTCAGCCGCTGTGCTAGGCCCCAGGGGTCCTCAGTAGGAGCCAGTACCTGGAGAGGGTGGCAGGGTGGCAGAACAGGCCAAGATCTCCCAAGGCTGGGAGGGACGGCTGCCTCTGTCCCAGCATGACGCCCTCTGCTGCCCCTTAGGACAGCTCCTCAAGGCCAATCTTGGCCTAAAGATGGAAACCTGAAGCAGGTTGTGGGCCTGTGAACATGCACGTATTACAACCACCCCGGTAGGTGGTAGGTGCCCAGCACATATGTTTTGGATGGATGAATGAATGAATGAATGAGTGGGTGAGTGAGTGAGTGAATGGGAGGCAATATATAGAAGAGTGAATAAGAACCCAGACTCTGGGGTCAGACTTCCTGAGTCCCCCTCACTGATCAGAGCTAGTCATCCAACTGCTCTGAACCTCAGTTTCCTCGTGTGTGAAGTGAGGATAATGTCAAGGGTCCCCCCTCGGTGGAGTTGGGAATGTTAGCCAAATCGATGCACCCACCCACTTAGCAGTAGGTCTGGCACACCAGAAGCTCTCGGTAAATATTGGCCGTGGAGCCCTGTGTCCTAGGTATAGTAACTTGTGGCCCGAACAGCGAGAAAGTAAACCAGCTCATGTTTGCACTGCACATGTGAAGTCTACTCAGGGTGTAGACACGTTTAGCCACACCTGCACCCCAACCTGCACACACACACAGCAGAGCCGCTGCTCACGGAAGGACCACGGCAGCAGTGTCCTTGTAGTGTGCTCATCACCTGCTACCATGTACCCACACGCTGTGTCTTCAGAACAGTATATTAAACCTTCTGGGGGAGAGAAGAGCCCCTAATTTAATCTGACTTGAAATAGTATCAAAGCTCAGTATCAGAGATCTATGTGGTTAATTCATTTTTTGCCAAGTCATTCATGCATTCATTTGACAGGTGATTGATGGAGCATTGATTGGGTACCAAGCACAGTGCTGGGCACCAGGAATCAGCAGGGGACCAGCCACAGGGATTTGAGCAGTGAGGGGACATTTCCCAAGGTCTTTCTGGCTACTGGGTGGAGAATAAATTGCAGGCAGCAAAAGGGGAAGGATGGAAGCCAAGAGCAGATTTCTGGGGCGTCAAAGCCATACACACACCCCGCTGGCTGGCAGGAAGGATGGATATTGTACAACCATCTCCCACCCCTAGAGTCCAGCTCAGAATGCTTTAGGGAAGCCAAAGCTGTCTCTTCCTTGGAAAGCTATCTGAACTCCTGCAAATGATAGGCGATACTAAGGGACCCTCATGTTTCCTAGCTTATAATAGGGCAGCTCCAAATCCTGAGCTCCACTCTTGTTCAGAATGATTGTACTAAAAAGAGGCACATTATCTGGAAAGCCAGTGACCAAAGTGGAAATCAACTGCACCTGTTGAGTGGCAGGGTGTATGTTTCCATGGAATGGCCTGCAGAGCAGGTACTCATTCATTCCATGTACACACCACACAGTAGGCACAGGAGGCCCAAAGGTTTAGTGAAATGGACCACAGGCCTTGTAATCCTTCAGACTAGGTCCAAATCCCAGGTCTTCTGCTTACTGCCTGTCCAACATTAAGTTACTGAGCAAGTAACTTAATTGGAGCCTCAGTTTCCTCATCTGTTATATGGGTACATGAAGCCCAATCAGCAGTATCCTAGGCCTTCCTAAGAGGCCCAGTGATTTCAGAACTCACTCTCCTGTTTCAGGTCGGCACTGACTGGGATGCCAAGGAACGGCTCTTTCGCAACTTTGGGGGTCTCCTGGGGCCCATGGACGAGCCAGTAGGCATGCAGAAATGGGGGAAGGGCCCCAACGTGACTGTGACTGTCGTCTGGGTGGATCCCGTCAACATCATCGCAGCCACCTATGACATCCTGATTGAGTCCACTGCCGAATTCACCCACTACAAGCCCCCTTTGAACTTGCCCCTGAGGCCTGGGGTCTGGACAGTGAAAATTCTCCACCACTGGGTGCCAGTCGCAGAAACCAAATTCCTCGTCGCACCTCTGACCTTCTCAAACAGGCAGCCCATCAAACTGGGTGAGTACTTCCAGTATTTCTGTGGGGTAAATATTCCATTGCCAGAGGCCTCCTGGGTCCTTCACCTGGGTGGGCAGTGTTGCTCAGACATGGGGCATGTGGGCCACCTTAGAGAACAGTGCTCTCTTTTCTCAGGATTTTTTTCCTGCTCATTTGTCATACAGAACCTTCTAATTTTCTGCCTGTCTCTGCACACTGAGATGATGTTATCTGTCTCTGCATTAGACACCTATTTATTAGATGCTCTCTCACTGGACTTCTAGAAGGTCCTGATCATATTTAAGACAGGTGGGAAATAAACCCAAGCTGATATTGAATTTCAGCAAATCTTGTTCAATGTTTTTAAAAAAATAACGAAAATAGGAATTTCTGTTCATCAAAAGCATGATATACTAGGTGAGGAGACATATCACATACTACTATTTTCACACACAAAAAAGTACTCATATTTGGAATATACAAAAAGTAGTACTCAAATTCAGAAATCCCCTAAGTCAGAGCAAACTACAAGCCGCAGGCCAAATCCAGCCCACTCCCTGTTTTTGTAAATAAAATTTTATTGAAATGCAGTCACACTCATTTACATATTGACTGTGGCTGCTTTGGGGCCACAACGGCAGCATTGAGTAGTTGCCCACAGAGCCAAAAGTATTTGCTATCTGGCCCTTTAGGGAAAGGGCCAATCCCTGATATAAAAGAAAGAAAAAAGAGAGAGCATGTGCACACACATATAAAAAGATGCTCAGCCTCATGAATAATGAGAGAAATGCAAATTAAAAGCAAAAAGAGATTCCAGTTCACATCTGCCATGTTAGGACATGTTTGAAGATGAGACAGCATCATTTGATGGTCAAGATGGAGAATAATAACTGTCCATGTAAGTGCTAGTGAGAGAGCCATGTAATAAAATGAGTTCGCATTTGCTGGTGAAGTTGAACATATACACATACCCTACCGCACAGAAATTCCACCCGAGGTAGAGGCCATAGAGACTTGTACAGAAATACAGCAAGCTGTTCATAATAGCGCCAAACCAGAACCAATCCAAACGTCCGACATCCAATGGACCTACAATGTGGTCTGTTCCGACAGTGGAGGTCTACGCAGCAGGGAACACAGCGTAGGACCCTCCACATGCTGATCTGGATGAGCCTCTAGAACATAATGTTAGGGTGGGGATATCATAATTACCATGCATGTATTTAAAGTTCAAAAACAGGCCAAGCCAACAATATAGTATTTCAGGATTCATGTATCAGTAGAAAGCTGTGAAGAAATGAAGGAAATTATTAACAGGAAATTCAGTGGTTCCCACTGGGCATGGGGTCAGGGAGAGGGGTGTCAGACTCCTAGCATGCCTGCCTTTTTAATTTTTTTTTTCCAAAAGGGTTTCTTTTATTTTTCTATTCCCCACCCCCCTTTCTTTTATCACAGGTAACGTCTTCCTCCCTGCTCAGTCCCATCCCCAGCAGTGGCCACTGCCAACAGTTTGGTGTACAGTCCTTCTAGAGGTTTCTCAGTGCTTTTGAAGCATTGACATAAACACAAAATAAATCACAAAGACATTGTCATTTTTTTAAGAATAGAATGATACACTTTGTAGTGAAACTTCCTTTTTTCACTTTCCGAGTCAACATATGTAAAGCTGCCAGCTGCCTAGTATTCCTTTGGGTTAAGGACCCACAGTCTATCTGTCTCTACCCCACCCTCGCCTGGGTAGACACATAGCTTCTTTTGTTGTTGTTGTTACAGATAACACTGCAAAGAAGATTCTTGAACCTAAGATAGTATGTGCCCATGAAGATGCATCCATAACATAGATTCCTAGAAAAAGGATTTCCAGGTCTCTTGGTGTTTGAAATTGTTCGCCTCCATTTAACAGATCACAAACCCAGAAGCCAGAAACGCATTACAGCCTCTGTTGGCTAAAAAGAGCTCTGGGCTGGGTGTCATTTAGCCAGTGACACAAGGAGAGGGGGACATAGATATGGGGAGGGGCACCTGGAGTCCTAAGAAGGGAGTGTTGATATGAATTCTGTCAATTTCTGCTAAGTTTTTGTGCTGAACAAGCAGAAAGATTTGGACCTCATGTTTTCAGGTAATGGAAGTCTGCTTCTCCTCTCCCCCATGAAACAGGCAAAAGACAGCTCCTCCAGAACTAGCGGGGCCAGAGCCCACCCACTTAGGGTCCTCAAGTGTCCCACTGATGAGGCTCACATCCTTAGCATCTCTAAGGGTTCCCAAAGCCAGACGTGGAGGAGAGGGATGGAAATGGCCATCTCCTCTTTGCTTCCCATACAGCTAATCGGACAGAAAACGAGTGACCCTGAATCCATCCCTACACCTCAGTAAAATAGCCCGGGGCCATTCATGGGGTCCTGATTTTTCCGATCTTTTCTCCTGGGATTTCTGAGGACAGCAAGGCTCTCCCCACGCGTGCCCAGGGTGAGCCAAGGGTCATTTTACCCCACTGGGAGCAGCCCCCCTGTCATCAGTAATTGTATCTGTTAATGATGTTCTGGTGACAGGGAACACGAAGGTGGGAGCAATGCAATTTGTAAAATGATCCATCAAGACTAATTTGCTATTGATGCATCCCTGGCAATCTCAAGAAATCTGATGAGGTGGAATTGAGGGAAATTTAATTATAGAGGGGAGCATTGTGGGCTGATGCTATAATAGCATTTCCCACAGTAACCTCATTTTTCATAAGGGTTTTCTGCACCAACCACAATATTTGGTTCCCAGCGTTCAAATGTTTGTTATCTCCTCTTTTCACTTTGAATGTCCTGCCTTTTCTCAGTTTGGGTGTCTCCCCCAGTCCCCAGCTTCTCATCTCTGCAGTCCCTGCAGAGATGAAGGCGTTGAGAGGCTCTAGTAGGGAAGTCAGGACCTGCTCCAAAGAGAACAGGCTCTGTCCTCCTGAAAAAACAGAGGAAAAGAAAACAGGGTTTTTTTCCTGAAAACCCTTTGGTGGGCATCAGGGAGAGGTGGGCCAGACTTCTTAAGGAACTCGAGAAAGAGAAGCTCTGCTAAGTATAGCAAGACGGGACATGTCCTCCAGGCGTGCTTCTCGGCTTTCTCCCACCGGTTACCCTGCAGACCAGAGTCCAGCCCCCCAGCTTCCTGGGGCATTGGGAACTGAAGAAATGACTTTCTCGTACATGCAAGTCAAAGCATATTTTTAATTCAACTAGCTTTCTCATTGCTTTTTGTTTTTTTTATAAATTTATCTTATTTATTTATTTTTGGCTGCATTGGGTCTTCGTTGCTGCGCGTGGGCTTTCTCTTTGTTGTGGTCGGCGGGCTTCTCATTGCGGTGGCTTCTCTTGTTGCGGAGCACGGGCTCCAGGCTCGTGGGCTTCAGCAGTTGTGGCTCACGGGCTCTAGAGTGCAGGCTCAGTAGTTGTGGCGCACGGGCTTTAGTTGCCCCGTGGCATGTGGGATCTTCCCAGACCAGGGCTCGAACCCGTGTGCCCTGCATTGGCAGGTGGATTCCTAACCACTGCGCCACCAGGGAAGCCCTCCCATTGCTTTTTGAAGGGCAGGCATATATACACGGTCTTTCTTCCTCACTCAGGACCACACATATTAGAAAGTAACGTGCTGATTATCCAGGCTCTCCTGGTTGTCTCCAAGGGTGACAGCCAGCATCAAGCAAAGAGGAAGCTTTGTCATCTGAATGCTGCATTGTCTTATAAGGAGGTTTCTTCTAATCCTAGTGATCTTGGCTATAGCAAAACCTGACTTGGTAAAACACGACATACCAGAATCATTAGCCAGTCTTTTCAAAAAATATATTCTTGTGTTTGGCAATGAAATGAGTCATGAGTGGGAACGTCCTCAAAATAGAAACATCTAGCTTCTTTCCTTCAGCCCAAATGTCTAGACTTTCTGCTTCCCCATCTTTAAGCCCTGGGAAACAGTCACTGTCTCTCTTGTTCATACGTTACTTTACTGTTTACAAAGCACGTGAACTTCTACCTGAGCCTCGTGCCAGCCCTGTGAGTCTAATTGCTGGAAGGGTGAGTATCCCCATTTTGCAGATGGGGAAACCAAGTCTGCAAAAGACTAGCTCCCAGATGGAAAAATAAAATAAAAAACAAAAGCATTGTTTTAGCTTCCTGCTGATGTATGAGCCTCTTGGTAGAGTATCATAATGACAAGAACGGGCTTTGGAGTCAGCCAGCCCTGGATTTAACTCCAGGTCTGTCTCTAAACTATAGCTGCTTCCATTTCCTCATCTGTAAAATAGGGATGATAAAATCAGCCGTATAGTTGTGTGTGTGTGTGTATTGTGTACTAATAATGCCAATAATAATAATCCTAGCTAAACTTGCCCGAGTACTTAGAATATGCCAGGCACCATTTTAAGCACCTCACATGAGTCAGCACATTTAATCATCACAAACAAAGCTACGAGGAAGGTCCTAGCTCTCCACCCATTTTATTGATGAGGAAGAAGTCACACACCTGGTATGTGGGACGTGGGGATTCAAACCCAGACAGCCTGACTGCTGTCCCCGAGCTCTGGCATGAGACCCTGGTGCTCAGCAAGGCAGAGCCGTTTTGGGAGCCAGCTGGACCTCCCACCCCACCCCACTCTGGTCCCAGCTTCGTGCTTTCCAGGACTCCTTGCTGTGGGCCATTCATGCCCCACATCTTGGACCGAAGCAGAGATCCATGTCTTATACAGAGTTCATGGTGGGCATTCAGCAGCCAAGAGCGGGGCTGCTCACCAGGCTTTGAGGTCCACAGACCCGGGTTCAAACCCTGGCTCCAACTGTCAGCACCTGTATGATTTGGGGAAAGATGCTTAATGAGGCTTTGCATCCTCTGTTCCCAATGCCTGGAATTCTCTTCTCCAGGATCTGCATGTGGCTACTTCCTTCCCGTGAATCAGCACTCAGCTCAGATGTCATCTCCTTAGAGAGGTCTCCCCTGCCATCCCAACTAAAATAAACACCCTTGTCACTCTCTAACCCAGGAATCAGCAAGCTTTTATTGTAAAGGGCTAGATAGCAAATTTTTCAGCTTTGTGGGCCCTATACAATCTCTGTCTCAGCTACTCAGCTGTGCTGTGGTAACAGCCATAAACAGTATGTATCCAAATGGACATAGCCGCGTTCCAGTGAAACTTATTTACAACAACAGGTGGTGGGCCGGATTTGGCCCAAGGGCCGTAGTTTATCAAGCCCCTGCTCTGACTCAACACATCCCACTTATTCCCTTCATGACACTTAACCACTTTCTGGAATGACCTGATGTATTTACTTGTTTCTTTCTTTATTATCATTCTTCCTCCACTGGATTGCAGTCTCCTTCATTGTCTGGTTTGCTCCACCACAGAATAGAGCCTGGCACTTAATAAATCTGTACCAAATAAATAAATGAATGAATGCCTTGCAGATGTAGATGTTTCGTAAATATGTGTTGAATGAATTATTGTCTGGACTATAGAAAGGGCTCCATAAATACATGCTGAATGAATAAATGAATAGACCATGCCCTGCACAGAGTGGGCTCATACCTGTTGAAGGAATGTCCTCGTAGGCTCAGTTTCTTTGTCTGTACAATGGGAGTGCTAAAAGAACTTCCTCGTGAGATTGTCCCGTGAACTGAATGGTGCCACGCAGCGCCCAGCACGGTGCCAAGCACACAGTAGTAGGTGACCGGTCCCTGGCTCTTGTAATGATGTAATTGTTCCCTTTGGCTTTCAGAGGAGGCGTTGAGGCTGCACAGCGGACCCCTCCGCAGCGCCTACATGGAGCAGAGCTTCCAGAGCCTGAACCCCGTCCTCAGCCTGCCCATCAACCCCGCCCAGGTAGAGCAGGCTCGGAGGAACGCCGCGTCCGCCGGTGCCGCACTGGAGCGCTGGCTGGACTCGCTGGTGGGTGGGATGTGGACCGCCATGGACATCTGTGCCACAGGCCCCACCGTCTGCCCGGTCGTGCAGACCTGCAGCCAGACGGCCTGGAGCTCCTTCAGCCCTGACCCCAAGTCAGAGCTGGGCGCGGTCAAACCCGACGGCCGGCTCAGGTAGCACTGGGCACGTGGGGGCCCCAGCGGATCTCAAAGGGGAAGCAGCCAGGGGGCCAGTGGGAGCCGGACCCTGGCCCCCCACCCCCGGGGGGTGCCTTTTGGGAGCGGGGCTCTCCTGGCCATCGAATGACGGAGAGGGAAGGTTTGGAGGCCGAAGCAGGTTCTGCCAGCCACCTGCCCCCAGCCGGCCGGCTCCCGGGGGTGGGGATGGCTCAGTCCCAGCGCCGTGGTGGTCTTACCTCTTCTGGTTGATCCTCGCGTGCTACAGGTTCCTTGTCTTCCCCCTCAATGACCTGACCCCCACCCCCACCCCGCCCAGACGAGTGATTCCAAAACTTTTATTTTGAGCAGCAGAGCTTTGTTTACTAAGTCGTAGGCGGAGGGAGGTTCAGGGTGAGGATGAAATCCAGGCTGCCTTGGTTGAAGCTGCGAGTGTGAGATTCTTTCTCAAAGCTCAGCCCACCAGGCAGTCCCTTGCCAAGGGCGTCTCCTAAGGTACCTCTTCAGAACCCAAGGGCTCTGCCAAACCTAGTTTGAAAAGCACTGCCCAGAGGGTGGGTTTGATCTCCAGCCCCGCCCTTCAGCTCCTCTTCCTGCTTCTCTGGGCCAGGAAACCCTTTTGCCAGCCCTGAAGTGACAGGACGTTAAAGTCACGCTCGTGGGCCCGTCCCCAGGGAGGTAGCGGGCTTGGCAGGGCCTCCCACCAGCCCTTCTCAGGTTCAGCCGTCCTCCTTAGTAACTAGATGAGCCGGAGAGCCTTCTGATGTGCCATGGCCAAGGTCCACCCAAAGTGTGACTGCCAGACATCCAGGCCAGCCTCCCTCGAGGCAGAAATTGGGCAATGCTCATGAGCATGCGGGTCAAGCCCCCAGCCGTCCATGGGCGAGGAGACCGAGACCGTGACCCCTCTGGGCCTTGACAGTGGGAACTTCGGGGACCATGGCCACGAAACCATAGACGTCCTTGGGAGCAAAGCTCCTGAGCTGGTCAGCACAGCAATACCTGCCACGTGCCTGAGCCCTTTGTTCTGAGGTCAGGCGTTTGGAACATGTGTGAAGCGCACACTCGGTGCTGCTGCGAGCGACCAAACCGCATGGAACAGCCTTTTCACGGCCAGGAAAAAGCATTCCAGATTTGGTTTTTAAATTCATGCCCTTTCTTATCCAAGGTGCCAACAGGCCCATCTGACACACGGTGTGAAAGTGGGAAGCTTGAGTATCTGGTTGTTTGAAACCGAAAGAACAGTGTTATTCAAATTGCTTGAGTTACTAGAAACCCAAAGGGTTTCCTTGCCATGTGTACATCGGAGGGCTGCCCTGCTCATCCGGAGACCCCTCCCCAGAAGCCCCCTCCTCCGCTGATCCCACCCTCCCCCCAAGGACAGGGTTCTCTTGGAAAGAGCTGGTCCTTGTCGATTTCCCTCCTGAGTGGGTTTGAAGGTACCGCCGTTTGCTCCTAGTGACCTGTCAGCTGTCGCCCCTACTCGCACCCCCGGCCCAGCAAGGCAGAATGTCCTACGGGCCATGGAGGATATAGAGAAGGGACACTTTAGATATTTATTATTTATATGTTTTAGTCAATGACTAATTAGTAGGTGCTGTTTTTGCAGCTTGTCAATTACGTTATCTTACTAACTGAAGCTGCCTTTATTCACAAAAGGCCCCCTCCCCCCTTCCACTCCCTCCCCTCTCATCCCCCAGCCCCTCATGTCTGTCTCTTTCTGTCTCTCTGCTGCTTTATCTATCTATCTATCTATCATCTCTGTCTCTGTCTGCCCTGCGTTCTCCGTGTCCTCAGTGGGAAGCAGGGGACTTGGACACCATGAGGAGAACGCCTCAACCAGCATCATCCGCTGGCCGGAAGTGGGGGGCCCTTGGGAACAGTGGCGCCTCGCTCTTCCTCATGCAGGGTGTTAGCGTGACTCAGCCCTCCCTCCGGCTCTGGGGGTGTTGGAATTCCTGAGCCATCCGCCCCCGCCCCCCTCCGCCGGCACAGGGATGCGGCAGGCCAGCCACTTGCGAAGGGAGGCTGTGCCGGCTGCTGCGGAGCCTGGGGCGTCCCCGCTTCCTCCCTCGCTGCCCTCCCGCGACCAGTCTAACCGTGGGCCTCCATGTGAGGGAAAGCAGGCTCCCTCCACGCCCTGGAGGAAAAGAGATCTAATTTAGGAAGATGGTAGGGGGGTCAGACCCGGCCAGGAGAGCCCAGGAGCTGGCCCAGTGTTTCCAGGGACCTCGGCGTGGCTTTCTCAGAAAGCCCACGTGAGCTCCACATGGTTTCGCAAGTTCTGTGGGAGCCAAGAGGCCCGTGTCACATCCACTTTCTGCCCCCGGCCTCTGCCTCTGGCCAGGGCCTCCCTGAGCCTGTGGAAGCTGCCCGGGGAGCTGCCCTTTAACCCTCCTCGCCACTAGGGCCCTGTGTGTCATTTGTGATGGTTTTGGGGGCTCTGCCCTGGCACGTCCCTGCGCACCCATGGGCCTGCAGACTCCTCGACGGGGCCCCTCCTGCACCCTGACATTGCTGACTCCTGTTCCATCTGGGAACAAGTGGAGAAATGGCAGAGCTGGCTTACTCTGGGGACGGTCCCCACCCCCCCACCCCAGCCCAGGCCCCATTCCCTACTCACTGCCAGGAGACTGGGCAGCTGAGGAAGCTCATGGGATGTTCCTCAACCTCCTCTGTTTTTGAACCAGAGAATCACTTGGAAGATGTTACATTTGGCTTTAAGGAAAAAAGGGAGCATTTCAAACAAAGCCCAGGATGATTTGAGCAAAGGTGATGTTTTCCCAGGGGAAATAGTTTAACTCATTTTTGTAATCTACCTGAGGATGATTTATTAGTTAGAGGCCATTGGTCAGGCAACCTTGAGCTGTGGCTGCCTGAGGGTTTCAAAACCTGAGAACGTGGTCTCTGGAAATCCTGTTAAAGAAGCAGAGTGACTGTGGGCTGAGTCACTGACCAGGTCCTCGGACTTCAGGAGGGCTTAGAGGTGGGACGTGGGTTTGGGGGAGAAGGACGCATTGAATAAGCTGCGATGTTCTATCCAATTTCCCATTCACCCCTGTGACATTCGGGTGGAAACCAAAAGATCCCTTTCGTAGCCAAGTTCACTGGGGACTCAGGACACGCTCCTCCAGCAGCACCCAAGGGGGCTATGCTAGAAACAAACAGCTGTTGGCAAATACCCGCCAGATCGAAGCCACACCCTCTGGCAGGGGTTACAAGTGGCTGTAGGGTCCAGAACACTAGCATAGATGAGTGACGCAGTTGGTGTAAGACATTAGGGAGTGGTGGGTACTGTAGCCTGCAGCGTGCACATGACACAGACAAAAAACTACAGCTGCACCTCAGCTCCAGCCTGAGTTGCATGTGAGAATACGGGCACAGTGCAGCAGAATCATCTAATTTGATGATAAGGGAAGCTAGGCTTGTCCTGGTGGGGGAGGAAAAAGCCACCACTAGGAAGGGGCAAAAAACTAACAGCTTATGTCGAGCTCCAAAGGAAATGGGGACCTCTTACTAGTCATTCCCGTCCCAAAGAAACGGTCCCTCAGAGGAGAAGTGTCTCATAACTGGCGTGTTCAGCTCTCCTGGTCTCAAGACAGTTTGTACTGAAGGGAAGATGGCACAGAATTTGCAGACCCCAAGAGCTGCCCCTTAGACATACGGAGGTCCACATTGGCCTGGTCCCCACCTTCCACAATTCCATCCTATCAGGCGGAGAGGTCCAGGATGTGTTTCAGGAGGAGGGGTTGGCGTGTCAAACAGCCCGGCTCTCTCCAGATCCCAGGTTTTAGCAGCCATCTTGCCACATGTCCGGAAACATCTTCGGAAGCCGTGCTCACGGGAGGTCCTCTGTGCTTCTGCCTCACTTACCTTACTATGCCCATGGGTCAACCACAGGCGCTACCTCATGTGTCTGCTGAGAAGTTTACCGGGGTGGGGGTGGGGAATAAAGGTGTCCAAAATCTGCTGGAGCTAAATGCATAATCTATGCAAATTCTGTCTTTCTCTTTCTTTCTCTCTCGCTCTCTCAGAAGTATTATTTTTTTTACCTGGCAAACAAGATACTGTACAGACCCCTCTTAAGACTGAGGAGGGCTTTCACGTGCCACCTGTGTCTGCCCCTCACGTTGTCATTGGTTCTGTCCTTGCCAAGCCCCAGGCAGCGAAAAAGCAGCCCCCTGTCCCCCTCCCCTTGGCTGGGAACACTCCAGCCGCCTCTGCCTACACAGCCCACAGGAAAGCAGGTTCTGCACCTTGCCACCTCCGTTCCCTGCTCCATCCTCTCCATCCCTCATTTGCCTCCCTATCCTTCCCTTCCCCCACCCCCAAAAGCTGTAGGTTTCTCCTTTTTGAAATGAGGCCTTAAAATTATTTGGGGAAAGCTAACCGCCCTCCCCCTCCCATTTCCACCAACATCCGAGAAGAAAGAGCATCTTGAAGCTCTCAGGGCAACCTCCTAAGCCAGGGACTGCCAATCTGTAGCTTGCAGATGTGATAGAAATGGCTTCTCTGTGTCGTCTTGAAGAAAAATATTCTTCTGTTTTTCCTATCGGTAAAATGAAGGCTTGGGTGCTCATCTAAACCTCAGCCAACTCCCGAAGCACTCTCCTAGAGCATATCGCCACTGCGATGGGCTGCCGACATGGGCTTTCCAGCCCTCCCCCGCCCCCAAAGACTTGGTGACTTTAGGTACTTCATTCACGGGATCATTCACGGGTAAATCAGGAGAGTTTCTCAATTTATCTCTTCATCCTTCCTGCCCTGGAAAGTGATAGCATTAAATAGTCCCAGCGATGGGTCATGTTCTCAAAGGGATCACACTCTCCCTACTTTCAGAATCCCCCCATTTCCCTGCCATCGCTACAGGGCTGATGGAGGCCAAAGACAACCCCAGGGTTTTCATAGGAAATTCACTGGAATTGAGCGCAATCGTCTTTGTCGTCCTTTGTCTTTTTTTTTTTTTTTAATATATAATGTTGTCAAAGGCGTTTGGGTATTTTTTTTTAGAGGCCTCACAATAAGTTATTACCGTCCCCCTCATTGTTTTTCAAAGACATGTGGTGATATAGTTTTTAAAAAATAACTATTTTGTTATAGATCATAATACGCATAAAACTGTACAGAAATATTTTGTAATGTATTGATTTTAAAAAAAAGAGAGACTGTAAATAAAGTTTTAAAAAAAGAGAGAATTCGAAAGGCACACACTGTAAGATGTAGATATTTTGCTATTTATTTAAAGGAGTATTTTAAGAGATACTGAACTATCTGAAATTGACCAGTAATCAAAGTTCCAATCATCCGAATGCTTTTCCTCGCAGTAGAATGTGATTCTCAGAAACAATTGCACTACCCGCCCATTTTTGCACCTTTTCTGTCTTTTCATTTAGCAGAAAAACAACAACGAAATTGTGCCTTAGCTGTATTTTTTTGTCTAGGGGACTTTGTTTCTGTCTGACAAAGCAAAATTTTTTGCAGAAAACAGTGGATTTATTGAATACTGTATCATACCAAAAACACTGCAGGTGTATATAGATGCTTTCTGTCATACTGTGTTTTCAGATGCAGAATTTTAAAATTAAAAAAAAATACTGTCTTTATGGAACAGTGGGTGTATGACTTTTCAGTGATAAACTGCATCTTCATGCAATCCTGTATTCGCCCCCCTCCTCTGCACTGTCCTCCTGCTGAGACCATCTCTCCTGGGAAAACCTGATGTGTGCACACACTCCCTAATCAAGCCTGCTGTCATCTCCCAACCAGATTATTGCAACACCCTCCTGTAAATGATACCCCTGGTTAAGGTTTCTACCTTGGTTTTAAATCCCTTTGTCAAGTAGAGGATAGTGAGGAGGACTGCCATCTAAAGTGGCAAGCGTTTTCTATACCCAGCTGGCCGGTTGTATAGCAACCTGTTTTCCTTTCCTCTTCACTACACAGCTAGACTGCATTTCCCAGACTTCCTTGCTCTCAGGTGTGGTCATGTGACCAACTCCTGGCCAATGGCATGTGGGTGGAATGGATGTAAGACACTTCTTAGACCTGGCCCATAAAACTTCCCAGAGAGCTGTCTCTGTCTCTCTCTCTCTCTCTCTCTCTCTCTTTCCTCATTTACCAGCTCAAGTGTTTTAAATCATCTTGATTTGGGGCATTCATAAATTTGTCTATTCTACTGCTCTTCTTGAAAGCTTCACACAGCCCCCAACTTAAAAGACGGCAGAGACACAATATGGGAGGAGCTGGGCCCCAGATGGTGACATGGAAGACCACCCCTATTTGACTATGATGTGAAGAGAAAGAAGCATGCATTATGTTATGCCACCAAGAATTGATCTATTACAGCAGCTAGCCTTACCTTAACTAATTCATCCAGATATGGAAACTCAGTCCTCTGGGAAAGTCCAAGTTTCAGCCCCTTCATCCCACAAGTAAAGATACAGAGACTCAGATGGGTGAAGCTACCAAGATATGAGCATCATGGTCAGAAGTAGAACCAAGGTTTCCTATCCTGCAGTGAGACTTTCACAAGTCATTAGGAGGACTGGTTCTCCATTCTTTGGTTGGCCTCATTATGACATTTATAGTGACTCCTGATGGCCATAACCAAGGGTTGAGAGTGCCCAGGTGCTGGGTCACAGACATGCCTTTAAATCATCCTTCAGAATCCTAAAGGCAAAGATTGGCACTGAGACCCAGATGGGACTTTACAGCTGGAACAAAGTTGGTTAGAGAAGGTAAGTGACTCTATGTTTGGAAGGATGGTTGGACACCAGGTATAGTTGCCAAAACCTTTTTTCCAGTTGGGTCTTATAGCCAATCTCCCCCTCCTTTGCTCAAAGATAAGTCCTCCAAAAAAAAAAGGGTTTTCTTGCAAGGGAAGGATAAACTTCCAAAATCTCCATGGGAGGGAAGATCAAAGATCTTGTTCACCCAGTGTTCCCAGCACTTAGCACAGTAAGCCCAAGGTATGGGCACTCAGTGAGTATTTAGTGAATGAACAAGCAAATAAAGCCATATTTCTTAATTAACATACGGGCATGGGGTCATTTGTCCAAGATGCTGTCTTTACATCCAACATTTGATTGATAATATTTGGCAAAACATGGGTTATTGTAAAGTAAATAGTGATTTTTCCCTCCAGTGAGGATGTTTCTGGGCCTTTTTTTATGAAACAGTTGGTTGGAATTTCTTTCCTACTGATTTATTTGACCTGTCACATGTCACCTTTTGTTCAGAGAATAGTAGTGGTTGGCTTAAGTTCGTCAGATTAATCGTTTTAAAGGTTTTATTTTTATTTTAAGGGAACCCATTTTCAAACAAAATTGTACATTAAACCCCCATATTATATAAAAAAGACGTGGGGTCCAGTGGTTAGGATTCCATGCTTCCACTGCAGGAGCCACGGGTTCCATCCCTGGTCAGGGAACAAGGATCCCGCATGCCGTGTGGCGCAGCCAAAAAAAAAGTTGGGGGAGGGGAATTGGGGCTGGCAGAGAACAACAGTGGTTGCCAGAAGGAAGCGGGGGGCGAGGGAAATAGGTGAAGGGGATTAAGAGATACAAACCTCCAGTTATATAATAAATAAGTTACGGGAATGTAACATACAGCACAAAGAATATGGTCAATAATACTGTGTTCAATTTTTATGGGGACAGATGGTTACTAGAATTAGCTTGGTGGTCATTTCATAATGTATGCAAATGTCAAATTATTATATAGTACACCTGAAATTTACATGATATTGTACATCAACTAAATATTTCAATTTAAAATAATAGAATAAAACAAAATGAAAGAAATCGGGGGCTGGGAGGGCTGGTGCAGTTGAAGTGGGAGTGGAAATTGTCTTAGCATTGTCTCCCTCTCTCCTCCTCAGCCAGTCCCTTTGGTATCTCCAGGGGGTAGGTATGTAGACAACCATGCTTCAAAACTCTTACCTCTCATAGAAGTAGCTGGACCTTTGGTGGGGTTGGTTGGAAACCTGGCTGCCAGGGTGCTGCGAGTTGAGTTTTGGCTGGATCTCTGAGAATGAGACCAAACAAAGAATAGTTCACCCCTTAGCTGGTCTTGGAAAGTCAAAAGGGTGGAATTTTAGAATTGGTGCCCAAAGGAGGTATGGTTGGCCTGAGGTCAAGTGTTGGACACTCTTGATCCTGTGCCTCCATATTTAGTTGGTCTGATCTCCTTCTCTGCTGGGAAGCTGCATGCTGCCCCAACCTACATGGTCCAAGTTTCAACCAAGCACTCGATACAGAACATGTAAGGTGCCAGCTCCTTACAAGAAAATGTTCTCAAAATATGATTTTTGGATGTTCCTATCTACATTAGTCAGGGTTCTTTCACTTGGAAGTAACAGTAGCCCAACTCAAACAAGTTTAATCAGGAAGAGAATCTATTGACTCATGAAATTGCAGAAAAGAACAAAATTAAAATGCAAAGGACAAGAATGAGAGCCTCTCTAGGAGACTCAAGAATGGGAACTGGATCCTCAATACTCTTGGTCCCCTTTTCCTCCATTTCTGCTGCTCCCAGTTTGATTCTGTTTTCCCCTACAGACAGCTGGTGCCATGTGATAGAGAAAAAAGGCCCTAGAAGTCCCTCCTTCTTATCCTTTAATCTGCACAACAGAAAAAGATCTATGTCCTTTGTTCTCATTGCCAAAAGAAATGGCTCCAACAAGCAAGCTTGGGTCACATGCCCAGCACTGGACCTATCACTGGGGCCAGGCAAACAAGGTACTATAATTGGCTGAGTCTGGATCATGTACCAACCCCTGTGGCCAGGTGATCGGGTAAGAAACTGTGATTGGCAGCCCCATCCCAATCACATGGTCAGAGTGGAAGAGGAACATTTCCCCAAGGATGTGCTGAACAGACAAAAACAACAGATGTCCATCCACTGGTCACAGCCAACTCCTGGCTCAGGTGCTTTCTCAGCTTGCCAGTCCGATTTGTTCCTGTTCCTCAAATGCCCAAATTGTCTCCACCCAGGTCCTAGCTATCTTCCTAAAGAGAAGGATTCTGGGCATGTCTTGAGCAAATCATTTTAAATAAACATCATATAGATGGTAGAGATTTCACCTTCACTTAATTAGTTGTATTTATGCTTATGAAACAACATGATGAATCTCTCCTTTCCTCCTTGTAGCCTGGGCACAGGACTCATTTAAAAGGCTCATGTTACTGCCCTTTACTAATTATGGTAGATGGTTCTAACGTGCATCAAAAAACAGAGTCTGTGTACCGAAGACTCTGGTACAAAGTCTTTGTACCAGACAAAGAAGAACAACATCTTTTTCCATGTTTCTTTAGCATCAACCTCCTGGGCTCCCAGTCTCTCCTCTACCCCCGCAGCAGGCACCCAGAACCCTCATGCTAGCGAATTCATCCATGATGAGGTGACAGAGCCTTGCTGAGTTGGTGTTAAGGTTCTAAAAGAGGAGATGAGGAGGAAAGTAATGGTTAACCCAGTTGAAAAGCACTGATAGCAGATAAGCTGATGGACATCACAGCAGATTGGGTAGGACTCAGGACAAATATGGGAAAACTTTTCAAATCACATTATCAAGTCTGAACTCCTTACTACCAATTTTGCAGTGCCACTGACCAAAACAAGGACCCCTCCTCCAAATTTAGAGTCAGATAGTCCTGTGTTCAAACACAGATTTCATTATGTATTAGCTGAATCAAATTCCCTAACATCTCTGAGCCTCCGCTTACCTGTCCATTTGGTGATAATAGTTACTTACTCATAAAGCTGTTGGGAGAATTTTAGAAAGACAGTGCACGTAAAACACAAAGCCTACTGTCTACACTTAGGAGGAGCTCAAAAAAGGTCAGCTCCCCTTGTCTTCACAACCCAAAGGTAAAGCTCCTTGAGGGCAGGGACAATGTCTATATTTTCGGCACACAGTAAGGGGCTTGACACAAAATGGTGTGCCAGTGTTTGATGAATGAATAAATGAACAGGACTGCTACTACTTCCATAATTTCTTCAGAGGCGTTTCATTTTGTCTGGTCAGAACAATTATTCTCTATTTGAGAATCGATGTCTTCTCTTCATGACAAGGTGGAAGTCAAGGTGTTGACTTCTAAGATTCAAGTGACATTTTCTCAAATGCCCTGAATGAAGGGAAGCACAGCACTGCCCCCAATCTCTTTGGAGATTCTTGGGGAGCCTCAAGTTCAGCTACAACCTGGGTTCCACTTCCACTAAATTGGTTCATTTTACAAATCACTCCTCTCTTCTGCAGGTTTTTTTTTCAGTTCTAGGTACTTCTGCTGTAAGCATCTTTGCCATAAACATCTTTGCTGCAAACATTTTTGCCTCATAACTACTTGGCCATAAGGCAATCTTGCCGTAAAAGATAACTGGTTGACAGTTTGGTTTTAAGTGGTTGACAGTTTGGTTTCATTTCTTAGTGGACATAGGACTCTAGTTTTTACATTCCATCAATCTTAGCCCTCATGATAGTCTATACAGTGATGAGTAGGCATGGCAGTCTTAAAATAGTACATGATAACTACTTATATAGACTTGGTAGAAAAGACGGTGATAAAACTTACTGGAAGTGTGATTAAGAGAGTGTAAAGGGGCTTCCCTGGTGGCGCAGTGGTTGCGCGTCCGCCTGCCGATGCAGGGGAACCGGGTTCGCGCCCCGGTCTGGGAGGATCCCACATGCCACGGAGCGGCTGGGCCCGTGAGCCATGGCTGCTGGGCCTGCTCGTCC
>NC_041227.1:59982375-60005496 GCF_002837175.3 Physeter macrocephalus
AACAGAGGGAGGCCCGCATACCACAAAAAAAAAAAAAAAAAAAAAAAAAAGAGTGTAAAGCCAGAGTGAATGCTGTACTAGAAAATGATAATGTATCAGTTTGCAAATCCTTCAGTGACTTGAAGGTGTAGAGTTGAACCCACACCTTCCATAAAACTTTGGAACGTCT
This sequence comes from Physeter macrocephalus, assembly GCF_002837175.3. Classification (NCBI taxonomy): domain Eukaryota; kingdom Metazoa; phylum Chordata; class Mammalia; order Artiodactyla; family Physeteridae; genus Physeter; species Physeter macrocephalus. Next base: position 59,982,545 of record NC_041227.1, read on the forward strand.
ATCAGTGGACATGTGACAACCTGCTAAGAACAAACAGCTTTCCCAACGCGATACAAAGCTCAGGTACAAATATGCATCCTAGTATTTGGAAGCTGATGCCTCTCTTAATGAAGAATTTTATCAAAATAGAAAAAGTGTGATGCCAAATGAGGAGACAAGTCAACAAGCAAAATAAATAAATAAATAAATAGTATAAAATACTATGAATGAAAGACTTGGAAGACAAGTGCTTAGATACAACATGCGAAATAAAAGCAGTTATTTGCACAGTATTGCCATGAATTTACACACATTTCAAATGTATTCAAATATTTTGTATTTTGCAATAAAGTCTTTTTAATTTTTGTTACCCATTTTTCATGTTTCATTATGTCCTTTTTAATGCCCCTCTTTTATTTTTCCTTATTTTGTCTTTTGCAACAAACCTGCCTTATGGTCAATTAGTTACGCAGCAAAAGTACCTACGGCAAAAGTACCAGACATAATTTTTCTTCTTTCTGCACCATATCACCCCTCCTAATAAACACCCCAATCCATCAATCCCCCAAAATACTATGGCTAGACTATGTAAACTGAAGATTTTACCAAAGCTTTCAGGTCAGAAATTGCATGAGAGCATTTCAAATGATTTAGAATTTAATATTAGATGTTCCCATTCTCAAAATCCCCAAATCCCTGATCAGCCACCTGCCTGCACGTTCTCCAGCATCCAGGCACGTGTCTGCCGCCCTCTCCTCATTCTCTTCTTCTGTCTGCTCTCAGGCACCTCCCCGCTCCCCGCCCTATTATCTCGTCATCCCACTGTCTCTTTGCAGACCAGCCCCTCAGGGACTCACACTCCACACCTACAGAAAACTCTAAATGTAAGACTCTCCTTGGTTCTAAACATAGACAGTTCTCTCCTACGAGGAAGGAGCTCTGGAACCAGCTTCGAAAAAAATTACTACAAAGTACTTTTCCCTCCTGATTGTTTGATTTAACACACTCCGTGTCTGCCAAGTGGTGTCTGGGCACTTTGGCTCCTTTCCTTAGATAATACTTTTTACTTTTATTTTTTCGTAAAACATTTAGGATCTTCCTCCCCACCATGGGAATCCTTTCAGCATCTCCAAATTCCATCATTAACATCTGCTGATTTCACTGGGGATGGATGGTGGGCAGGTAGGATGCAAGAGTCCAAAGGAGAACTTGGATGAACTCCAGGATCAAGAATTGCTCAAAACTAAGATCACTGACGTTCTCGGTTTGGTTCCAATAAGTACAGTCCTTCCTGCCAACTTTTATTTTCCAACCTTGACTATTCATGGCCTGCATCTGCAGACACTGACACTGGCCTTGTCATCAAGGAGTCTAGAATTTGTTTATCTGATATGGATATTGGCCCAAACTTAGCTTCAAAGACTAGAAACAAGGGAGGAAGGAACATCCAGGGACATAAGGGACTTGGAACCCTAACTAACTGTCCCCTAACTCAAAGTCTGACCTTTATCTAGAAACCTAATTGTTCCATCCCTTGGCGCTCTCCAATAGGAGATATAGTATTAGAATATAAGATTTATTATTATAAATAATAATATTTATTATTTACTATTATTATCAAGAAAAATTATTATTAGGAATTGACTCACATGATTATGGAAGCTAAGTCCCCAGATCTGCTGTCAGCCAGCTGAAGACCCAGGAGAACTGATGATGTAAATTGCAGTCCAATTCCAAAGGCCCGAGAAGCAGGAAAGTCGATGGTGTAGCTGCAGGTCCAAAGGCTGGTGACTCGAGACCCAAGAAGAGCTGATGTCTCAGTTCCAGTCTGAAGAAAGGAAAAGACCAATGTCCCAGCTCAAAGCAGTCAGGCAGGAGGTGTTCCCCCTTACTTGCTGGAAGGTCTATCTTTTTATTCTATTCAGGCCTTAAACTGATTGGATGAGGTCCACCCACATTAAGGAGAGTGACCTGCTTTATTCACTCTGTTGATTCAAATATTAATCTTGTCCAAGACACACCCAGAACAATGTTTAACCAAATATCTGAAGACCCCTTGGCCCAGTCAAGTGGACAACATAAAATCAACCATCACACTCAGTTTCTCTTTCTTTGTAATGGGCATAATACTGGCCACCTGGAGGCAATACTGATACAAATTGAAAAAGCACAACCAGTTAACATAGGTTTGAGATCTGAACCTCCCACTTATTGGTTGTGTGACTTTGAGCCAGTCAGTCAATTTTGTGATACAGCTTTTTATTTGTAGAAAGAAAAGAAAGGAAGGAAGGAAGGAAGGAAGGGAGAGAGAAAGGAAGAAAAGGAGGGAGGAAGGGAGGGAGGGAGAGAGAGAGAAAGAGAGAGAAAGGAAGGAAGAAAGAAAGAAAGAGAAAGAAAGAGAGAGAGAGAGGGAGGGAGGGAGGAAGAAAGGAAAAGAAAAGATCTTATCTGCCTATTAGTGAAGGGTTCTCATAAGGTTAAATCAGTACCTCTCAACAATGGCCACAAAATGGAATTGCCTAGAGAGGATTTTTAAATGCTGCCCCAGCCACACCCCAGATGAATTAAGTCAAAATCTCTGGAGGTGGGACCCAGGCATCAGTAATCAGTAAAGCTCCCCAGTGATTCTAATGTGCAGCCAAGGTTGAGAACCCCTAGATTAAATGGATGTGAAAACTGTTCCCCAAATGTTGGGAATTATCATTATTACCCTATGCTTATATCAGCCCTTCATGTAGTAAGAAGAAATCTCCTGTTTTAAGACCACAGACTTTACACATATACACCAGTGCCCCACGTTGTTAAAATCAGAGCCACAAGGATAAAAGTGAGATCCAAGGTATTAACGGACAACATCTCAATGTTCTGGCTCTACTCAATTTTCCTTAAAACGTGACTCTTAGAATTGTACACCCCAAGAACTGTGAAGAGCAGTACAAATATATCGTCTTCTTAATCTCCCTGCCTCCAGCCAAAGCGGTGCTTTCATCACACAGACAGACTGGGTTCCATAAGTTCTCTGGGGTGGCCGTGGGGACTCCATCACCTGCCATTGCCCACTGGCACTGTAGCCACTTGCCCTCTGGCCCTTGCTCAGGCCTCCCTTTGCCTGTACATGAGTGACCCCTGCCCAGCCGTGCATTGCAGAGCCAACTGAAAACACACGTAACCTTGGAAGCCTTTCTGTATTCCGCAAACCCTTTCTTGACCGTCTTTTACTGACCTCTCCGCTTTCGTCCTAGGCCATTGAAGGAAGAGGAGCCCAGCATGCAGTAGGTGTGCCCACGACTGGGCTGACGCTGCTTTGTGGGTGGCCTCAGGCTGTCCTGCCGGCTGAAGTGTCTCCCCAGCTAGGTTATTAAGCTTGTTTGGGAGTAGGATCATGTGATCTAGATTCCTGCTCCACGAAGCACAGCATGAGTATCACCTGGGAGCTCGTTAGGAAAACAGCATCTCAGGCTCCACCCCCGACCTACGGAACCAGAATCCTCATTTTAACAAACCACCCAGGTGATGTATATGCATGGAAATTTGAAAAGCACTGATCTATACGTTTTATGTGTCCAGACAGGTCGTTGAGTCATTCAAACAAATAGACAGTTACCAAGCACTGTGCAAGGGACTGTGGTTAGGATCTAGGAATATAACTGTAAATAGAAACCAGTCCTGATGCTCAAGGAACCCACAGTGCAGTAGTGAGGGAGACAGACTGTGACAACATAGTCTGCTAAGTGCTAATGTAAGGATAACTGGAGGACGCTGTGGGACCATGGACAAGGGGCTCTATGATGGTTTTAAAATGTGTCCACAAACTCTCCTCCTTTCAAGAGGTAGAGCTTAATTCTCTTCCCCTTGAGTGTAAGCCATACTTAATGAGTCACTTCTAGCCAATAGAATATGATAGAAGCCACAGTATGTGACATCGGCCTCTGGGACATTGCCTTACCTTGTGCAAGCTGCTATAACAGAATGCCAGTGGGTGTTTTATAAACAACAAACATTTATTTCTCACAGTTCTGGAGACTGAACTGAAATCAGGGTGCAAACATGGTCAGGTTCTGGTGAGGACCCTCTTTCACGTTACAGACTGTGATCCTCTTGTCATATCCCCATATGGCGGAAAGAAGGAGAGGGAGTCCTTGGGGTCCTGTTTATGACGGCACTAATCCCACTCCCAAGGGTTCCACCCTCATGACCTAATCACCTCCCAAAGTCCCCACCTCCTAGAATTGGGGATTAGAACGTCAATATATGAATTTGGGGGGTACATAAACATTTAGTTCACTGCAGACGTAAAAAGCATTGTAGCTTCCTCCCAGCTGTCTCTTGGACCACTCTGGGGAAGCCAGCTACCAAGTTGTAAGGACATTCAACAGTCCTATGAAGCAGCTCATGGGGCTAGGGACTGAGGCCTCCTGCCAACAGCCATATGAGTGAGCTATTTTGAAAGCAGATCCTCTAGCCCTCATCAAGTTTCAGATGACTGCAGCCCCAGCCAATGTCAAGACTAAACTCACGAGAGACCCTGATCCAGAACAAGCCAGCTAAGCTACTCCTGAATTCCTGACCCACAGAAAACATGAGATAATAAATATCTGTTGTTCTAAAGTGCTAAATTTGGGGGTAATTTTTTAAGCAGCAATAGAGAACTAATACAAGTACCTAACCACATCCTGAAGAAATATTCCTTCCCCAAAGGAAGTAATCTCTAAGACCTGAAGGATGAGTGGGAGTTAGTCAGGCAATATAGACAGGAGAGAGTGTTCCAGAGAGGCCCACAGCCTGTGCAAAGGTCTGCTAGGGAGTCCGTGGTACTTTGCAGGGACCACAAGTGATTCAGATAGTGAAGGGGGAATAGTGATGGATAACACTGGAGAGGTTGGCAGGGACCAGGTTATACAGGGCCATGAAGAGGAACCTCGACTATCGTGAGGACCATGTAGGATTTTCATCAGCACAGTGCGACATGGTCAGATTCATGCTTTGTAACATGTATCCTGGTATCTTAGGAAGACCAGGTTGGAAGCGAGTCCAGATGGGAAACGGGGAGACCAGAGAGCAGGCTACTGCAGAGTCCAGGTGGGGAACTATGGCAACTGGACTGAGGCAGGGCTTCTATAAACATGACATGATCACTACTGCTTTCAGATGTGACCGCACAGGGGACAGGAGTCTTCTGGGTCTGCGCATGCATATTCATGCTCAGCATTTGCTGGCTGGGAGTATGTAACTTCAGGTGGGGTGTAGAGGTGGAAGGTAAGATAATAAAAGAGTGTGTACAGGCACACCTTATTTTATTCTGCTCCACTTTACTGCACTTCACAGATATTGCATTTTTTTTAAAAAAAAATTGAAGGTTTGCAGCAATCCTGCATCAAACAAGTCTGCGGCATCATTTTTCCAACGGCATTTGCGCACTTCATGTCTCCATGTCACATTTTGGTAATTCTCATATTTCAAACTATTTCATTATTATTATATTTGTGATGGTGATCCGTGATCTTTGATGTTACTAGTACAACTCACTGAAGGCCCAGATAATGGTTAGGCTTTTTTAGCAATAAAGTATGTTTTAATTAAGGTATGCAAATAATTTTTCTAGATATAATGCTTTTGCACACTTAATAGACTACAGTATAATATAAACATAACTTTTATATGCACTGGGAAATCCAAAAATTTGTGTGACTTAACTTTATTGCAATATTCACTTTATTGCAGTGGTCTGGAACTGAACCTGCAATATCTCTGTCATGCCTCTGTCAGGACACTGGCCAGCACCCCCTACCACCTCCAAACACCAAAGCTATGGAAATTTGGGTTTTTCCTTGGAGAAATCTCCAAGGGAAACTGAGTCCAAGAGGCCTCATTTTAGGAGGTGGAAATAATAAAAGCTCCTTCCTTGCCCCCTCACTCTCAAAAGACCTTTTTGCTGTCCAGAATAGTCAAATCTATAGAGACAGGAAGTAGATGAGCAGTGGCCTGGGGCTGGAGGTGAGGGTTGGGATATAAGATGGTGATAGCTAAAGGTTACAGTTTCTTTCGGAGGTGATGAAAACGTTCTAAAATTGACTGTGGTGATGATTTTTACATATGTGTGAATATACTAAAAACCATTGAATGGGGCTTCCCTGGTGGCGCAGTGGTTGGGAGTCCGCCTGCGTCCGGAGCCTGCGCTCCGCAACGGGAGAGGCCACAACAGCGAGAGGCCCGCGTACTGAAAAAAATACAAACAAACAAACAAACAAACAAAAAACACCATTGAATGGTTGAGTTCTATAATATGTGAATTATACCTCAATAAAGCTGTTTTTTAAAAAAAGACAAACTTTTTTTCATACTTATTGGAGAATATAGAAGCATGGGATGGAAATGCTGCTTGACATTAAATCATATACTCATTTGATTATTGTTTACCTACCTCAGACAGAACATAAGCTTCATGAGGACAGAAAATTTGTTTTGTTCATCACTGGTTCTCCAGAGCCCAAAACAGAGCCTGACACGTAGCAGGTGCTTGGAAAAGATTTGATGAATGAATGAACATCTTGACCAAGACTACCAGTCTCTTAAGCAAATCCTCTCCTTGTTCTAGTCGAACAAGTGTCCCTCCTCCTTTCAAAGGTCTCTGGGGTGATACTGCCTTCTATAAGAGTAGCTTGGAGGAGGCTGCCACAATAACTTGTGATATTGGCATTCATGCAGAACCTTGATTCTTAGCAGCCTAGGGATCCAACCATCACACCAGGACGCTCTTCCTCCATTTGACACTATCCCTTTTAAACTAGCTAAGCAGCACCAGTTAACACTCATTAATCCAATTTTCATGAAATTGGACAAGCAGACACAGAAGTTCACAGAGCAAAACAAATTACTGGAAACCAGAGTGAAATACCTCTTCCAGTTTCTTAGCCTGCTAAGGGCCCTTCCAGTGGGAATTGGAAAGCAGGCAGCAGTTCAAATTCACCTTGCATGCAGACTGCTGTCTTACCATCATCAGAGGCTTGAGAAATGAAAGGTCATGTAATCACAAACCCTTTCAGGCTTGTTGGAGCTGGAGCATGGTGAATCAATCATGGCACCCCTTCTGGTTGGTAATTCCTGCTGCCTGTCCACACACATACGTCCTCTCATTCAACCTTGAGATCTGAGCAGAAATGGAATCTTACATCTGATGACTGAGAACATGAAGGTAAAAGGGGTCAGCTGACTGGCTTATGGACCCAGAGTTGGCGGAGTCCTTGCAGTAAACCAGCTAAGCCTGTGAATTTTGTTTTTTTGTTTTGTTTTGGTTTGGTTTGGTTTGTTTGTTTTTAAAATTTTATCCAAGTAGAGTTGACTTACAATGTTATGTTAATTTCTGCTGTACTGTATAGCAAAGTGACTCAGTCATACATATATATATTCGTTTTCATATTATTTTCCATTATGGTTTATCACAAGATATTGAATATAGTTCCCTGTGCTATACACTAGGACCTTGTTGTTTATCCATCCTGTATATACTAGTTTGTATCCGCTAATCCCAAACTCCCGATCTTTCCCTCCCACCCCCCCACCTCCCCCTTTGCAATCGCAAGTCTGTTCTCTATGTCTGTGAGTCTGTTTCTCTTTCATAGATATGTTCATTTGTGTCATATTTTAGATTCCACATATAAGTGATATCATATGGTATTTGTCTTCCTCTTTCTGACTTACTTCACTTAGTATGATAAAATCTAGGTCCATCCCTGTCTCTTCAAATGGCATTATTTCATTCCTTTTATGGCTGAATAGTATTCCATTTTGTGTGTGTGTGTGTGTGTGTGTGTGTGTGTGTGTGTATATATATACCACGTCTTCTTTGTCCATTGATCTGTCGATGGACATTTAGGTTGTTTCCATGTCTTGGCTATTGTAAATAGTTCTGCTATGAACATAGGGGTGCATGTATCTTTTTGAACTAGAGTTTTGTCTGGGTATATGCCCAGGCATGTAAGCCCATGAATTTTGAAGTCAAACCCAAGTTTGAATACTAACTTTGCCAATCACTCTCTGACCTTAGGCTGATTAGCTCTCTCCAAGACTCAGTTCTCTCATCTACAAATTAAGCAGCAACTACAAATTAACTTCTCAGTGTTAAGTAAGATAATGCATATAAAGCATTTATCACAGGTCATGGCAAAAAGTATATTCTCAACAAACGTTAGCTTGAAAAGAAACCACTTAGGCTCTTTCCATCCTATGTTTTGTGAAAAACTCTAATACACGATGTTCTGATCAAGAACCATCCCAAGCCTTCAATTCCCTTCCCTAATTCCTCCTGAATGAACCTCGGGTCAGATGATAAGATGGGCATTCAATCCACAATGCATATATCCCTTGACTTGACATTTTCTGAAGGATGAATGGATAGATGAAGAGATAGATGGGCGACTGAGAATTAGTCATTGAATTACTGAACGAATGTGGAGGTGAATGGATGAGTGGCTAACAAAATTAATGAGTTAATGAATAAAAAATAGCTAACATGTATATTACAACCTCTGTGCACCATATAAAGGTCTTTAGTTGGATTGTGTTTCAGGTCTTGCCCACTGGTCCCATTCCCAGTGATACTTTCCACCATGCTATCACAAATACCGTCAGCTTCTCTATCTCCCTCCATAGTATTTATATATTTTTATATTTTTATTGTCTGTCTATTCCTATTAGAATATAATCTCCATGAGGGCAGGGATTTTTTTGTCTATTTTATTTACTTTGGTGCCTTCAGCACCAAGTATAGTACCTGACAAATAGAGAGCTCTGACCCTGGATAAATATTTGTTAAATGTATGATGTACCTTAATGCTCTCAGCCAACCAATGAGGAAGGTACAATTTTTGTTCTTGTGTGACAAATGAAGAAACTGAAACCGAGAAGGATAATTTGTCCAAGGACATACAGCTAATAAGTGACAGAGCCCAGATTCCTACTGACCCTAAAGGATACGCTTGACTATTGTCAAAAAGAAACAACAGGCCCCAAATGGAGTCGCTTGCGCTAAGCCCACATCACCACCAAACCAGAGCTTGATACCTAACCTAATTACTGTTTCAACCTCCCCCAGGAATGTAGTCTCAACCAGTCGGTTTGGAATTTCCTGGACAGTGCCAATGAAGTAATCTGCCACATAGACCCTCCCCATTCCCGCAGAGAAAGGTGAGGTAATCAGCCCTTTCCTTATCCCTTCCTGCTTCTGCCTTTAAGAGCCTTTCATTTTAGACAGCTCCTCAGAGCTCCTTTCTACTTGCTGGATGGGATGCTACCTGATTTATGAATTGCTCAAGAAAGCCAACTCGATTTAAAATTTACTCAGTTGAATTTTCCTTTAACACTGCTAAGCAGCATTTACCTCATTTTAGAATGGATGAATGCAGGTCAACTCTTGAAGACTTCACCTGGCTTCAGTTGAAGTTCTAACAACAGAACACAGCTGGTCCCTACCTATCTTCTTCTTCCCAGGAGGAACCATGATTGAACAAGGATTGCTGAGCTTTGCTGAGAAGAGAAGGGGAGGTGCTAGCTTTCCTAGAGGCAGGCCAGACTCAGATGTGCGGTCAGGGAGTGATGGACTCGAGTCTCTTAGTTTCCGCTTACACACTTCAACTGGCTGCTAAGAAACTGTACAAAGGGAGGCCCATTAGAAGCCCTCAGAACCCACACACAGTTACATAATACCAGGCCCTTCCTTTAGAGAAATACAAACAGGGCAAGTCCAAGACCGGCCTGTAATCTGTGCTGCCTGGGATAAGGGGATTTCTGTTTGGAGCTCCCAAGAAATCCCATCTCATGCGGGATGGGCTGTGGAGGAACCAAAGGATTGGGGGAGGGGTCTTCCTTCGGTGCCACTTCCAAAGGACTTAAATATTAATATGCAATCCAATCCCCACTCCACAATAACCAAATCTTACACAATCAGTATCCACACTAATTAATTCAGTGATCCTGTTGTGTTATTTCTAGCACTGCTTTTCTGGCATTTCCAATCAATAAGCAGGGAAAGCGATTTTATGGCCCCAAATGTTGCAAAACCATGACATTTTCCTCATCAAGTTAAGTAAGTACCTCTCACTCCTGGAACTATTTCCTGATCTGTACTTATCAAACCTAATTCAAACAAGGGGGTGACCAGGAGTAACTAAGTAATCGCTGGGTGGCCCTGTATACCCCAAGCCAGCTTTGGTTGGAATCTCCTGATATGGACAAGAACACGATTCCTGGTCAGCAGAGAAAGGTAGGTTTTTTGATCCGTTGTTCCAAATGACAAGTGACTTGTAGCCGGCATAACTCACCCACAGCTACCTAACCCACGGCAATCACAATGCCTTATAGTCAATGCGTTTTATTCCACACATATTTATAGAGCATCTACTATGTGCTAAATACACAGTTTAGTTTTCAAGGGGATGAGGGTACAACAGTACCCAAAGACACAGCAGCCCCGTCCTCTTGGAGTTTACATTGTAATAGAGCAGAGAGGGAATATATATGTTAACAAATAATATCAGTTATTGACAAGGACTATGGAGATAATAAGGCACAGTGATACGACAGAGAAGTCATGAATAAGGAGGAGCGCAATCACACATCTTGACTGAACCAGGACTATTGTCCTGGCTTAATTGTTATAGAGGCCCTTTCACTCTTATAAGTGCTCTAGATTTGATCATAAATTATATGGTCACCTTATTAGTGATCCTATAGTCATTGGCTACATTAGACAAGGTGGTCAGGGAAGGCCTCTCTGAGGAAGTGATAATTCTGCTACAGCCTGAATAGTGAAAATAAGTCATCCCGGGCAGGGTATCCTCGGCTGAAAGAACCGGAAGTGCAAAGTCTGGAGGGAGAAATGAGTTTGACTTCTTGGAGAAACAAAGAGGTCGGTGTAGCAGAACCACGATGAACGGAAGGGAGGGTACGAGATGAGACTGTAGAGATGAGCAAGGGTCTGATCACAGGGAACCATGAACACCTGGGTATAGATCTTAAATTTAATTCTAAGTGGTACGGGGACCCATCGGCAGTTTTAAGCAAAGGGGTGACACGAGTCAAAATTTTGAAAGATGGCTCTGGCTGCCACAAGGAGGATGGATTTTACAAGGCTGTGGGTCAAACAGAGGGATCAGTTGAGATGGTATTGCCACAGCCGAGGTGATGGAAGGTGAAGGCCTGAAGGAAGATGGTAGCAGTGGAGACGAAGAAACAGGAACAGATGCAGGCATGTTTTTGAGGGAGAGCTCATTGGACTTACCAATGGCTTAAATGATGCACGGGGCATGAGAGAAGGGGAAGAATCCGCACTTTTGATGGGAGCAACTTTGGGACTGGGATGCTTGGGGCCCAAGAGTTGAGTGGAGACAAGACAGACTGAGCACAGAGCTAGTAGGGGCGATTTGAGGAGGGGTTGCTGTGAGCCAGGCACTGCAATGATTACTGTACACCTGAATCTCGTTCATCCTCACAGCAACCCCATAAGGTAGACAATAAATGGGAGCAAGGATTCACCGCCCCTAAATGTACCTCTTTAGCATAAAGATTATTTTAGGCTGATTATTATTATTATTATTTATTTATGGCTGCGTTGGGTCTTCGTTGCTACGTGTGGGCTTTTCTCCAGTTGCGGTGAGCGGGGGCCATTCATCATTGTGGTGCATGGGCTTCTCATTGCGGTGGCTCCTCTTGTTGCAGAGCACGGGCTCTAGGTGCGCAGGCTTCAGTAGTTGTGGCTCGCAGGCTCTACAGTGCAGGCTCAGTAGTTGTGGCGCACAGGCTTAGTTGCTCTGCGGCATGTGGGATCTTCCCGGACAAGGGCTCGAACCCGTGTCCCCTGCATTGGCAGGCAGACTCTCAACCAATGCACCACCAGGGAAGCCCCTAGGCTGATTATTTTTAAGAAACAGCAGATGTAGGAAAAGTTTTGAAAGCAGAGTAGAAGTTATCCCTCTGTAAGAGACATTTATACTTATGAGGGAAATCTTCATCTGTAAGGGTGTCTCTCTCTCAGTACCAGCAAGAAAAGGTGGTTCTAAATCACAAGAAACTCTTATCTAGGGAAAAAGTGACTTAAATCTGTATAAGAACCACACCCTTGTTTTCTATGCTTTGCCTGATAACCTCCCATACCCGAACCCCCTCCAACATCTTCCTTTTTCTTTAGCTGGAGACGGTATTTTGCATTGGCAGGCGGACTCTCAACCACTGCACCACCAGGGAAGCCCCTAGGCTGATTATTTTTAAGAAACAGCAGATGTAGGAAAAGTTCTGAAAGCAGAGTAGAAGTTATCCCTCTGTAAGAGACATTTATACTTATGAGGGAAATCTTCATCTGTAAGGGTGTCTCTCTCTCAGTACCAGCAAGAAAAGGTGGTTCTAAATCACAAGAAACTCTTATCTAGGGAAAAAGTGACTTAAATCTGTATAAGAACCACACCCTTGTTTTCTATGCTTTGCCTGATAACCTCCCATACCCGAACCCCCTCCAACATCTTCCTTTTTCTTTAGCTGGAGACGGTATTTAAGGTAATGGCTTGGGCCATGTTGGGGAGTTACTCAATTTTCCTCAGGATCTCCCACGTATACAGAAGGTATACATGTTATTAAACTTGTTTGTTTTTCTCCTATTTATTTGTCCTTAATTTCGGCGGTTGGGAGGGGAGGTCCTCAGCCAGGAAACTAGAAGGAAAATTACTTTTCCTCCCCTACAATACCATTATTGCCTCTGTTTCACAGGTGAAGGAATAAACCTCGAAGATGATACATGATTTGCACGTGTAACTAAGCTGTGGTTCAAAGACGTGCACCAGGATTCATGTAATATCACATCCTAGAGGAAACAGGGCAGAATTTCACACTCATACATACACACACACACACAGAGACTGGCCCCATTTTGCCCAGATCTAGGATTTTTACTTTGAAATAATCTTTAGATAATATTTCAGTGGTTGGATGGAACTAACCCTAGGGAAATGTTACAAGGCAATACTTTAGAGGAGGGTGAGGAGGAGCAGTTTCCAGGGTAGGGCTGTACCTTCCTTTCAGATTCCAAAGAATAGGAAACTTAGTCCAAAGTCTTGGCCGAGCAACTGAAAGAACCTCCAAAGATAATGTTAAAGAACAAAATCCAACAGAGTAATTTTTTAACATTTTTCTTGGTTTTATTCCATGATTCATGCATCATCTAGCACATAGAAAGGAGCTCTGAGGCTCTGTACAAAATGAAAGACTTTTATAGGCAGAACGGAGCAGGACAAGGAAGTTATACTAGACAAACTAGGATCGGTCATGGCAAGGTCACTTTCCTTTAGGGGCTGGTGAGGGTCTAGCAGCAGATGACCTCACTAGTGCTGAGCAGGTGATTCCTGATTATGTTAAGATTCCATTTCTGGGAGGGCTGAAACTGTGGTTAAATTGAATCTCAGTTTGGTGATGTAGGGCTTAGCATAAGCGACTCCATTTGGGGACTGTGTTGTCTTGTTTTTAACAATAATACGTTCCAGGAAAAAGGCTTAGAACGAAGGATTCAGCCTCCAGGATGGTGCTAGAATCACAGGATGAATAGAGAGCTTTTTTCAAGAACCTTAAATTCCCCACTTGAGCCAAACCATTTCCTTTTGAAATCCCAAGCCCTACTAAGATCCCCCCAACTCTGAAGCAGACAGAACACTGACGTCAGAAGAGATTTCCACAGGCCCATCGCATGGACCAAAGCTTGTTCGCCACTGGAGAGTCCCAGCATCCTGGAACATCTGCTTTGTCCAGATGGGACTGTCTGTTGCAAACCTCACTGTTAGTCTCACCTTGAGAGTATATGGCTTTAATCCAAACTGGTCCTGACCAGTCCAGCTTTTGGTCACAGCACCATCATTTCTCCCAGGGGCCATGCTTTCTCCCTGCCATCTGGCAGGGAATTATTTGATTAGCTGAAATACAATGAAGGTTGGGCTCAGGGAGGAGAGGAGAGAATCCACCATGGTCTCAGGAAACAAGAGGAGGCTGGACACTTTGTTTAAGACAAATCCTATTAGCAATAACATGGATCCGTGGAAAGATTCTGTTCAACAGCTCTGAGGACAGACAGGAATGTGACAGGAGAGATGTGCCGAACCTGTCAGGTCAGATGATAAAAAATCAGTTCACTTTCAATTTTCTAGATGTGGGATCAGTGCCGCTATTCTTGTTGCTTTTAGCCTCAGAGAGAGAGTGATGCCAGCCCAGAGGGTGTCAAAGCCCTCCCAGAGCAGGAGTATTTGCTTTTTTTTAAATGAAAACATAGCTGCGGCCTCAGTGTGGGAGATTCCACCTCCCAGAAGGCATTTTGGAAATGTGTGGAAGCTCTGGGTTGTCTGATTCTTGGAGGTACGGTACCATGCATATTGAGAGCGTGGGATCCGTGCCACAGAGAGGACCACTTCAGCCCATGCAGAATTGCCCAAGTCCCAGCTGACTTTCTAATGTCCCTCTGGACACTCAGTCAGTGAAAAACTTATTTATAAAGTCTACTTTCCCTAGAAACACAAACTTAGTTTTTCACAGTCTTAATTTATACTGAAATGTCTGTGGACTAAATTGTAAACCTCACTTTGTTTTATTAAGAACTCTACCAGCAGTTCCTTTGCTATTTCAGGAAGCCCCATCACCGGTGGCGAAGCCACTCAAGGTACGAGTCCCCAGTAAAACACATCTGTGTCAGCTGGTTTCTGCAAGCATCCCATTCGTGGGAAGTCTAGATAGAGATGGAAGAATCTGCCTTCATCATCTCTTCTATATCTATATTCACAGCCAAGCAGTTCCCTATTGAAATACAAATTATTTTATACAAATTACTTTTCTGTTATTCTGCTGTATAATATAGTTAGGGCATTCTATTAAATTTTTATGAAATTATGTGTGAGTTATATAACCTATGAATTTCATTTCATGTAAAGGGGACGTCACAAAATATTAGTTATAAAAAAAGGGCATTGAGTCTGACAAGGTGGAGAACCACAGAAATACAATAAAACAACATTATTAAAGAAAATTTTGAAGAAGATAAATCACCCTAGTCAGCCATTTTCAGTCTTTTAAAATTCCTTCCCAGTCCTCTTTCCCACACATACCCACTTTTGAAGAGTTGCAATTATAGTTCACATAACTATATAGTCCTAGCTGCAATCATAGTTGCAATTAAAGGTTGGCTATTTGCAGCGACCCTTTAAGGAAATCCATTTGATGGATATGGAATCCGAGGTTCAGAGAATTTCTGTATCTTTGCAGCATTTATGAGCACCTGAGCCAAGTTTTCACTCTAACTTTGATTTCAAAATGAGCTGCTCCCAAACCAAAGTCTGTTTTCAGAATAAATGTTAGCTTTTGCTGGAGCAAATGATTCTTGGATACAAAGGGTAGACGCCAAGGATTTGGGAAAAGGAGAAGACTGGGAGGAGGTGGAAAAGAAAGAAACAATGGAGGGGTAGAAAGTGGAGGAGGAAAATGTGGAGGGAGCCTGACGGGTAAGGGAGGTGGAGAGGGTATGGATGGAAGGGGAGGAGAGAGAGAGAGAGCAGGAAGGGGATAGATGAGTAAGTTCGATGTTGTTTTCCCACAAGAAAGAAAACGTGATTTAATTCCAGAAATTTACAAGCCAAGATAAAACAAAAACGCAACATGGAAGACCAAACAAGACCAGCCATCCAAGACTACATGGTCACGACCCAGGGCAACCCAAACCAGCAGCGGGTGTGTCCAGTCCGGGCAGGATCTGGGTCTGTTTCCAACGCCTGCCCCTTGTCTTGGCTGAACCTCGTCAGCTGGCCCTCCCCAGGGCTGGCCTGGGGTCCACTCTGAACCTCAGAACTAGAGGTTGAAGGCGAGCCCTGCAGCTGAGGCCCCCTGGTTTGTGGAGGCCGACGCCCAGCCAGCTGTAACCCAGGCCTTCCTCAGGGGGCTGCAGGCAGGTGCCACCCTTCACTCTTTGCTGCTCGCTCTTGATGGGCCACGTCAGGAACACTGGGGGGCCGATGGGGCTGGGGGATCTCATGGAAATCCTCGTGTACGAGGCTGTCTTCCGAGTTGACCCGCCACCCTGGGAAGTAGGTCACAGGTGGAAGCCCAGGTCTGAGAAAGGTGGTTGTTAAAGGGGTGCTTGGTGAAGGTCATCTTCTTGACTGAGGGGGGGCGGTCTTTGTAGCCAGGCTAGATTTTCTCACTGGGGGTCCACAGGTCCTCAAACACTATGTTGAGCTAATTGATTTCCACCTTCCCGGGGAGCAGTGGCTTCTGAGTCAGCAGCCCCCCGAAAGATGCAGCCTACCGACCACATGTCCACTGGTGTCCTATTCCTCGGCGCCAAGCAATCTCTCTGAGTGCAGCACCACGGGGTTGCGCTGACCAGGTGTGACCTTCAGTAAGGGTGTGGCCAGACTCCCACCTGGAGGATATGCCCGCCTGGCTCAGCAGCAGTTTGGACATCTGTGCTGGATCCAGCTTGTCCTGCAGACGCTTCGCCAGTGTAGCAGCTGGAGGGAGCATCAGGGTCTTCACCTCCCCAACGAAAGGCTGCTTCATGGTCTCCATGAGGCTCTTGAGGTCACGGTCTACGCAGCTCATCACGGTGTAGATCTGTCCATGTCGCTGCCCATGACCGTTCCTCTGACAGGTGATAATGCTGGGGTGCTGGGCCTTGAGGATGAGGGTGACCTTCCCCAGGAGCATAATCGGAAGCCCTTCTTCTTCTCCACTTGCAGCCCCTTCAGAGCCACGATCCGTCTGTCTTCTTGTCCTGTGCTCTGTGCACCGCCCCGTCAGTGCCTCCTTCCATCCTGGCCAGGCACTGGTTTCTTCCGACGGCCCTGCAGCCACGTGGGTGCTGGGCGGCTCCCGTCTGAGCTCAGTGGGCGCCTAGGTTGGGAGTCGCAGGAGGGCTCCTTGGGCCCCGGTGCTGCTCTGCGGGTGCCCTCACCCACCGCACGCCTCTCCCCTCTTCACTTGCCCCAGCCCTCGGTCAAACTGTGACTCCGGAACAACTACAGTATGGTTTTCTTTCCCTCCCTCTTCATCTCCACTCATTTTGGGTCCAGACGGGTCCTTGCAGCTGCCACCCGCACCCTCCACCCCCCAAGTCCCCCCGCCCCGCCCCGCGCAATCTCCTCTTCCCCCCACGGCCCGCTCCTCCTCCTCCTCAGAACCTGAGCTGGATTCCACTGACAGGGACTCACCTCAGCCGGTTTCGCTTTCCACGTCGCTGAGCCCTTGTCAGGCAGACAGCAGGCCTCGCTCCGCCATTTTCTCCTCCGTTACGGGCTTCGCGCGGGGCCCAGCCCGCACGGCGCCGTCCGGTGGCGGCGTGCCTTCACTTAGCGTCACGGCCCCCTCGAGGCCCAGCGATGCAAGTGCAGCCTCGCGCTTCCTGCGCTCCGGCTGCTACGGCTCCCTCGTCTTGCTTCCTCTCTAACTGCTCAAGGTGTTCCCTCCTCTCCTGGAATGCTCTCTTGCCATCTCCCTCCTCCTTTGTCTTTCTCATTCCAGCAGGCTTTGTGCTGTTCTCCTCAGTTCTCTTTCACTCCAGCAAGCTTCCCGCCTTCTGCTGAATGACTACGATGCCTCCATTTCTCTTCTCCTCTTTCCTGTGATGAGCCTTTTCTTCCTGAAACACTGGCTAGGGTGGTTTGCTAGCCAAAGAATCATCGTCCTCTCCTCTCTCTTCCACGGAATCCTCTCTTGTGTAGGGCGAGATCCTATTTGCTCTGCCTCTGAGGTGGTGCCTCAAATTCCCTTCCTCAAAGGAATCACACTTCGCATCTGGGTCATCAGAATTTTTTTAAGGGTTTTAATCTCTGCTTTCTCCTCTTGTTCCTTCCATAGTTCCTTTGCCTGAAGACTTTCATCTAGAGTTTTCACTTTCCGAGAGTTCTCTGCATCACCCATTTGAGTTAAAACACCCTATGCTGCCATCACTGGTCTCAGAACCTGAGACCAGAACCTGGTCACTTCCTGTGTTAGCACAGACTGATTTTCTTAAACCAACCTAAGTTATTTATTTAAGCCATCTCCGGCCATTAACAAAAGGAGGGAAAATCAGTATGCTGGTAGGAAGGGAAGGAGATGCGGAGGGGAGAAGCTGGAGGAGGAAGAGGAAGAGGAGATGGAGGGTGGAGAGATGGGAGGGGGGGAAATGGAGGAGCCAGGGGAAGACCCAGAAGTAGCATCGGGCCCCAGCTCTGACATCTCTGTGACTATAGGTGAGACACCTCTCTCTGTGTCTACTTTTCCATTTGCATGTCTGCCTCATAATTGCCCAAGGTTGTAGTAAGGTCAACCAGCATGATAGATGGGAGAGAACACTGGAAAAGTTCAAAGGCCTGACACAGAGGTGGAAGGGGCCATGTTCTAGCTTCCTTGTGGAGACCTCCCCACTGGATCCTCCACACACTGCAAGCCCAAGTGGGTATGTTTGTGGTTATATTGTGTGTGCCTTCTCTCACATCCCCACCTACAAAGAGCTAATTTCAGAGGAAGCAACTGAAATCCACCCACCACCAAGCAACTCATACGCTATGATTTCCCCCCAGCCTACTGCCATCCCTGTGCTATGAGAATAGCCTTGGCCAGACCAGAGGGATGTACAAAGCATTTGTCGCTGAGGTCCACTGAATTCTATTAGCAATTTTCTCCTTTGTTAGCAATTTCACATTGCATATTAGCATTCATTTTCATATCATATTAGTATTCATCACAAAAGGCTAATCCCATTAGCACTTTTTACATTGTGTTAGAGAAAACAAAGAATTGCTTTGTACCAATGCGTCACCGCAACAAGAATGGCCTTGTTCATCTGCTGCTTCTCTGTTTACTCCAGATCTGCCCCACCTCTCTCAGCAGAATTACCTACTAATAGAGAACACTCATGGATTTAGAATCTATGAGCCATGTGAGCTATTCCAGAGCTGGGATTTGCCCTTCCAAAAATTCCCACTCATTTATTCATGCATTCATTTAATATTTATTGAGCTTATACCTGTACCAGGTATTGTGTTAAATGCTGGAGATGGAGTGGCTAGTAAGACTCTGTGAAAAAAAGACAAATAAATATTTTCCTCAGGTTACAGTAATATATAAACAAATTGCAAGGGAATGTTTAAGCAAACGTTTTTTAAAGCACTTTGTACCTGGTTGAACCTATAAGAAATAATCCTGCATTTTCATTTTATTTCATAGTTCAAGATTGTCCTTATTCCTGATTTGTTTCTGAATAAGTAAGGTGTTTTGAGCATTTTGAGGTTTGCAAATGTGGAAATTTAGAGAATGAACACAACATTTAAATAGCTTTTATTTCTTTAAAACAATGAGTCTACTTTCTTATATTTTCAGATTTTCTCTAAGTAAAATTGACCACTCCTCACTTATTAGGTTCAGATACTGAAATTATTGCAATTTCTGGTTAAATGTCTCATTTACCAAAGGAATGGCTATTAGAAACCTTATGTGGGTATGTCACCTGCAGGTCCCCATGGCTATGCAGATGAAATGTAAAGATGGGGGAAAGAGACTTTGTCAACTGTAAAGCTTGCTACAAATGTGTAGAGCTGTGATTACAAATCAAGTTGCTGTCTTGTGCCAAGGAAAAACACGATGAAGACCAAGAGTTCTTAAATACTCACGTGCAGAAGAAATCTTCAGCTGTCTGGTGAAGCCTATGAACCCCATCTCAGAAAAATTAGGTTTTTAGATGTATAAAGTGAAGTACAGAGTGATTCAAAAGAAACATTATGTTGAACTACAATCACCACAATATTTTTTTTAAATTATGATAAACCAATATATGAGGTTCTTTAAAAAAAAAATAATAATGGAAATCTTAATCCAGTTGAATGACTAGCTGCTCCAGTAATGACTGGTACTCTTGAAGAGCTTAGTAAAGAAATCACTCATTACTTAAACACGGATCAAGGTAAAGAGAGGCCTGGTCCATAGAGGTGATGATGAGAAGGATGAGGATGATGATGATGATGATGATGATGATGATGATGACAATAACTCTATGACCTTTTGGGCCCCAGTTCTTCACCCCTTTCTGTATCCACACACTTGCCATAAAACTTTGCAATTCATCCTACGAAAGGGAGGGTGTATTTCCTACTCTGACTTTGGGCTCAACAATGAAACTTGCTTTGGTCAATGGGATATTAGCAGACATGACACAGGAGGGATTTGAAATGTGCTTGTGTGGTTGGGCAGATCCTCTATAACTCTATCATCACCATGAGAAGAGCTTTCCCTGGGTATTTGCCTCCCCTTCAGCCTGGGCACCAGAATAAACACATGAGGATCAGAGCCACCCTATCCTGAAGTGAAATAGATGCTTATTATTGTATGTCATTGAGATTTTGTAGATGTTTGTTATGCAGCAATAGCTGACTAATACATGGTGGTGAGGGCAATGATGATAATAATAAACATATTTACTTCTATTTATAGAGCGTATGAGGGCCCTGGGTAGTGACATCTGAGTTCCTTCAAATCCAGGCTCTGCAACTTACTATGTGATTAGGGCATTCCACCTCTCTTAATCTCAGTGTCCTCGTCTGTAATATAAGAATCATATTTATCTTATAGTGTAGTTATGAAGAATAAATGGGGTGATGCCTATTAGGTGCCTGGTACAGAGTAAGCACTCAACAAAATAAGAAGAAAGGGAGGAAAGGAAGAAGGAAGGAAGGAGAGGGAGGGAGGAAGGAAAGAAAGGAAGGAATGGATGAAGCGAGGGAAGGAGGGGAGAGAGGAAGGAAGGAAAGTTCATGAAAACAGAAAGTTCACCTGGAAATGTGGGCAAAGATTCACAGGTCACACTTCACCTGCCTCAGAATTCTTTCCACCCAGCCTGGACTCTGAGAAGCATGCTGGGCCATCCTCCCTGGGCCTCCCAAGGCAGACAGCATTTCCAGGAGTACCATGCCTGGTGTTTAATGCTCTCACAAGTCTTCCTTTTAAACGGGTTGCCACAGGAATAGAGCTCCTGTACTGGCAAAAGACTGGCAGAAGGAATAAGGAGGGGGGGAAACATCCACCCTCATGTATTCTCACTAGGAAATTATCCCTAGCCTTTGATATATTAAAATTGAAAAGCCGGTAAATGCCGGTTGTCATGGCAACATCTTGCATGCTGCCCCACGCTTGGTGGTGTAAGTTCACTTTCCTTTGGGTGTTGCGGCCTAATTAACTGTTATTTTTGTCAGTGTGGAGGAAGAGCCCACACTTGGGAGGGTTTGGCGGTGATTGCAGTCCCTGTGGACTAAGTTAATTTTCATAGGCTACAAAGAGAGAAATGGCTGAGCCCCAGTCATATTTATAGTCTCAGGAAAGTTGCCAGTGTTTAAGTAAGAGTCAGAGAAAATATTCGCGTACACCCCAACTTCTCTCTTTGGCAATTTCAATTTCTCTAGCAATCGCAAAACTTATTTGGGATGGAGAGGGGATAATCGACAGCAGTTAAGCCACACCAAGGATCAGTCCTTTGTTCCTGGCTCCAGCTGACTTTGCACCCCTGCCCCCCTACCGCCCCACCAGGCACACATACACTCATGTGCCTGGCCTCATTGGAATGTCTAGCTTTGCACCGTCATCCTGTGAAGTTGGTACCACGCACTAACAGCGTGCAAGCAAAGCTAGCAGGGACATTTGAAAGCCACTTAATGTGTATCTATATCTCCACACCCAACTCTGTCTCAGTTATGCCGGCCAACTTGGTGGATGCAGCCAATTCCCTAGAGATCTCCAGGAAAGAATTCCATGTTGCCACAAGCCTGAACGTCAGAAAGCTGTCTTGTTGCAGTTTAAACCAATTTGTTTTCAATTTGGATTCTTAGATGAGTTGGAGATGACCTGTTATAATATGAATTGCTCAACTCATCTCTTTCTTAATTTTTTTCTGCTTCCTGCCACGTGTTTTGATAAATTTATTTATTTATTTTTGGCTGTGTTGGGTCCTTGTTGCTGCACGCGGGCTTTCTTTTAGTTGTGGCGAGCGGGGGCTACTCTTCATTGCAGTGCGTGGGCTTCTCATTGCGGTGGCTTCCCTTGTTGCAGAGCACGGGCTCTAGGCATGCAGGCTTCAGTAGTTATGGCACACGGGCTCAGTAGTTGTGGCTCGTGGGCTCTAGAGTGCAGGCTTCAGTAGTTGTGGCACATGGACTTAGTTGCTCTGCAGCATGTGGGATCTTCCAAGACAAGGGCTCGAACCCATTACCCCTGCATTGACAGGCGGATTCTTAACAATTGCACCACCAGGGAAGCCCTGCCACGTGTTTTTGTTTTTTTTTTTTAACATCTTTATTGGAGTATAACTGTTTTACAACGGTGTGTTAGTTTCGTCCTCAAGTCCATGCTCTAGTAGGTCTGTGTTTTATTCCCGTCCTACCACTAATCTCTTCATGACATTTTTTTTTCTTAGATTCCATATATATGTGTTAGCATACGGTATTTGTTTTTCTCCTTCTGACTTACTTCACTCTGTATGACAGACTCCAGATCTATCCACATATGGTATTTGTCTTTCTCTTTCTGACTTACCTCACTTAGTATGACAATCTCTAGTTGCATCCATGTTGCTGCTGCAAATGGCATTATTTGGTTCTTTTTCATGGCTGAGTAGTATTCCATTGTATATGTGTACCACATCTTCTTTATCCATTAATCTGTCAATGGACATTTAAGTTGTTTCCATTTAAGTTGTTTCTTGGCTATTTTGAATAGTGCTGCTATGAACATAGAGGTGCATGTATCTTTTTGTATAGTTTTGTCTGGTTATATAGGGTTGGGCTTTTAAAACATTTCTTCTGGGCTTCCCTGGTGGCGCAGTGGTTGAGAGTCCGCCTGCCAATGCAGGGGACACGGGTTCGTGCCCCGGTCCGGGAGGATCCCACATGCCGCGGAGCGGCTGGGCCCGTGAGCCATGGCCGCTGAGCCTGCGC
>NC_041227.1:60005669-60023363 GCF_002837175.3 Physeter macrocephalus
CGTCCGGAGCCTGTGCTCCGCAACGGGAGAGGCCACAACAGTGAGAGGCCCGTGTACCACAAAAACAAAAAAACAAACAAACAAAAAACCATTTCTTCCTATATGTTCTCTCTCTTGAGGAGTTGAAGGGAAATCTTTCTGGTTCTTCTCTAGTTCTGTGTTTCCATTTCTGAGCAAACCTCTCTGTAAGGATCCTTCTATCTTTCCCTCTTATCTTCCATTCCCTCTGTGTCTCTCCTCAAATCACTCTCTCTCTCTCTCCTATAACCTTCAGAACCCAGAGAAGATGGGAGATAGTGAGGTTTGACAAGTGTGGTGGGCATTTTTTGGTTTTGTGTGGTCAGCATCTCTTCCTCCTACTTCTGGTCATGACACCCCAGTTGTCCTGAGAGGGACCACCTTGTGTTCTCAGACCGCATCACTCAGGTGATGCCATCCTCAACTCCAACAGGAAGCATGTGACTCAGCCTGGCCAATCAGAGCACCATATCCCTGGGCCTTGGTGATTGTTTTACTGGGGGCAGGTGACTTAATCAGAGTTGAGACAGAAAAACAAAAGCTTTTCTGCTGAGCTTGAGCTGTGAGATTGCAAGCCTGGCTCTCCAGAGCATGATGCAGCAAGACTACGGGTCTAAGATAACCACATCTCCTTGGCTCCCATCATCACCTTGTCCCACGGATGGGAAGCAGCTGAAAGAGGCCAGGGGACCTGAATGTCCAGGTCTCAAGTAGATCCTTCACCAGGGTTCCACTTGGTCAAGATTTGTATACTCGTCATTAAAAAGATACCCCTCCCCAACATTAGATCTACATAGTTTTTGTGGTAAAGAGTGTGGTCTCCAAAGTCACGCAGACCTGGTCTCTATTCCAGCCTCCACCAATCATGGGCTGCATGAACTTGGGCAAGTCACTTGGCCTCTCCAGAGCCTCAGTTTCCTCATCAGTAAGTTGGGGATATTAGCACTTTTGTCATAGATTGTTGTGAGAATTTAATGAGGACATAGAGGTATATGCTTTATCACAGTACCTGGAACCTACAAATATTCTAAAATGTCATTATTAGCTCAAAAACAAAAACCCCCACAAAACCCAAGAGTAGCTATCTAGGCTCTAGAAGACTATGAGTTTGCCATGGGCTTTGGATGAATGCTACGGTAGATGGGGGAAAGGGAAGTCGGTTTATTCTATCACTTAGAAAGAAAAGGGATTGGGGGTAGGGTAGCCATGATGAAAGGAACACAGAACTTTAAGGAATGGCTTAAGACTTAGTCTTCAAAGAGCTGCCACTCCTTGACAGTAGCCATTTTTTTTTTTTTTTTTTTTTTTTGTGGTATGCGGGCCTCCCTCTGTTGTGGCCTCTCCCGTTGCGGAGCACAGGCTCCGGACGCGCAGGCCCAGCGGCCATGGCTCACGGGCCCAGCCGCTCCGCGGCATGTGGGATCCTCCCAGACCGGGGCGCGAACCCGGTTCCTCTGCATCGGCAGGCGGACGCGCAACCACTGCGCCACCAGGGAAGCCCCGACAGTAGCCATTTTATGCTTGACTGTCAGCTGTGACAAGCTGGAAGTGGCCAATCTTTGCAGACGGGCAGATAGTGTAGCTATCACATTATCCTGCTATAAATTAACACTTCAACATGAAACTGGTGTTGAAATGCAGCTCAAATCAATTCTACCACCCTCTCTTCAGTCTTGCCTTGCATTTATTGCCCTCTGATTCATATTGGGCATCCAATGAACCCAACTGGCCTCCACTCCATTTTTGTTACCAGCCTGGGGAAAGAAAAGGAGGATTCTGCTCACCTGCAAGTAATAACTCGAAACAGTGGTAGAGCTCGTGCCAGTGGCTGGCTCTTTGCTGTTGTCATTGTTGTCTCATTCTCAGTCATTATTGTTGGCTTCTATTGTAGACTCAAGCGGTGTTTGAAATCTCAGCCCCTTTCATTTCTCCTTTGCTCTGAAGGGAACAGCTATGCACAGCCCACCAGTGGGGAAATTTCTTCCTCTATCATTTTACGCTACATTGCAACAGAAGTCGCATGACTCCAAAGGATGCTTTTGACTTTAAATTTCATGTGATCTATTTATCCAATACACGTGTTGAATTAGAAATTGATTTGTCACTCCCAGATAATAATGTTCAGAACGGCGCTTCCTGCATGAATCATTATCTTCGGCCTGGAGTTGTTCTACTAATGAATATGCATGAGCCCAGAGAGGGGGAAGAGAGATTTGCACAACCTGTTTCCTGGAGGAGCCTCAGATGGTTCAGCTCAATGTTCTGAGTTGAGGCTTCCAGAGCCAAGCCCAGGGTCTGCCTCAGCAGCCACAGCTCGTTCAGGCTTCTCGGAACACCTGCTCCCTGGTGGTGGTGAGTGCCCGTTGCCGGTGACAGCGGGGAGCCCACGCGGCCAGGGAAATGTTGCTGCTCGTTCATTCATGAGCCATGAACTTAGCGGAGGGTTAGAAGGCAGCGGAAGCGAAGTGGGCGCACAGTGTCCTTCAGAAATGCCAGCTGGAGAATCGAGAAACCATGAGGGCTGCCTGCTGGCTCTGCCTCCAAGGAAGCAGGAATTAGAAACAAGAGGGTAAAGAGTGATTATCAAAGACAAATGCTGTCTGCTGGCTGCAGCCATGGTGAGAAAAGGAGGCTCTTCCCAAATGAGCAGCTGAATGTCAAATAAAGGTGGGTTGGGGATGCATCGCTGAGGAACCAGCTGCCCTGCAGTCCCAGAGCAGCTTGGCCACATCTCCATGCTGTCGTGGTTTGAGGCCCTTTTCTCAAGATCCAGGCTTCAGTCTCTGAGACAGAACTTGTTTCCTGCCACAGAAGAGGTGGTTCTTCAGAATATCTCATGCCATTTGGATGGGTTTCATATGCAATCAAAGTTTCTAGACGCTGAAGCTCTCTCTCTCGTATCTTCTGCAGTGATCGGAAGGAATCATGTTTATGGATCAGCTACTCTGCTCTAGGCATTGCCCCAGATAGAACTACAATCGTTTCTGAAATATATGAATGTCCCTTTTCCTCAGCCAGAGCACCCACTGCCCTGGAAAGGAAAGATTGTGATAGTTACGGCAGAAACACAAAGAGAAAGGAGCAATGTCCAATTTTTGACTCCCCAAATAGGCTCTCAATGCCCATAATGAGATAATAGTTTCTCTTTCTCTTTCTCCCTGTCTCTCTCTCGCTCTCTCCATATATATATATATATATATATTGCTCCAGAGAAACAAAACCAATAGGAGATATATCTATATGATATATACAGGTTCTGTTTCTCTGGAGAACACTGTGTGTATATATATATATATATATATATGAAGAGAGAGAGAGATTGATTTATTATAGGAATTGCCCATATGATGACAGAGGCTAAGAAGTCCCATAATCTGCCATCTGCAAGCTGAAGAACCAAGAAAGCTGGTGGTGTAACTCAATCTGAGTCCAAAGGCCTGAGAACCAGGGAAGTCGATGGTCTAAGTCTCGGTCCAAGTCTGAAGGCCCAAAAACCAGCAACACCAATGTCCAAGAGTAGAAAAATATGGATGTCCCAGCTTAAGCAGAGAGAGCAAATCTCCCCTTCCTCTGCCTTTTTCTTCTATTCAGGCTCTCAGTAGACTGGGTGATGCTCATTGGTATAGGTGAGGGTGGATCTCTTTACTCAGTGTACCAGTTCAAATGCTAACTTCTTGCAGCAACATGGATAGATCTAGAAATTATCATACTAAGCGAAATAAGTGAGAAAGAGAAAGACAAATATCAGATGATATCACTTATATGCGGACTCTAAAATATGATACAAATCAACATATCTATGAAACAGAAACAGACTCACAGACATAGAGAACAGACTTGTGGCTGCCAAGAGGGAGAGGGGATAAGGGAGGGAAGGATTGGGAGTTTGGAACTAGCAGAGGCAAACTATTATATATAGGATGGATAAACAACAAGGTCCTAGTGTATAGCACAGGGAACTATATTCAATATCCTGTGACAAACCATAATGGAAAAGAATATGAAAAAGAATATATATATGTATTAATAAAACTGAGTCACTTTGCTGTACAGAAGAAACTAACACAACATTGTAAATCAACTATACATCAAAAAAATTTAAAAAAAAACAAAAACAAATGCTAACTTCTTCCAGAAACACCCTAACAGACACACCCAGACATAATTTTTGACCAGCTATCTTGGCATCCCTTAGACCAGTCAAGTTGACACATAACATTAACCATCACAGTGGTCACTCTGCAGTGGACACCAGCACAGGACACGCAGGGCCAAGACAAGACCCAGAATCCCACAGTGGCAGCCAGAGAGGACAGGGAACAGCACATGGACAGAGACCACTTCTCCTTGGCTTTGAAACACCTGACCTTCATGAGGGCAGACACCACCTTCGAGAGATAGAGGAGAAAGAGCCCAGGAGAGAGGAGACAACCACCCCAGAGGGCTTTGACTGTTGGCTGATGCTTTGCCAAGACTGAGTTAGCTTGAAAAAGTGATGTAAAACCAGTACCTCTAGAACTCCTATCCCAGGCATCCCAGAGGTGGGGATGTTGAACACAATGAGATCATTTACAAAAAATGGAGGAAGTTACACAGATCCCTAGCTCACCTGAAGTCTAGTGAGGAAACGTCAAATCTCCTGCATGTGGGGCCGGTCCAGGGTTTCAAAGGATCCCAGGGCAGCACGTTCCTGCTGGGCAAGGCCAGAATTGTGACCCATCAATGCAAAGCCACTGCTTTTTACAGCAGCACTCAGTGCCCAACCGGGGAAGGGAGCATTAGTGTGCGTGGCCTGCAATGGTCCTACTATACTTACTGGCCTGGAATGTTCTTTTTATTTTATTTTATTTTATTTGTGGAACACGGGCCTCTCACTGCTGTGGCCTCTCCCGTTGCGGAGCACAGGCTCCGGACGCGCAGGCTCAGCGGCCATGGCTCACGGGTCCAGCCGCTCCTTTCTTCTATTCAGGCTCTCAGTAGACTGGGTGATGCTCATTGGTATAGGTGAGGGTGGATCTCTTTACTCAGTGTACCAGTTCAAATGCTAACTTCTTGCAGCAACATGGATAGATCTAGAAATTATCATACTAAGCGAAATAAGTGAGAAAGAGAAAGACAAATATCAGATGATATCACTTATATGCGGACTCTAAAATATGATACAAATCAACATATCTATGAAACAGAAACAGACTCACAGACATAGAGAACAGACTTGTGGCTGCCAAGAGGGAGAGGGGATAAGGGAGGGAAGGATTGGGAGTTTGGAACTAGCAGAGGCAAACTATTATATATAGGATGGATAAACAACAAGGTCCTAGTGTATAGCACAGGGAACTATATTCAATATCCTGTGACAAACCATAATGGAAAAGAATATGAAAAAGAATATATATATGTATTAATAAAACTGAGTCACTTTGCTGTACAGAAGAAACTAACACAACATTGTAAATCAACTATACATCAAAAAAATTTAAAAAAAAACAAAAACAAATGCTAACTTCTTCCAGAAACACCCTAACAGACACACCCAGACATAATTTTTGACCAGCTATCTTGGCATCCCTTAGACCAGTCAAGTTGACACATAACATTAACCATCACAGTGGTCACTCTGCAGTGGACACCAGCACAGGACACGCAGGGCCAAGACAAGACCCAGAATCCCACAGTGGCAGCCAGAGAGGACAGGGAACAGCACATGGACAGAGACCACTTCTCCTTGGCTTTGAAACACCTGACCTTCATGAGGGCAGACACCACCTTCGAGAGATAGAGGAGAAAGAGCCCAGGAGAGAGGAGACAACCACCCCAGAGGGCTTTGACTGTTGGCTGATGCTTTGCCAAGACTGAGTTAGCTTGAAAAAGTGATGTAAAACCAGTACCTCTAGAACTCCTATCCCAGGCATCCCAGAGGTGGGGATGTTGAACACAATGAGATCATTTACAAAAAATGGAGGAAGTTACACAGATCCCTAGCTCACCTGAAGTCTAGTGAGGAAACGTCAAATCTCCTGCATGTGGGGCCGGTCCAGGGTTTCAAAGGATCCCAGGGCAGCACGTTCCTGCTGGGCAAGGCCAGAATTGTGACCCATCAATGCAAAGCCACTGCTTTTTACAGCAGCACTCAGTGCCCAACCGGGGAAGGGAGCATTAGTGTGCGTGGCCTGCAATGGTCCTACTATACTTACTGGCCTGGAATGTTCTTTTTATTTTATTTTATTTTTTTTGTGGAACACGGGCCTCTCACTGCTGTGGCCTCTCCCGTTGCGGAGCACAGGCTCCGGACGCGCAGGCTCAGCGGCCATGGCTCACGGGCCCAGCCGCTCCGCGGCACGTGGGATCTTCCCAGACCGGGGCACGAACCCGTGTCCCCTGCATCGGCAGGCGGACTCTCAACCGCTGCGCCACCAGGGAAGCCCTGGAATGTTCTTTTTGTTTACTCATTCTTCCATGGCAAGTCCAGAGTGGCATTCGGTCTAATGGAAGAGTGACAAGGACAGAGATTGTTAGACTCTAAAATGGGAAGAGCCCCTTTGGAAATATGACAGAAGACTCTGTGGGTTCTGTGAGAGCACAGAGGAGGGGCAACTCTGTCTGCCAAGTGGAAATTAGAGTGCTTTGTGGCAGAAGGAACATTCTAAATGACACATGAACGACATCCTGGCTACTCAAAATGTGGTCCATAGACCCGCAGTATCAGTATCACCTGGGAGCTTGTGAGAAATGCAGAATCCCAGGCCCTGCCCCAGTCCTGCTAAATCAGAATCTGCATTTTAACAAGATCCCAGGTGATTCATATGCATGTTAAAGTTGGGGGAAAACACATGGCAGGCACTGTATCGGGAGGGACCCAGGGGCTCTTGGGCCCCTAAGAACCCTCCATGATCCAGTAGGAAGCAGCTGACACAGCACACCGGCCCACCCCTCTCCGGGCTCCCAGAGCCTGAGCTGTGTCACAAACTTTCCAGGACATAATCAAACTAAGAGTCCCCTGAGGCACCAATGCACAAACTGTGAAAATCAGATTTTCCTTTAAATCAAGCCTTACAAAGTGTTTAAAATAGACTTAGAAATGCCAGAGAATCTCCCCTGCTAAGGAAAATGATACAGCACGGATCCAAAGAAGAACTTGTCAGAGGGAGAAAGAGATCCAAAATGCACATCCCAAGACAAAGAGACAGAGAGAGAGAGACAGAGTGAGGCATGGGGAGAGGAAGGGAGAGGCAGCCAGAGGAATGGAGGAAGAGAGAGGGAGAGAAATGGGAGGGGAGGAAGTCGTGGAGAAAGAGAGAGAGATGGGATGGAAAAAAGAGAGATGGGGAAGAAATGGTTGGGAGAGAGCTGAGAAAGGGAGATGGGGGAGAGAGGAGGGAGATGGAGAAGAACTGGACACACTTGGGAGAGAGACATGGGGGGAGAGATGAGAGAGGGAGAGAGAGAAGAGGAAAGAAAGAGATGGAGATGTGAGGCTGGAGAAAGAGGAGGAAAAAATGAGAGGAGAGAGAGAGAGAGAGGGTTTGAGTCAAACTGGAAATCAGAGGAGGTGAGGAAGAAGAAGAACTTGTTGGACTCGCTCCACTCTCTGGAGCCACATGGAGCCAATCAAATAAGAACGTAGGGAGAATCTGCCCTGGTCCCGAACCCAGGCCTCTCTGTAAGTGGCCCTAACTCCCTTTCTAAGAGGCCTTTCCCCCATTTCCAGCTGCAGCCACCACCCCAACCAGCAGGCGTCCTTCCCAAACACACGCTCACACTCCCATGCCCTTCTCACCTTATCCCAGGGCAACTCCCATGCACTCTTCAAGCCCCAATTCCAACCCCTGTTCCTGGCCCAATTGGCTTCACACAGGATGAAATGCTCCATCCTCCACGCATCACAGCGATCCCTCTCACCAGATCCTCTCTGGGACCACTTCTCTCCCCAGCAAAGGTTCCTGTCTACTTGTATGTCTCCTCTATCAGACCCTGAGCTCCTTGAGGACAAGGGGTGATGTCTTATTCAATTCTGTAACTCCGGCACCTAGCAGATGCTTTGTCAGAGTTGGCACTCAGTAAGTGTTGGTAGAATAACTTTAGTCTTTCCGAGAGATATCGAAAGAAAATCGTATCTCAGCTTCAAAGATAATAGAGTTTTTCTTAGTGCAAATGAGTAGAAGGCCACAATCTAGATTCCATAAGACCAATATGTGATTTAAAAAAACATTGCCACTCTCCACCTCCATGCCAGTGGCAGACATCAGTAATCAATCAGGGCACTCTCCTACTGATTCCAGATGTGACCTCAGAATCTTTCCCAACACCATGGTAACCCAGACACTGACAATTGATTGGAGTTAGCTTATTGGTTTCCATCACCCAGACATTCAAAAGAACCAGTAAAATTGATTCTGTTGGGTAAAAAACAAACAAAAAAATTTTACATGCTATAAGCATTTATGAACACATGCACATATACATGTTTATAATAATTACTGATAATTATTGTGCAAAGTGCTTTCCATACATTATCTCAGTTAGTCCTCAGAAAAAACCTCATGAGTTTGGAACTATGATTACCCCTGTTTACAGATAAGAAAACCAAGTTTCAGAGTGATTAAGTAGCTGCCCAAGGTTAGTAAATAAAGTGAAAATTAAAGCCTTGTTTGTCTGAAGTCAAGATCAATAATATGAACAATTATGCTACAGTCTTCAGTAAGAAAAACAATTAGTAAATTCAATGGCCTCCTGTTCAGATTATTTTTGAGGTGGTTCTAATCATTGCTGTTAATCGTTTCTTCATTTTGTCATCAACGTTTAAAAGTTTAAAACGTTTAAAAGTCGCATCAGAGAACCAGATCCAGTCATCCCTTCTGTGTGTCTACATCTTCGAAACCAGGTATAAGATTTCACCGGTTTTATAAATTTGTCATCATAATAGTTATCACTTACTGAGAGTTTACCATGTGCCTGGTACTGTGCAGATTAGATGATTACCTCATCTACTCCTCAGTATAATCCTATGCAAAAGGCTAATTATAAGATGCAAAAACTGAGGTTTAGAGAGGATTCCAAACCTGCTTAAGACTGCACAGCTGGTAAGAGTCAGGATTTGAACTCAGGCCATTTGACTCCACATCCAGCATCTCTAATCCCCATGCAGTGCCTCCAGCTGGTCTTGGTACAGCTCTTGCCCTAACACAGCCATAAACACACAGGAGAAAAGACGTAACATATTCCATGATGCATATAAACTAGAGTTTATTTTTACTTCCGGGTAAAATTGTTCCCAGCACTGACTTACTTAGCAAAACATTAGGTTTTTTTAATACCATCTTTTTGCTTTTGTTAAACTAACTGCCATCTTTGTCTATAATTTTGAATTCCCGTTTTCCACTTCAAATCTATCATGTAAGTCGACGTTGACAAAAAGAGAGCTCAAGAGCTCCTGGAAGTGGGCTTCTTCCATCTGGTGCTCTCTCTCCACCTGCCTGATAGTGGGAGCCATCACAGCTTGATCATTTAAGCTCCATGGTTCCTGCCATTCAGCTTCTATAAAACTACAGTCTTCTCTTCAACAGGAATATCCTAGTCTTGTTATTTGCAGGGAGATTCAGCTAGCCAGGGGAAGAAGTTGGAGGCTGAAGTGTTTGAGCAGAGGTAAAAATCTTGGGTGAAAATTTGCAGAGAGGAGAGAAGATTGGAGTTTCTGGACCACTGCTTTATGCTAAATGCAACCTTTATTAGGTCACCAAATAAGGAAATGATGTCTCTTTTCCCCTAGTCTGCTGGGATGGCAGCCAATTGCTTCTTAGGCTCTGCTGATCTTGTGCAAAGAGGCAATATAGCAGACCAGCTAGGTCCAAATTCAGCTTTGCTCTTTCCTAGCCGTGTGACCTTGCAAAGGTTGGCCAGCCTCTCTGGACTTCACACACCTCATCTGTGCAATAGGGATAAAGAACTTATTACAATGTCGAGAACATACACTAGTTTCTGCCACGTTGAAAACTCCATGTGAGTGTTAATGATAAATATGAGACACATTAACACACTGGGTTGATGGAATATGTCAGAAGCATATTTACTGAAGGATTGATGAGACCTTAAGTCTCCAGGGAAAGGAAAAGGGCACTCCCCTCTACGGTGGCAGCTTTGGAACATGAGGACGCTAGGGTCCCTCATCCTCCTCCCCCAGGACATACCTCCATCCTGCCCTTTCCTTGTCCTCATCTCTTGCCTGGAACAACCAACATGGGTAATAAAAAATATGTCAGTCACATCATAATATCAGCTTCCATTTTTTGATAGCCTATGCTGTGCCAGGCACTAGGATAGGCAATTACATGCATGCCTTCCTCCTCCTGACAAGCAGGCAGGGTGCATATTAGTATCTCCACTCGCTGGGGAGGTGTAAGGAAGTTAAGGATGATGCCCAGGGGCACAGGGGCAAGTGGCAGAAATGAAATTTGAAGCCAGTTCTGTCTCATTTCAACTCCTGAACTCCCCTTTGCAGACACCCTCTTAGATTGGGTTCCCCTGAAAGCAGAACCTGAGACATGGGCATGGATGCAGGAAATATGCTTGGGAGGTGACTTAGGAGGCAGGAGAAGTGAGAGGAGACAGTGAGGTGGAGAAGGAGGGACGGGCAGCAGAGTAGAGCTGTTACCACGGTGGGCAAGCAGGGTGCAATCGTGCAAAGACCCTCTGAGGACCCATGTAGACTGTGCCTCAGATTCATCCCAGGAAGGGTGGACCTGGGACATTTCTCCCCCGATGCCCATTGGTTGAGGGCTAGTGCCCAGGGACTAGTGCCCTCCTGCATGCAGCCAGGTAAATTCTGTGCAGGCGCTGAGCCCCTTGATCAGAGAAAGCGGGGGGTTGGAAGAGGGGGGAGATACCTGTAGTTTGTACCTGAGGTGAGACATCTGGAGCATGTACACAGCTGTCCACATCTGAAATCAGGTCAGCCAAGGGGGTGCTGGTCTGGGCACCAAAGGTGTCTGTATACAGTACCCCCTCACACAGCCTCATTGGATCCCTGGATACGTCTGGACAGGAGTTTCACTTTCTGAGGGGAAGGTGCAGCTGTAGGCTGAATGTTTGTCTGCCCTCAACATTCAAATGTTGAAGCCTAACTTCCAGTGTGATATTAAGAGGTGGTGCCTTTTGGGTGGTGATGAGCTCATGAGGGTGGAGCCCTCATGAATGGTGTTAGTGCCCTTATAAAAGGGACCCTGTAGAGCTCCCTTGCCCACATGAGGACACAGGGAGAAGATGGCCATCTTTGAACCAGGAAGTGAGCTCTCACCAGACACTGAATCTGCCAGGCGCCTTAATCTTAAGTCCAATTTTCACTTCCCGGCCTCCAGAATAGCCAGAAATAAATTTCTGTTGTTTGTAAGCAGCCCAAATGGACTAAGATGGGTGCATACATTTCTTTTGCTTCTCACTTGATTTGGGAGGAAAACAGTCAAGACATGAGGAAATGAAGGAATCTAGGTGATAACACAGTCTTCTCTCATGTTAAACTGCCGGGCTTCTAATTCTGCTCTGCCACACACTAGATCTGCAGTTTGGGGTAAATTATTTTAATATTATGTCTTTCCGTTTCCTCGTCTGTCCATTCTTCTCAGAGGAAGTGTCTATTGGGCAATAACTATCTAAATAAATATCTATCTTTATGTGCCAGGCCTTATTCTGGGCACGACGAATACCCTACTAAATAAATATCTATCTCTATGTGCCAGGCCTTATTCTGGGCATGAAAAATACCCTACTGAACAAAACAGGACACCCCCCATCCAAATCTCCACACTCACTCACCTTATTTTCCACTGGGTGAATACAGACAATACACAGAAGAAAATGTAAGATACTGTGAATTAAAGCATGAAGAGACATGCAGAAAATGTGGGCCAGGGGGGAGTGGGGAGGAGCATTCTGTGTTAAGGTGATTATTAGGTAGAGCCTTCCTGAGAAGGAGGCATTTGAATAAAGACAGGACAGGGATGAAGGGGGAAGCATGTGGCTATCTGACAGAAGGGCTTTCCAGCCAGAGGAAGCAGCAAGTGCAAAGACCCCGGGGTGGGATTCTGCCTGGTGAGTTCCAGGAATATCAGGAAGGCTGTGTGGCTGAAGTAGATTGAGTGGAGGGTGAGAATAGGTGATGAAATCAGACAGGAAAGTGGGGAGTGGCACCCTGCGGACCCTGGATTTCACCGTGAGTGGGATGTGAAGTTGTAGGAGGGTTTTGAGCAGAGAAGTGACATGGTGTGACATATTTTTGTAACATCACTCTGGCTGTGTTAAGAATAGACTGTGAGGGGGCAGGGGCAGAAACAGAGAGAGAGAGAGTCAGGAGGCCACTGCAGCAATGGGGGTGATCCACGATGGGGGTGTGGGCTAGGGTGGTATCCGTGGAGGTGGTGAGAAGTGATGGATTTTGTAAAATGTGCATAACGCTTTCCAGACCTTAGACACACCACCTCGTCCAATTTCCACAAAGACTCGAATGAGGTAGGGATTACCATCTTCCATTTTTACATATGAAGAACAGAAAGCTGAGCACCTGCCCGAGGTCACACAGCTGACACGTGGTCAGACCAAGCCGAGGACACGGGTCTCCTGAGTCAATTCTTTAAGGTATTTCCCCAAATCCAATGACCCTCCTGCTGCACTTCAGTCAATAGATTGTATTGTCTGTGAAGACTCCACTTCTTGAGAACAGTGCTTTCTAAATGTACTCCACCACAAGGCCCC
The DNA here is from genome assembly GCF_002837175.3 of Physeter macrocephalus. Classification (NCBI taxonomy): domain Eukaryota; kingdom Metazoa; phylum Chordata; class Mammalia; order Artiodactyla; family Physeteridae; genus Physeter; species Physeter macrocephalus. Next base: position 60,018,429 of record NC_041227.1, read on the forward strand.
CATTTCCAGAGCCAATTAGGAATCGAGTATAAATATGTTCTTGGCAGATCCAAGACCTAGAGAGAGAGTGAGAGAAGCAGAGAGGGTAGCACTGAAAATTCTGGTGCTTTGCAGGCAGGGATCAATTCCTTAGGATATATTTTTCCCTTTACTTGAGGTTGTAAGTGGAAACTTAATTAAAAGTGTGACTTGATTCAGAGGGGCACGGAGGATGTGACACTTTAGAAATACGACAGTGCTGGGTTTGGCAGAGATTCTGAGAAAATGCCTCCGCGAGACTTCAGACATCTGCATGCAGGATGATACAGAGGGAGACTTCAGAAAGACAGAACTGTACCATCAAATATGTTATAATGTATAACATATAATGGTAGTGGAAGGTATTTAGCCAGCCCTGACCTCCCCCTATAGCTCCAAACTCGTGTGTTGAGTTGTGTACCTACATCTTCACTTGGATAGAGAATCAGCATTTCAGACCTGTAAGCCCCAAATGACCCCCCAGCTCCCACCACCCGAACCTGCTCCTTCTGATCTGATCTTTCCAACTCCGTTAACACACCGCCACCCACTCAGCGCCTCCAGCAAACACTTAGCAGTAGTCCTTGATTTCCCTCTCTCCTCCTCACCTCTAAGATCCAGTGTCTCTTAAGTGCCGTCTGTTCTGCTTCCAGAATGTGTCTCTGCTCCGTTCCTTTCTCTCCACCCCCACTGATAAAACTCTCGGTGTCACCATCTCGTGAGGAGTTACTGCAGCCTCCTTTCCCTGCCCTACTCCAATCCACATGGAGCCAGTGTGAGCCTTTTACAGCATGAAATGTAAACCTGAACAGGTGTGTATCCTTAGAATAAAAGACAAACTCTTTAAGATCTTGTATGATCTGGCGGCTAACTTCTTCTCTAATCTCGGCTAATGCAGAGATTATCTCCCGTTTATCACAGTTTACCAGCCACCTGGCCTTTTTTCGGATCCTTCCATGCACAATGCCCTTTCCCTCCTCTGGGCTTTGCAGATGCTGTTGTCTCCTCTGCCTAAAATGCTCTAGGGTCAGCTGTTCTCAAGACTGGTTCCTCCTCCTCATCCTTGAGCTCCCAGATCAAATACACTCTCCTCGGAAAGACTTTCTCTCGTGACATTTTCTCAGAGTTTCCCAACCTCAGGGCTGTTGGCATCTGGGGCCAGATCACTGTCTCTTGTGCGGACCGTCTTGTGCATTGTGGGAGGCTTAGCAGCTTCCCCGGCCTCAATCCACTAGATGCCCTTAGCACTTCCCTGCAAGTTGTGACTACCCAAAATATCTCAAGATATAGCCAAATGTCCCCTGGGGAGGGGATGGAACAAGTCATCTTAAGTCATAGTTAAGAACTATTTCCCATCTAGAGTTTCCCTGACAGCTGTGTTTTACCTTTTAGCCCTTTGGGCTCTTTTTTTTTTTTTTCATGTATTTCACATTCTCTGCAGTTAGCTTTTGTATTATTGTGTTCTCATGTTGCCCTCAAGAATGTAATCTCCGTGAATGAAAGAACTTTGACTATTTTATTTATAGTCTGAATCCCCAGAACCTAGGAAAGTGGAAATTGCTCGACAGATGTCCACTGAATGAACAAATAGTAGTTGATATTCATTAAATGCTTACCATGAGCCGAGCTCTGTGCTAAGCGCTGCTCGTGTGTTAGCTTATTTAATGCAGCTAATGAGGTCGGTAATACTGTTATTCCCATTTTCAGGTGTGGAAAAGAGAGATTCAGAGAGATCAAGTCATGAAGCAAGTAAGAGACAGAACCAGGATACAAACCCCTGAGTCTGCTTAACTGCTGAGCTCTGTTGCCTTCATGTCTCCATTGATGAAAATATCAACCATGTAATTTTCCAAACTGGAAGCTTTTGTTTTGTTTTGTTTGAATTTTTATTGGAGTATAGTTGATTTACAATGTTATGTTAGTTTCTGCTGTATGGCAAAGTGAATCAGTTAAACATATACCTATATCCACTCTTTTTTAGATTCTTTTCCCATATAGGTCATTACTGAGTATTGAGAAGAGTTCCCTGTGCTAGGCAGTAGGTCCTTACTAGTTATCTATTTTATGTATAGTAGTGTGTATGTGTCAATCCCAATCTCCCAATTTATGCCTCCCCCCTCCCTTTGCCCCCAGTAACCATAAGTTTGTTTTCTACATCTGTGACTCTATTTCACAAACTGGAAGGTTTGAATCGTTCTTGACTCTTCCTTCCTTTCTGTGTCCTATCAGTCCTTCAACCCATTAATTAGACCCCATAAATGCTACTTAAATTCAGCCCCTCTTCTCCATCCTGTTGCCATCAAATTCATCAAGGTCCTCATCAATTCATAGCTGGTACTAGGAAGAGCCTCCTAAATCTGGTTTCTACACTGCCAGCCTCTACCCACTCTTTATCACTTCTGTATGGCACCAGCATCCATGTCTCCATCAACTCAGGTCATGCTCTGGTTTTGAAAATGTCTGTTGGCTCCCTGGTACCTAGAAGATAAAGTCCAAACTACTTAATGTAACCTTGGGTATTTTAGTGATCTCTCTGAACTTCAGTTCCCCATCTATAAGAATGGGGAAAAGAAAATAACCTTTTCAGAGATATTTTAGGATTCAGTGGGACAAGGCAGGTGATCACTGATAAAGGATACTCAATAACATTGATTTCCTTTGCTTCCTTTTCTTCACAATCTGAACCCAATCTGCTTCTTCAACTTCATCTCCAGTCACTCTCCCCACTTATTCTCCTTTACCTAGTGAATTCCTATTTATCCTTCAAGTCACAGTTCAAATGTCTCTGACACTGTCACGTCTCCCCCCACTGTCTCTGGCAGAGTTGATGACCCCAGGTCTGGAGTCTCAGACCTCTACTCTAGCATTTAACATGTTGTCCTTTAAACATTTTGTTGTCATTATTTGTTTACAAATCCTCCTTCTCCATTAGACCAAGGGCAGAAATCTATGCATTTCTGGATGCCTAGCACTAAGCAGAGGGCCAAGCACATAGTGACTACTCAGTAAGTGACTACTTTCCATGTAGGGAAATTGCAACACAATTCTAGAATCACACAGACCTGGGAATCAATGCTAACACTGACCCAAATTTGTGGGACAATCTTAAGCAATTTATGTTTCCTTTCTGGATCCTGTTTTTTTTTCTCTTAAAAAATAGAGATTTTTATATATTCCTGAGAGGATATAGTAGATAATTAACATAAAATATCTAGTGTAGGCCTAGCACATGGTTGTCATTCAATAAATGGCATGATATTATTCCTACCCAAATTTATTTGTTAATTACTATATTCAAGTAAATTAGGGTCTACTAATATTCTAGGGAATCAAGAAAGCTAAAATATCGATACTTGGAATGATTTGGAAATAATACAAAGCACTGTATAACATAAGCCTAACTAAGGCCCAAAACAAGAGTTGTTATATATTGGTAGGAAGATGGCCTGGAAAAGTCAGGAAATACTTCCTGGAAGAGGCGGCATGATAGATAGTCTTCAAAGATGGCCACCACCAATTCCTTCCCTGCTTGTATGTACATGCTGCTTCACCCATCAAGAGATGAAAACCATTTCTCCTCTCAGTGAAATCTAGGCTGCCTGGTGACTTATCAATAGAATGAAAATGGAACTAGCTCTTACGAGGCCTGGCAGCTTCCACTTTTGCTCTTAGAAGCAGCCACCATGATATGAGACTCTTGGCCTGGACTACTGAATGATGAGATATCACACAGAGAGAGTCATGGTTGAAGGACAACTGAAGTGCCCAGCAATGGGAGGGAAACTTCTTGGACATTTGATCCCAGCCTAGGCAGCCAAGAGGGCAGCTGAGTGAAAGACATCAGCCAATGCCACATGGACCAGAAGAGCCGCCCTGATGAGCCCTGTCCCAATTCAAAATCCACAGAGGCATGAAAAATAATAAAACATTGCTGTTTTAAGCCGCTAAATTTGGAGATTATTTGTTGAAAAGCAATAGATAAAAGAAAGAGGTGGGAATTTGAATGTAGGTGAGCCTGACATGAAAGGGCAGGCATGGTGAGAAAGGTCTTCCAAATAGGGAAATCCAGTGTAATGTTTAAATTCATCCTAATGACTGCTCCAGGCTTACCCTCCACCCTCTCAACCCACATCCCCTCACCTGCTACACTCCAACCAGGCTGAAGGCCTCTCACACCCTCTTTTAACTCCCAGCCTCTGGACCTGCTCTTCCCACTGCTTCACTCTTTCTAGTCTTCTTTCAGCCCCCTTTTAGGCTCAAATGTTGCTTCTATAGGTGAGCTTTCCTTTGCCGTGTCCACAACTCAGCATGTATCACAGTGTTGCTCTTGTTAGTCTAATGACATTATTTCTTCAGGAGGTGATTAACTAATTGAGGGAAAGGAAAGCACTTACTGTAGAATGCAAACTAATTAATAAGGAAGGAATAAGGGAATTAGAAAATTACCATTTGCAACCATCATAGTAATAACTGATTTAGGCACAAATCACCAATAGATGCTAAAAGCAGTGGGTGTAAGTTTGATGAGGTACAGGATACTTGCATAGCCTCAGAGTATATGCCCTAACATTCTTGATTAATTACAAAGGCATAAAAGTAATTTTATAATGGAGAAACCTTTAATCAAGTGATCAAAGTTAATACCAATAGTGGTGGAACAAACTAATGTCATACACCAACTGAATGATCACTGAGAAGGACAAACCATCACTCGTTTAATAATCTGGTAAAAATGTATAACCTGAATCTAATCAGGAGACATCTGATAAACCAAAATTTATGGACGTTCTTTGCGGTACGTGGGCCTCTCACTGTTGTGGCCTCTCCCTTCGCGGAGCACAGGCTCCGGACGCGCAGGCTCAGCAGCCATGGCTCACGGGGCCAGCCGCTCCGCGGCATGTGGGGTCTTCCTGGACC
>NC_041227.1:60023795-60028854 GCF_002837175.3 Physeter macrocephalus
GCACAGGCTCCGGACGCGCAGGCTCAGCAGCCATGGCTCACGGGGCCAGCCGCTCCGCGGCATGTGGGATCTTCCTGGACCGGGGCATGAAACCGTGTCCCCTGCATCAGCAGGCGGACTCTCAACCACTGCGCCACCAGGGAAGCCCTATGGACATTCTTAACACTTTTCAAAACATGTCAATATCCCAAAGACAAAGAAAGACTGAGGCAACATTCCAGAGTAAAGACAGAGACATGAAAACTAAATGCAATGCATGATCCTGGATTGAATCCTGAACCTGAAAAAATATGCTATAAAGGGTGTTATAGGAACATCTGGCGAAATTATAATAAAGTCTATAGATTAGATAATTATATTGTGTGAATACTGAATTTTTTCTGATTTTGATTATTGTGCTGTGACTTAAGAGATGGTTCTTGGCACACACACTGAAGAATTTCATGGTAAATGGGGCATGATATATGAAACAAAATGTTTAAAAAACACTATGCATATATGTATGTATATATATATATATATACACACACACACGTAGAGAGAAAATAAAAGCAAACATGGAAAATTAACAGTTGATAAATACAGGTGAAGAGCATACATAATTTGTACTAGTCTTGAAACTTGTCTATAAGTTTGAAATCATTTCAAAATGAAACATTGGAAAAATAAAATATTGTATCAGATATTTGGTGGATAAAATACAATGTCATACAACTACACAGCCACCAATTTGGCTAAAATGTAAAAGAGGGACAATACCAAATGCTGGTAAGGATGTGGAGCAACTGGAAACTGTTTGGCAGTGTCTGCTGAAGCTGAACAAATTCATACCCTATGACTCAGCAATTTCATACTGAAATATGGACCTATAAAAACGCACATATATGCAAATTCTGCCAAAGAGTGTGCATTAGAATGTACTATACCATGGCTATACTTCACAGCCAAAATATAGAAACAACTCAAACATGTACCACATGGATAAACATATTGTTGCATATTATTCCCCAAATGGAACACTACACAGCAATGAAAAATGAATTATTTCTACTAACTAAAACAGAGAATGAAACTCACAAAAATATTAAGCAAAATAAATCAAATAAAAATAGTGCATCCTGTATGACTCCATTTATATCAAGTTCAAAAACAGGCAAAAACAAACCTGCAGTTGTTAGAAGCCAGGATAGTGGTTACCCCTTGTGGGTAAGGGGTTAGTGGCAAGAAATGGACATGAAAGTACTTCTGGAATTCTCCTAATGCTTTGTTTGCTGATCTGGGTGCTGCTTACTTAGATGTGTCCCTTTTGGAAGCTTACTGAGCTTTACCTTAATGACTCAGGCACTTTTCTGTACGTATGTCACTCTTCAACAAAATGTTTACATTAATAAAAAGAAAAGGATGATGATAATAATGCCTAAGAGTACATACCAGGCTCTGTTTAAGTGCTTTCCATGGATTAATTCAGATTGGCAAATCATGAACTATGTGCTATCAGGGAGCTGCTATTGCCACATGCCTGTCATTTTTGCAAATGGAGAAACTGAGGCCCAGAGTGGTTAAGCAACTTGCCGAGGGTCACACAGGCAGGAAGTGGCTGATCAGAACTCAATCCAGGCGGTCCAGCAACCTACACAGTCTGCTTTCCTAGGTGCTATGTTCCACTGCATTTTAATGAAGAGCCTTTGGTGTAGAGAGGATCTTCCTCATTCCTTCATCAAAGGGCCTCCTGAATAAACCCATGACGTTAGGAATTATGCAAATGAGCTTAAAGAATCAGAGTCTGCTAATAAAGATGGAGAGAGAAACACAGTGCCAAACTGAAACGTGATAATGAGGCTGATCTTAAATGCCACGTCTCAGTCCTTATTTGCAAAATTAAGATCTAAGAGGGGTCCTGGATTGGGGGGACCACCCCAGCCATAAAAGGCAGGGTGGATACCCATGAGATAAGATGGTTGAAGAAGTACTAATGATCCAATTAAAAAATGGAATGCAGCTCTGTGATTCTTGTTCCAATTACCATGGAATCTGAGCCCTGTATGTTCACTACTGCAAGAGAAAATATAGGAGGAAATTAATGTTTTGAGTTTGTTTTCTTCTACCTGTGGTAGATACATTTTTTTGAATTATTAATCTGTGGCTTTTTCACTGTATGTTTGTTTGGTTTTCCACTCCAAAGAGAGCTTAGGGATCTTTACTGAGCAGACTGCAGAGTCTTTACAGTCAGTAAAGTTTACCATATTCTGTTAAAGTTTCATGTGAAGAAGGGATGAAGTAGCTTTACCAGATTCAGGGGAGTGAGAAACAGCCAGAAGGAGTCAGGGATTCCCTCAAGAGATAGGAAGAGGGTGAAAATGGAGAATGAGGGTCCCTTGAAGAGTAGAAAATTTAGCCTGTGTAGGAGCAATGCCTGGAAAATCAGGACAGGCTATAAGGACCCCCTCTGGAAGCTGGACCCCAAGCTCAGGGACCCTCAGCCCTACCAAAGGGTCTTGGGCTCCAAGCTTAAAATAGAAGCAGAAGGTCCACAGACCAGTGCTTCTCAGCAGTGGGTCTCCTACAAATAAGTACTCAACTCAACAAATACTAAATGAACTCTAGGGATGAGGAAGCTCAGTATTGACTGAAATTATTTTTTTTTTTACCAACCTCAAAGTTTGAGAGTTCAGGGTAAAGTTGAGTTAACATAAGGAAGATAAAAAGTGGTATTTCTTTCACACTTGAGTCTGAGGGCTTAGATGCATACCTCCTCCATATGAAATGAGTGGAAACTACCCCGTACAGACTCCAAAGAGCATTTTGCATTGAGAAAAAGCACTTGTATGGAAAGAACGTTATCTCCTCTGCTTTTCCTGGTGGCTGCTTAATAACTCCCCAAGCCCCACTCCACTGTGACAAGCAAGGCTAGGTTTGACTACACATTCCCTTTTTTTGACCTTGGGGTCCAATCGCTCATGAATTCCTGACGTTAGTATTTCTGTCACGCAGGGCTGTTTTAAAGATGACTTTGAGTTTTAACAAAACTGAATTAACTATTCAACCAAGAGGAGTAAAGGTATGATTGAAACGTGTGATGATGCTATTATCATCACATGTTATAAACCAGGTGTATCAAGCCAGGATGTTTAAATTTACCTGGAAGACAACTGTTCCCACTACCAGGTGTAGCACAGAACTATTCAAGTACAGAACTGGGAAAAAATATGAGAATCATCATGGAAGCTGGATCCATTAGCCCGGATGTGTAGAAGGCTTGCAGTGATGATAATTACACATCATTAGTGTATCTGCAGAATGAGATCCCTTCTTTCAGCAGGAAAGGAAAATCTACCCAGTGTAGGTGAATACACAGCATCATGGTGGCAATTCATCACCATCTGGGCTCTGGGAAAAGTGCCTCCTTCCCCAGAAACTTTTTCTGCAGGCATGAGAGTGCTGGAACATTCAGTGAAGGGTAATTGGCTAACAGAGAAAATTGCTGTTGTCTGGATACCAGAGAGGGCTGAGTAAGCAGAGTGTCAAAGCTGGGTAGCAGGAGACGATGTCTCGATTAAAAATGACGAGTGTCAGCAGGTGTATGTGGACATCATTTGCAAATCCTCTCTCACGTGAAGCCTTTGTGCTGAGTGAGAGAAATGAAGGGGCTTGGAGGCACAAGGCAGCGTTTCTCTGGCATTTTTGGCTGGATGTATTTGTGCAGATGATCTAAGCAGCCCCAGTCTTTGGAGAGAAAGCATGTGGAGTATTGACATTGCAGAATCACCCACGTAGGGGTTCAACTCATCAAACAGAGCTAGCTGGTGAAAAGTTGAGGGCTTTGAAGGCTGTGGAACTATGTTGACAAAGTGGAGGTTAAGTTTGGGTGCTCCGGGCAGGTAAGATTCAAATCCCAGATCTCTCATTTATTGGCTACGTGACCTTGAGGAAATGACTTCACTTCCCTAAACCTCCATTTCTTCATCTATAAAGTGATGACCTGTCTCAAAAGATTATCCTGAGGATTCAGTGATATAGTCATGTCAAAGTACATGGCACTGTGCCTGACGTACGGTACATGTTCACAAATGTTAGCTCTTATGAGGAGAATGTTGGGGTGTGTGACACCGTGAGAAACATATATTTGGTCTCTGTGCCAGGTTCCTGACACAGAGCTCCTAAATCCCTTGGAATTGCCTGGGTGACGGAAACATCTTTTGCTCTAACAAGGAAACTCTTGATGGGATCCTGGATACCTTCAGGATGGAGGCGGGTCACCAGAAAGACCAAGCTTTCGGCCCCATCCCCCATCCTCCAAAGACGATGAGTTAATGATGGGTCATGCTCAGGTGAGGAAGCCTCCGTGAAAATCCCTAAACAATGGGGTTTGAAGAGCTTCCAGGTTAATGAACACAGCCACGTGTCAGGAGCGTGGCACACCCCAACTCCTCAGGGACAAGCTCCTGTGCTCGGGACCTTTCTAGATGCTACCCTGTGTACATTTTCATCTGGCTATTCATGTGTATCCTTTATGATATTCTTTATAATAAACAAGTGAACATAAGTAAAGTGGATCTCTGAGTTCTGTGAGCCATTATATATAGGAGTGAGGTGTGAGAACCTCCAATTAATAGCCGGTTGGTCAGAAGGACAGATGACAACCTGGGACTTGCAACTGGCATCTAAATTGGGGGACGAGGTGGGCAGTCTTGTGGGACTGAGCCTTCAATCTGTGGGATCCACTCGAACTCTGGGTAACTAGTATCAGAAATGAATTGTAGGACACCTAGTTGGTGTCTGGAGAATTGGAGAACTGGTTGGTGTGGGGAAAATCCTGACACACTGACGTCAGAAGTGTTCTGTGAGTAGAGAAATCATTTTTCTTAAGGGTGCCTTCCAGGTGGTTTGTGGCTCTATCAATATGAAAAGCAGGGCTTCCCTGGTGGCGCAGTGGTTGGGAGTCCGCCTGCCGATGCAGGGGACACGGGTTCGTGCCCCGGTCCGGGAGGATCCCACATGCCGCGGAGCGGCTGGGCCCGTGAGCCATGGCCGCTGAGCCTGCGCGTCCGGAGCCCGTGCT
>NC_041227.1:60029035-60045476 GCF_002837175.3 Physeter macrocephalus
GCGCTCCGCAACGGGAGAGGCCACAACAGAGGGGGGCCGGCATACCACAAAAAAAAAAAAAAATAAAGAAAAAGTAAAGAAAAGCACCAAGACAAAAGGAAAGGTATGTGTATAGGAAAGCAAATATAAATGTACTCAGAGTTCCCTTGAGCCTCACCAGCTTGAGGGACAAATGAGGTCACGAATAGTAATAATTCATATTCCCCTGGCTCTTGACTTCAAAAATAAAATCCAGGACCTCTGGACCCACCTTAACATTTCACATGGTCCCTTGTGAAAACAGCTCTTTTGTGAAAACCTTCTGATGGAAGGCTCAGAGACAAGTTAAAGGGACCAGATAAGGGGCAGACACTGAAATAGAAGCTAAGGTTTATTGAACACTTAACCCTGTGCAGGGCAGCAATCTAAGCCCCAAGTATGCACGGCTACTCCGAACCCTCAAAATGACCACAGGAAGTTGGTAGTAATTGTCCTCACTTTGTGGATATGCAAAAAAGCCCAGAAGTTTAAGCAACTGGCCCAATATCATAGAAATAGGAAGAGGGACCAAGAATGTCCCCAAAGCCAGCAGTCTTTATGACTATGTTGTTCCACCGAGGTACCCTGTGTATAAACCACCTTCTCTATTGCCCCTTATAACTCTATTGCCACCATAAAAATTAGCTCATTCAAATAGATACTTGACAGGCCCATAAGACATCCTCAGATGATTTGAATCCAGGTGAAAGCCAAAATTAGGCTCAAAATGAACCACCACATCCTCTTGACATAAACCACGGCATTCATAAACAATGGAGAAATTGCAAATGAGCTGAGAGCCCAATGGCTTGCCCCAAATCCAAAGATGCCATTAAAAAAAAAAAGTTAATAGACTTAGAGCAGTCTGCTGGGTAGAAAGGCCACTAATATAAGATAAATAATGGTAGTGAGGTAGGTGAAAGCAAGCTTATAAATTCTCACTTGCTTATTAAGGGGACTCACAGTTATAATGTATATGACTGGATATAGATGAATTATAAATGTATGTTTTCCTTAAATACCAAACGCGGGCTGCTTTTCCTCCCTTATGCAAAATAAACAACTAAAGTCAACAAGGAATGAATTAAGATTCTGTTTACCTTCCTATTACCAAAGAGAATCCTTCACAGCTGGAAGAGAACTTTGAGGCCAGCTGTCTGTTCCAACTCCTTCCTTTTGCATATGAGAAAACTTGCCATTTAGGCCACACCAGGATTTCAGATGATTTGAAATTCAAACACACTGGTGCAGCCAAACACATTTTAATTGACTCCTTACCACTTACAGCTCTAATCAAGGTCTGAGTCTTCTGTTCAAAGCCAACAACTGATTAGCCTTAATGATAAATGGACAGAGAATCCTAATTCATATCGATTCCAGCTTCAGGCCTTTGCTGTTATTTCAGTCCTGAACTTACATTGTTATTATCCAGATTACAAAGCAGTATTGATTGTTTTCCATCTTCAGCTGGAGCACTGATTGGCCTATCTTTTGAGGAGATTTTTTTTGAAGGTCATTTGAAACTACTAGGATTGTACATGCTGACTCTAGATAAAGAGAATGAATATAATGTAGGATGATGAACAAAGCCATAGATGAGTTTGGGGGAATCCCAGAGCAGAGAAGCCACTGCCTCATTCCCCAGGAGTCCGTAAGAATTATACAGAAGATCCTTGTCCAACACGGCACCCAAGCCATAGAGTAGGAGAGGCTGAGGGGACCGTCTGGGTGGATAGAAGTGAGGGCAGACCTGTAAATCCTTATCGTATGAGTGTGGTGTGGGGAAAGCAGTTGAGAGCTCTCAGTCTCCTGAGAAAGGCTCAGAAGTGGCTGTGAGAACCAGGAGACCAAAAAATGTCCTCATGGTTGGGGGTTAGGGATGTGGATGCTTTGACTTGAAAACCAAAGGTTACTGTAGAAACATGGTCAGCAGCAATACAAGCAACAGGCATACACAACTATACAAGGTGGCGACAGCAGAGGATGACACTTCTCCCCATGGTCTGGCATGCCCCAAAGCTAAGTCTCCACTTCACACCAGCACCTTCGAGCATCCCTGGTGAGAAGGACAGAAAGCAATTGGAGAGAGAAACTTGGATCAACTGAGTAGTATCCAAAAGAGACTGACTTATAAGCCACAAGTGATTTCATTTCCTCGAATTCAATTTTCCAGTGTACAGTGGAAGTGAGTGCTTGAGAGTGAAATTAAATTCAGTTAGAGAAAAATAAAGTTCCATTTTCACCCATCTGAGTTTTGTGACTGGGAAAATACCTGCTGCATAAAATAAGCTCCTAATACAGTGTCAGGCTTAATAACTCTTGGCTTCTGTAACTACTGTTACTATTAATGTTACTGTTGTTGTTGTTATCATTATTATTATACTGTGAGCTCCTGGAAGCAAGCATCTTCTGTTTCTGTATCAACAAGGTTTATTACAGAATTTCCTCATTACACATTTGTTGACTAAGTGACTCAAAACCTGAATTTATCCCAATGAACACTCAATGTTATCATTTGCAAAACCCAATGTCCAGGTGGCATCTCCATGGGTCTAGTTTCCTGAGTGACTGGTGAGAGAACTCCATCAGCCAGTGTTAGAGCATGAGTAAGAAATAAACTTCTGTTGTGCTAAACCATTGAGATTTGCAGGTTGCTTGTTACCACAGCACAACTCAGCTCATCCTGACTGATACAAACTAAAATGTGAAATGTATTCAAGAAGAAGTACCTATTCTGTGAATTTAATTTGCTCTATCTGTATTTTATAGTCAATGAATATGAAAGTCAATCATATTAAATGATTTGTCTACGGCCACACAGTCAGTAAAGGACAGGACCATCTGAGTCCAGAATCCTAGAATTTTCCATTCTGGTGTGGAATTTTCCACACCAGACTGCCCGAAAATTAATCCCTTCTTGTACCTGCTTCTCAACTATGCATTTTACTTTGAATTTCAATGGAGATAGTTACTTGATTTGTATTCCTTTCCACTTCTCCAAGCAGTTCTAAAGTAAGTAAGGTTTGAGATGGTGTATAAGGAACGAGAGATGACAGTTGGGAGAAATCCCAAGTAGAAACGACAAATCATTACTGTAAAATTTAGGGTATACGTCACCAGTAGGAGCAGTCACTGTAATGTAGTAGAAAACTCTGATGGAGAAATGAGCAATGTCCTGTTTACCTGTAGGCTGGGATAGTATAAAAAAGAATGACAGAAATATTGGCAAGGCTGGGCACCAACCAGAACTCCCACACATTGCTGGTGGGAATGTAAAATACTTCAGTTACTCTGGAAAACAACTTGTATCTATTTCTAATAAAATTAAATACACCCCTACCCGATGACCCTGCAGTCTAAATTCTAGAATTATACCCAAGATAAATAAGTACATATGTCCACAAAATAATTTGTACAAGAATGTTCATAGAGGCTTAATTCATAATAGTCCCAAACTGGAAAAACGCAAGGTCTTTGATAGGAAAATAGATAATTGGGGTATGTTCATATAATGTAATATCATCAATTAAAAAGTATGAATACGGAGAAACACAATGACATGGATGATTTTCAAAAACATTATGTTGAGCAAAAGAAGCTAGATACAAAAGAGTGTCTACTGTATGACCCAATTTACAAATAGCAAAAACAGGCAAAGCTAATCTATAGTGATTAAGGTCAGACAGTGGTTACATCCAAGGTGGGGGCACTGGCTGGAAAAAGGTCATGAGGGATTTTACTGAGATGATGAAAATGTTCTATAACCAGATCTGGATGGTGGTTACATAAGGCATATACACATGTGTAAATCCACTGAGCTGTATACTTAAGATGTGTGCATTTTATCGTATGTAAGCTATGCCTCAAAATACACAAAATAATAAAAATTTAAGAGAGGACGATAAAAATTGTATCTGCCTCTTAAGAGTGCAAGCAGAGCTTTTGGGTCCTGGAGGTTTGGGCGCCCTCACTCAGCACGGAGGGGAATGGTTGTGGAGCTAGAACAGAGAGGAAGTGATCCACTGCTGGGATGGCTTGACTGCGAGACTGGGAATGGAGATTGTGCAAGGGATGGAAGCCTCAGTGAAGGCTGCTCATGAATGTAATGAATGAGTCAAGAGTATAGAGTGGAAATCTGTGGCTGAGTCTGTGGTCCATTGGAGACGAATCTCTGAGGGGCATCTCTGCATCATCCAGAACAAATGGCCCAAGGCCAGATCTCCATGGCATAGTGGCACAGCTGAAAAAGCACCGTGAACAATGACATCCCCAGGAAATTCAAAACCAAGCTTTACTTCACTTTTCTAAACACCTCACAAGTCCCAAGATTCTTGTATAACCCCGAGGGAGAGCAGGGGTCCCCTAAGAATGACTGATATTAAATTTCTCATCAAAACTTGTGGGCTAAGCCTGAGAGCCAGAGTCAATTGTAGTTACTCATTGCTAAGTATTATGGAAACACTATAGTCACTTTTTTCAAAGTCAGCCACCCTGAAGTTCGCAATGAATGGCACCTTTCAGAAAGGGGAACCAAATGCAACTTCCTCGCAACCAGAACACTGGGCTCCAAACCAGTTTTGGCCACTTGCTGCTATATAACCCTGGGCAAATCACGACTCCTCTCTGAGACTCAGTGTTCTCATCTGTAAGATGGGGATGGTAGCTCCTCCTCCCTCACAGAGTTGTTATGAGGAAATGAGAAAATATGTGTCATATCGGAAGCCCTATACAGATCAGCCACTTGGTTGACTCAGCTCACTTGCCAGCTTTTTGCTCAGAGGCTGTGTATATCAGACATTCAATGTGAAGACAGGTCCTTTTTCAAAAATGGACTCACTGGGGCCCCCAGCTGGGAGCCCGAATTCACTCATTGACAATGGTGGCTATTCAGATGAAGCAATGTGAAATAGAGGTGTGATGACCCAGAAAATTCTAGAGCTGGGAAGGCGAGCATCAAAGCGTGTAAGAGAAAAGAAAGCAACAGGTTTGGGGTTGATTTCTGAGGGTGGTGGTCTTGGAGGCTGAATTTGTCATGCTGCCTGAAATGATGTTTTCTTGAATCTTCTTCCCCACCAAGTAAACACACACACACTGGCTTTCAGGGCTTAGAGACAGAATGGGACATCATAAAGTATAGCTCTGAATCTTGTTTCTCGTTGCACCCAGATTTCTTCCTTTCTCACTGCCCCAGTCCAGCCAAACCCAGAAACATTCATCCCCTTTCGAAAATCCCTGTGGGTTAGATGTCTTCAGATAATGAGAGAGAATCAAGAGTCCTACTAAGCACACTGGTGTGGCAGAATGGGCTAGAAGGAAAGTAATGAGTCTGGGTCCAGTCCTGGCTTGCCCCTTACCTGCCCTGTGGCGCTGCTTAAGTCATTTATGTCTCTCAACACCAGTTTCTCCATCTGTATAATCAAGGCTTGAAAAAATTAATCAGATAATATTATTTTCAATTTTAGAAATTATTAATGAAGCAGTGAGAACCTGGCAAATGAAAGTTACTTAAAAGACGAAATTATGGAATATTCTTAACTCACCATTCACCAAACGATTTTTGAACTAAAAAATGATGGAGCAAGACTTGCCTCTTTTCCCCCAGGAAATTACAGCCACAGAATGTGCCCTGGTCTCAGCTCAGTCCACTAGTCTGGTGAGATACACAGTGAAAGCACACAAGGAGGGCTTTACAAGGACTGGGGGCAGGGGTACTTCCCTAAGGACAGGATGCTTCAACTGAGACTTGTTTTAACTTTATCCTCCTTGTAAACATATAGATCAATGAAAAGAAAATGACCATCACCTCTAATCCCACTACTCTGAAGTAACCTGCACAAACCACACACACACACACACACACATTGGTGTATACCCTTCCATACATGCAAACCCTTTTTAAAAGGCTGGGTCATGCAATAGATGCTATTTTTTTAATCTGCTCATTTTTCATATAATATATTGTGAACATCTTCCTAAAACATGAATTCATTTTAATAATTTCATACTATCCTATTAAGTAAATGTACCATAATTGGTTTAATGAAGACTCTAAATTTGGACACTTAGGTTATTTACAATTTTCCCTGCTACTATAAGCAAGTTTGTGATGAATATGTTTGTAGCTAATTTTTGCACATAACTTCCTTTATTTTCTCAGAATGAATTCCTCACAGTGAAATTACTGAGTCAAAATTACCTCTCTCTCTTTTTTTTTTTTTTTTTTTTTTGCAGTACGCGGGCCTCTCACCGCTGTGGCCTCTCTCATTGAGGAGCACAGGCTCCGGACGCGCAGGCTCAGCGGCCATGGCTCACGGGCCCAGCCACTCCGCGGCATGTGGGATCCTCCCGGACCGGGGCATGAACCCGCGACCCCTGCATCGGCAGGCAGACTCTCAACCACTGAGCCACCAGGAAGCCCTCACCTATATTTTTAAGGCTTTGGATACATGTGGCCAGATTTTCTCCCAGAAGATTTTGCTAATTTTCAATTTCACCAGCAGTGCATGAATGTGCCAATTTTTCCCACATTCTCTCCATCAGTAGGTATTATTATTTATGTTTATGTATCAGTTGTACTTACTTTGGCCTTTCAAAATTGCCTATTTGTGTTTTCCTTTCATATTAATTTGAAAGATCTCTTTATATATTAAGGATAATGTCAGTCTGGTCTATCATGTTACAAATATTTTCTCAGTTTTTCATTCATGTAAGGATTTTTTTAACCTATTTTCCTCACAGAAAAACTAGTCTGGTTATTTAAAGTTTTCACCTTCGGTTCCACATAAGAAATTCCTTCCTTACCATTTTATCTTTTAAATAGTCCCTTATTGTTTATCCTAATGCTTTATAGTTTGGTTTTAAAATATAAAAATCTTTACTCAAATGATTTGCCTCTGGGATACTGTGGAGATGATAAAGGCCAGGTTTCAATTTTTTACTTCTGTGTGCTTTCGTCCTACTGGTCTTAGGATTTTTTTTTACAATAAGCAAGCACTACTTTCGTAGTTTAAGCAATTATGAAAAATGAGGGAATTCCCTGGCGGTCCAGTGGTTAGGCCTCCGCACTCTCATTGCCAAGGGCCCAGGTTCAGTCCCTGGTTGGGGAACTAAAGTCCCACAGGCCATATGGTGCAGCCAAAAAAAAAAAAAAAAAGACTTCCAATTATGAAAAATGTATCACCACTGGGCTTTTATTTTGGAATCTGATATGTAGAAATTTAACTTTTGTTGGTTTTCTAAATGGTTCCTCATATGCCCTGAAGGAATCAACCAGGTGAGGAAGGTGAAAAGGACATTGCAGTGAGGGGAAGCAGCCCATTCAGAGAGGCAAGAAAACAACCAGTGCGTTCAGGGAATTCCAGGTCAGTCCACATGACTGGAGAAAAAGGTGCGGATAGACTCCTCTCAATTTTTGAGGGGATTTGAGGGGGGTACATTTAAAAAATTTAGAATTCAAAGATGAACATTGTCAGGGCTTGCGACATTGGTGCCCTCCCTTCTACAATTCATAACTATTAAACTTTTGCTATATTTGCTTTATCTTCTTTTAATAAAAGAAATAAAACAGTACAAAGGAAATCAAGGTTCCCTCTAATCAGCATTCCCTGTTCTCTCTCTCATGCTGTGTTCATGTGTTTGGTATGTTCCCACTTATGCTCCAATAAATTACACAAATGAATGTGTATGTGTGTTAAGATTAGGTTAGGCTGCAAGTAAAAGAAACTCCCCAAATAAATGGAAGATTTCTCTCGCATATAAAAGTCTTGATGGATAGTCCAGATCTGATGTGGCTTCTTTAGATTTCAAGAGCCCAGCTTTTTTCTATCTTGTAGCACCTCCATGCTTGGATTCCATTCCGAAACTTACTTCTTGGTCCAAGATGGCTGTTCCAGCTCCTGCCATCACATCCATATTCTAACCAACAGAAAGGTAGAAGAGGTAAAGAAGAAATATGAGAAGGAGGAGAGGAAGGTGTTGTGGTTTGAATTGTGTCCCCCAAAAGACATGCTGAAGTCCTAACTTCCAATATCTGTTAACGCGACCTTATTTGGAAACGGGGTTTTGCAAATGCAGTCAAGTTAAGATGAGGTCCTACTAAATTAGTATGGGTCCTAATATGACTAGTGTCCTTGTAAAAAAGAGGGGAGACACAGACTCAAACACACAGGGAGAATGTCATGTGAAGACAGAGGCAGACATTGGAATGATGTGTCTACAAGCCAAGGAATGTAAAGGGCTGCCAGCAACACCAGAATCTGGAAGAAAGCACGGAACAGATTCTCCCCTAGAGCCACCAAGAGAGCATGGCCATGCTGATAGGAATGCTGGCCTCCAGAACCAGGAGAGAATAGATTTCTGTTGTTTAAAGCTACTTAGTTTATGGTGCTTTGTTACAACAGCCCTAGGAAACCAATACAGAAAGCCAAGGGGTAGAAGAGGAAGAGACAGGAGAGGGGAAAAGTTAAGAGTGTCTACTATGCCTTTCACCACCATTTACCTTCTGAATGATAATATTTTTTTCACTTTTTTTCTGTTACAAACAGAGCTACAATAAATGTTGTGCTATCTCTTGGAGCATGTATAGGAGAATTTCCCTAAAGCATGTACCTATAGGTAGAATTTCTAAGTGATAACATATGTACATTTTCAATTTTTTAATGTTATTTCCAAATTGTTTTCTCAAGTGATTGTACCAATATACACCTTCTCTTGCAGTATATCCACTATTTTACTGCCAATACTTTATTTTAATGGACTTTAAATTTTTATTCCCAAAATTATAGGTGAAATAATAAAATGTACTCATCTTAAGTGTACAGTTAAATAAATCTTGACAAGTGTATACCCCCATGTAAACATTTGACATGTCATAATCAAGACATAGAACATTTCTATCACACAAAATAATTCCTTCACGTATTGTAAAAGAGTCTTAAGCCAATAGGTTTGAAAATTTAGATGAAATGGGAACTTTTCTTTAAAAACAATTTGGCAAAACTGGCACAAGAAACATCAGAAAATCTGAATACTCCTATAGCTAATAAATAAATTGTATCTGCAATTATAATCCATCCCTCCTGCCCACATACACAACACACACACACACACACACACACACACACACACACACACACACACACCAACTTCTGGCCCAAATAACTTTACCAGTGAATTCTTCTGAGTATTAAGAATAGAAAAACACCAATCTAATAAAATTCTCAATTAACGCTTCAATTTAATACAATCTCATTCAAAATTCCAGCAGGGTTTTTTGTTGTGGACAATGACTCCAAAATGTATATGGAAATGCAAAGGGGTGATCAAGTTCATCTTTTTTTGTGTGTGCGTGCGGTACGCGGGCTCCTCACTGCCGCGGCCTCTCCCGTTGCGGAGCACAGGCTCCGGACGCGCAGGCTCAGCGGCCATGGCTCACGGGCCCAGCTGCTCCGCGGCATGTGGGATCCTCCCGAACCGGGGCACGAACCCGTGTTCCCTGCATCGGCAGGCGGACTCTCAACCACTGCGCCACCAGGGAAGCCCAGATCATCTTGAATAAGAACCAAGTTGGAGGTAGGCTGGTGGGGTGTGTTAGTAATGTCCTATACCTTGATCAGGTCTCGGGGGGGTAATCACTTTGTAAAAATTCAATGAGCTCTTCACTTGAGATTTATCCACATTGTTTGTATGTTACGGTTATATATTAATAAAAATGTTTACAAAACAAAGCATCCACCACAATAAAAACTCTCTGCTTGCCAGGAGCAAAGTTTTCCTGGAAAGTCCCTATTATTTACACCTGGCACTTTGATGGGATCTATTGTTGTATCTAAAAATACTAGAGCAGGAATCAGTCAGACTCACTTTCAAATTTGGCACGAACCCGTGTTCCCTGCATCGGCAGGCGGACTCTCAACCACTGCGCCACCAGGGAAGCCCAGATCATCTTGAATAAGAACCAAGTTGGAGGTAGGCTGGTGGGGTGTGTTAGTAATGTCCTATACCTTGATCAGGTCTCGGGGGGGTAATCACTTTGTAAAAATTCAATGAGCTCTTCACTTGAGATTTATCCACATTGTTTGTATGTTACGGTTATATATTAATAAAAATGTTTACAAAACAAAGCATCCACCACAATAAAAACTCTCTGCTTGCCAGGAGCAAAGTTTTCCTGGAAAGTCCCTATTATTTACACCTGGCACTTTGATGGGATCTATTGTTGTATCTAAAAATACTAGAGCAGGAATCAGTCAGACTCACTTTCAAATTTGGCTCTGCTGCTTGGATTGATGTAATGACTTTGGAAAATGGTCTAGCAGTGAACATATGTATAGCCTATGACATGGCAATTAAACTACTAGGCATATATTCAACATCAGTGAGATACAGGCCAGGCCAACAATCAAAAACATGAAGCAACTCAAGTGCTAAGGACTGACCGCCATTGGGCAAGTTGCTTTACCTCTTTGAGTTTTAATTTCCACATCTGTAAAATGGACATAACAACACCTACAGCTACTTCACAGAATTGTGTCCAGGCAAGGAAAGTACTTAAGACTAGCATCTGGCATATAGCAGATGTTCAATAAACAGTGGCTGACATTTTTATTAGACTTTTAAATAAAGATGCCATTATTCATACCCTAATAAGGTATAAAACGCCTCTCCCGCCACTCCTATAGCACTAGACTTCCTCCTGACATCAATATTCATATTATGTTTTGCAAGTGAGACAACTAGGCTGGGAAATATTACTTCATTTGAGAAATCTTGACCCGCTCTGCACAAAGCGTGGCTCGTAGACTAACAGGGAAGGAGAACTTTTGCAAAGCATCACAGCCCTCCCTGGGGTGAGAGCACCCTCTCCCGTCCCTGTGTCTGAGATCAAGGTACCCCTGTCAGTTCATTGAGGATTTCAAGTCCCATCCTGTCCTCTTGTCCTCCCCCAGAATCGCCTGCCTTCAATGCACTGCCTCTGCTGAGTTCACTCCATCTGGAATCCTCTGGGAAAACAGACACGGATTGTGTACACTGCAGAATTAGCCTTTATATTTCATTGTGTGTCTGTTGAGGCGGCGGTGAACCAGATGTGGTTTTCGGCAGACATGATTTCAAAAGCCGTAAACACAGTTATCAGTAAACTGCAGAACAGGAGGCAGCCGGCAACAGTCGAGGTCACTGACAGGTGACATGGCAAATAAAGGGAGATTAAAAGCCATTCTTTGTCTGACATGAGCCCATTTGATACTTACCAATGGCCGGATACGGAACATTGCCTGCTCTTGATGGGAAGGCATTGAACACAGTGTAATTTCTTGGAAAGTGAGTCCCCGTCATTTTTCTCCAGAAAAAAAAAAAAAAGGGAAAGAAGTAGAACAAAATACAGGTAGCTCTCTGCTGATGGCATAGATGTTTTCACTTATTTAACACTAACCTTATTAAGAGTTTGCCATTGGCCAGATTTTCTGCTAAGCATTCTCTTTTTCAATCCTCAGCCATATTTATCCTCATTTTAATAATTATTTTCCCTTTCCATTCAGGGAAACTGAGACTCAGACAGTTTATGGTCACCTTCCCAAGCTAGGCAGTGACCAGCCAAGCCTGGGACCCAGAGATTATGTTATAACGCTTACACATGATGACAGAGATTTACTCTGGGTGAAGGAGGGAGTATATTAGGATGACATCCAGATGGCATGGCTTTCTGGCAGTATAGCAATTGGCACACAGAGTGAATCCTACCTATTTTTTGGACACAATCCTCTCTGCAGCTGAGAAACGTGCACTCTAAAAAATTGGTAGACGTGGTCATTTGCAGCCCTTAATTCTGCCTCTCTGTGGCATAAGTAGGATTTTCACAAACCAAGCTTTCTTCCACCCCAAATAACATTTTACATGTGCCAAGGAAACATACTCTTTGAAAAAGCCCAATCATGAGAAATCCTTTTGCATTTCACCTGCCAATCTCTCTAATATTAAATGTAGATGTTAAAAACCAGTTTGAAAATCAGGTTTAAATCACTGGATGCATCCCTAAGAAAAAACCAAATTAAGATGATATGATTCTCCAAATATTTGGTGTCAACTTTATGAACTAGGGATGCTACTAGGTGCAGCATCAGGGTGATTTCAAGCCTTTGACTAACCTCTCTGAGGTTCAGAAGCACGTAGTCCTAGGACACAGGAAACAGTGTAATGGATGGTTGGACACACAGGCTCTGGAGGCAGATAAACCAGGTCCCAATCCTGGTTCTCTGTCATTTCTAACTGTGTGGCTTCCAGTCAATTTTACAACCTCTCTGAGCCTCAGTCTCTATATGTAAGAAATGGAAGCACTAACTTTACCTCCCTAATAAGATTACTCTTAGGATTGAATGAAATGCCATATGTAATTGTTCAGCACAGTGCCTGGCTCTTGGTAAATGCTTAGGAAATGTAATTATTTTGAAATCTTGTTTGGGCATGCCAATCAACACACATACACACACACATAGAGATTTCTGCATTTTTATCCTACTCTCCCCGCTCTCAACTACTTTTTTTCAAATAGAGGTCTATTTGCTAAAATAAATTGAAATGGGTAAAGAATATGAGGCACAATTTATACTAGATATATCTGCAATTACTAACTCTGAATTAAACATATCCCTTCATGAATAATGAAGCAGAAATAGGCCAAAGGAAAAAATGAGATAAGATCTTAAATCCATGTATTTTTAATTGCTTCATTATCTAAAATTTGCTATGAATAGCGGTGGATACAGTTTGCTGTTTAAAGCACAAAAAGAAATAGGAATTTTCAGCCAAATCACAAAAGGCTATCAAAAATTAATTTTGTGTGCTGTGATCGCTGAAAATGTAAGTGATTTTGAGGCAGAGTGACATTAAAAAATGCCATTTATATGCTAATAATAAATGAGTCATAATTTTTTCATTTTGATGCAAAATAAATTTTATTTTCATTTTAATGAACTGTAGTGAATTTTAAGCTTTTACTTTTTATCTTTAGGTGAAAGTTTGGGACAGATAGCAGAAGGTTGGCCAATGATAGGCAAGAGATCTCAGAGGAAGTGAAAATGGGGCAGGTTCTGTCGTCTGCTATTGGCCTCCTAAACTGGATGGAAACTTTGGAGTTGAGGTGGTTTCTTCTAGGTTTCTAGAAATTTCCAAAAGTTAGATTTACCTCAAAGGCGGTGGCTAACTACCCATTAGTGCCATATCAGAAAGAGATATCTATGAACTTTACTGAATTAGTGATCCTTTTTTTTCCTACATGGAACAACATTCGTATTCTAGAATTTTAAAGAAGAATGCAGTCAGTTAAGTGATTCTTGGCATGCACATTGCCCTCTAAGGATATTTTCCAATAATGTTTACTCTTTATCAAAATGTCTATGTCAGACATTTTGCTGAGTATTATTATGTTCATTCTTTTATCTAATCTTCCTGACAGCCCTAAGAAGGTGGTATTATTATAATCCTCATTTTACAGATGAGAAACTTGAAACACAGAGAGGGTAAGCAATTCCCCCAAGATTTGACAGATTGTAAATTGTGGAGCTTAGATATGAACTCATATCTGTCTGTGAGTTAAGTGCCACACATTTATTTATGAACAATGTCGATTGCTTTTTAAAAAGAGAAAATAGAGGGCTTCCCTGGTGGCGCAGTGGTTAAGAACCTGCCTGCCAATTCAGGGGACACGGGTTCAAGCCCTGGTCTGGGAAGATACCACATGCCACAGAGCAACGAAGCCCACGCACCACAACCACTGAGCCTGCACCGTAGAGTCCACGCGCCACAACCACTGAAGCCCGCGCACCTAGAGCCTGTGCTCCACAACAAGAGAAGCCACCTCAATGAGAAGCCCGTGCACCGCAACTAAGACTAGCCCCCTGGGCTTCCCTGGTGGTGCAGTGGTTGAGAGTCAGCCTGCCGATGCAGGGGACACGGGTTCGTGCCCTGGTCTGGGAGGATCCCACATGCTGCGGAGCGGCTAGGCCTGTGAGCCATGGTCGCTGAGCCTGTGCGTCCGGAGCCTGTGCTCCGCAATGGGAGAGGCCACAACAGTGAGAGGTCCACGTATCGCAAAAAAAAAAAAAAAAAAAAAACGAGTAGCCCCCGCTCGCCGCAACTAGAGAAAGCCCATGCACAGCAACGAAGACCCAATGCAACCAAAAATAATTAATTAATTAATTAAAATAAATTTTTTTTAAAAAAGAGAAAATAGATATGAATGTTTAACCCAAACAAATGAATTGTGAATGGTGAAATTTCAGGCAACAGTGAGAGAAATGCTTGTGGGGAAACCAGGAAGAAAAACATCAGGGTACCCTAAGATGTCTCTGTCCATTCTGCCTTCAGGATGCAGGTATCTGCTGAACACCTGGCCTGTGTCCTGGCTAGGTTTAAAGCCCAGTTAGTTATTTTATCAGTTCCGAAAAGGTGGGGTGCTCAAGACTTCCACACATGTGTGCCAGGGCTTTGGTGAAAAATACCCAGAGTTCTGCTGGGCTGAGAGGCCATTCGTTTTTACTGAAGGTCTGATGTCTGACTTCTTTGAAGAGAGGAGTCATGTCTCCAAATTCATTTCTGTGTTCCTCTCATTCCTCACTCTTAGATCTTGGGTTGCATTTGCCAGACTTGGTTCTTGATGTTAATTCTCTTTAACCAGGGTCTCTTTAAATGGGACCCTGTGAGTTATGGAGCAGTAATTCACCCCTTCAGATCTAGTGGACACAAGGCCACAGGCCAGCTCCTATTAAACAGAAAGTTCTGAATTATTATCCTATAATTCACCCCTTGGAAGTGTCTTAATTCAATTACACTGTGTCCCTGAATGACCATTAAGAGAAATAGAAAAAGAGTTCTGCATCTCTCTTGTTACAATCCAAAGTAATTTTCAGTGCCAGAGTTCTTCCTTTAAAGTCATTAGAAAGAAAATTAAACAGAAAGATGAAAGAAAAAGGCCCCTTATCACTGGCAATGCTGCATAGTAGACAATCAATCATATTTAAACCAATGGAAACATGGCAGAGATCACAGCAATCAAGTATCTTCTTTGTGGCCAAATCCCTTTGATTTATATCTTCTCTCCCCTCCCATTTTTTGATTGTTCTACTAATAAGTTTGAGTTAAAACTACTGCTAAATTCTGTTATCATCTGCCCTATGATGACAGAAGACAGTACAATAAATACAGATGGCTAAAGCTTGGTGACATGCCTAGTTCCAACAGAAGGAAATATAATCTGAGTTTCACAAAAACAAAAGAATTTGAGGTGCCCTTGTGTCTTAGTTTGGGTGCTCCCAGAAGCAGATCCTGAGACAAGGAGCCATACATGCATAGCTGATTTGAGAGATGAAAGTAGTGATATTGGGAAGGGAAAGAAGCCAATATAGGGTACCAAGCAAGTTACTCCTGTGGGCAACCAGGGCCCAATCCTACTGGGGAACCCTAGGTGACAATGTAGAACAGGCACCTAAGAGTGGTGAAGGAACTGGGGTATTTATACACCAACTCCCTCCAGTCAAGGGTGGAGAACTGCTCAGGAAAATGATGAATTGGTCAACTTTGTCTCTGCTGTCATCTTGCATTTCAGGAATCTAGAATTCTCATTTGATCATCCAATTGACTTTGTTCCATTCTACCTGCATGGATATGGTCAAAAACTATCAAAAATGCCATTCTGAAGCTCTGAAACACTCATCCTCAATTCCAAACCACATCTATGGTCAATAGTGGGCAATGGATAAAAAGCTCACATAGACCCAGGCTCAAATACTGTCAGGTGGGCAGTTATTATTATCGTGTGATCATGAGCGGTTACTTCTCTGAGACTTGGGCTTCTCATCTGCAAAACTGAGGGAATATTTCCCAGGGTGCTGTAAAAAACAAATGAGGTCACCCTGATAAGATGCCCAGCACACACGTGACCATTATGATGCTGATGAGGTTGATGAGGCTTTGCTTTAGGGGTAGGAAAACCATTTCTTCTTCCAAGTCTGGAAACTACCACCCCTTCCTTCTTAACCTGGTCCATGTTTAACTTTCTGGATGGATTTACTCTTATATGCAGAAAGCAAACAGCTCCTAAGAATCTAAATAGCGAACACTATCTGATAATTTACAAGCCACATCTAGGCAACATGAATGGTTTCAGAGAAATCCTACAGGGTCTATTAAAACAAATAAGTTTATTTAAAAATTCAGATTTCTAGTTCTATTGAAATGTCAAAAGATCTTTTGCCACATTGGACCCAACTGCCACTCTGCAGCATTGGTCAGACAGGAGGGACAGATGTCCCTTCTAGCTGGATGAGCCCCTCCAGTTCTACCAGTCTGTATTTTTTTTTTTTTTTTTTTTTTTTTTTTGTGGTACGCGGGCCTCCCTCCGCTGCGGCCTCTCCCGTTGCGGGGCACAGGC
>NC_041227.1:60045531-60093079 GCF_002837175.3 Physeter macrocephalus
CAGCGGCCATGGCTCACGGGCCCAGCCGCTCCGCGGCATGTGGGATCCTCCCAGACCGGGGCGCGAACTCGTTTCCCCTGCATCGGCAGGCGGACGCGCAACCACTGCGCCACCAGGGAAGCCCCAGTCTGTATTTTTATGACCTGCTTCCTGCCTTCCCATACCTGCCTGGGCATCTTTCAGTTTGCAACTACTAGTTCGTCTACCCCAAAACGGTTGCTTTAGACATACTCTGGCACAACAACAAAGGTCTATCCAAAATTACTTATCTTTCCTCTCATTTTAATGAGGCAAAGACTATTGAAATGTGATTCACATAATCAGCTATGAATACAGTATGCAAAAGAGTGGATTTTGGGCTTCCCTGGTGGCGCAGTCCCCTGCCGATGCAGGGGACATGTGTTTGTGCCCCGGTCCGGGAAGATCCCACGTGCCGCGGAGCGGCTGGGCCCCTGAGCCATGGCCGCTGAGCCTGCGCGTCCGGAGCCTGTGCTCCGCAACGGGAGAGGCCACAGCGGTGAGAGCCCCGCGTACCGCAAAAAAAAAAAAAGAGTGGATTTTGCTGCTTAAAAAGTATCAATGGAACTATTTAGGCTTAGGACCAGAAACTGTGCTCTACCATCAAGAATTAGAGAACCAGGCTGGTCAGTCGTTGGACCAAAGGGCTGAATAGGCACAAACCTACCAAGCTGAAGCGTGCGGCCCAAGGAAATGAGATAAGGAAGGCGCCCGAGTTTAGTCTAATGGCCTTGTAATTGGCTGATCTCCATCTGCCTCTTGTGAACAAGGCAACTTTTGTACCTAGGTGGTTACAGACGTGGAAATGAGGGGCTGTGGGTGGTGATTACTTAATGAGGAGTGTTAGGCACGTGGTGGAAAATCACTTCTGCTGAAGCATAAAGGAAATGGGTGGGCATCTGGCGAGGCCTGGAGAGAAGAGGGCCGTCCTTGAGCTTCTGGCCCAACTGCTCCTTTTGAGAAATTTGCTGACCACATCAACAGACTCCACTTGTGGGTACGTTCTCTTTAGTGCAGGGTTTCCCACCCTGGGCATCATTGACATTTGGGGCTTGATGATGCTCTGTTGTTGGGGGCTATCCCACGCACTGCAGGATTTTAGCAGCATCCTTGGCTTCTGTCTACTAGACGCCCAGAGTACCCCTCTCCCCAGATGTGAAACCACAAATGTCTCGAGACATTGCCAACATCCACTGGGAGGCAAAATCACTTCCAGGAGTCACCCACTGGTTTTAGCTGTGCCGTATTTAATTATTTTTTCAAATTACTGAACTACCTTTTTTTTTTTTTTTTTTTTGCGGTACGTGGGCCTCTCACTGTTGTGGCCTCTCCCGTTGCGGGGCACGGGCTCCGGACGCGCAGGCTCAGCGGCCATGGCTCACGGGCCCAGCCGCTCCGTGGCATGTGGGATCTTCCCGGACCGGGGCACGAACCCGTGTCCCCTGCATCCGCAGGCGGATTCTCAACCACTGCGCCACCAGGGAAGCCCCTGAACTACCTTTAAAATCAAGGAATATTACTTTAAATCCTGATTTCTGGTCTCTCTGTGAAAAGTTCAGATGAGTTGGCGACACGGGGTTCTACCCGTCCTCTTTCTGTCCTGGCCTCTGGTACCCCTCTAGCCCCATCTCCTGTACTCCTGACCCCCACCAACTCCTCCTCTGTACAGCTGGTCCCCAAGTTATGAAGATTCGACTTAGAATTTTTCAGTTCTATGATGGTGTGAAAGTGATGGTACACCTTCAGTAGAAACTACTTCGAATTTTGAATTCTGATCTTTTCCCAGGCCAGTGACATATGGTACGATCAATCCTCTCTTATGAAGCTGAGTTGTGGATGCAGCTCCCAGTCAGTCCCGACATCGCAAGGGTGAACAACCCACGCTTAAAACAATTCCGCACCCAGACAACCATTCTGTTTTTTGCTTTCAGTACAGTATTCAATAAATTACGTGAGACATTCAACACTTTATTATAAAGTAAGCTTTGTGTTAGAGATTTTGCCCAACTGTAGGTGAATGTAGTAAGTGTTCTTACGTTTCAGGTAGCCTAGGCTCAGCTGTGATGTTCAGTAGTTTAGGTGTATTAAATGCCTTTTTTTTTTTTTTTTGCGGTACGCGGGCCTCTCACCGTTGTGGCCTCTCCCGCTGCGGAGCACAGGCTCCGGACACGCAGGCTCAGCGGCCATGGCTCACGGGCCCAGCCGCTCCGTGGCATGTGGGATCTTCCCGGACCGGGGCACGAACCCGTGTCCCCTGCATCGGCAGGCGGACGCTCAACCACTGTGCCACCAGGGAAGCCCTAAATGCATTTTTGACTTCCAAAATGTAGGGAATGTCAAAGGAGTTGGAAATGAGGGGAGGGGCAACACAACTTGGACTGGGAATCGGCAGAGCTTCCCTGAAGAGGTGACATTTGAGCCCTACAAGGAGCTGACTAAACATAGAAGGGAGAGGGGCATTCCAGGCAGATAATACAGTATGTGCAAAGGCCCTGAGGTGGGGAAGAACAAGGAACTAATAGCAAGCCAATGGAGCTGAACTGCAGATTACAAGCTAAGTGTGAGACGTGATGGAGACTGAAAAGGTAAGCAAAGGGTAGGTCACACGGGACCTGAGACCACGTTAAGCATCCTGAACTTTAACCATGAGAAGTGAGAAGCAACATCGTCTACCCCCAGACTGGACTCTGAGAACCAAAACTACATCGTATCTATTGATATATGAACATGATTCTGTCACTCCTCTGACTTCATTAGCGTGACTCTCTTTTTGGGGGGAGTCTCCTGCTCAGGCAAAGGATCTGACGTTCATTACAAGAACTTGAGAAAAAGACTCATCACCTCTTCAGAGAAAAACATGGACAGTTTATACTCAAGATTTTTCATCCCTTGCCTCAAAATCCACACCTTTGTGTGTCCACCAACCCTGAACTGCTGCATCGTGAGCCTTACCTATCCTAAATAAGCGACCACTTTGAAAGACGCCGTCTTAAATCAAACCTCCAGTTCCCACTCAATTCTGACCCTCCCTTCCCTGCAGAGACACTGCCATCGCTTTGCAAGGTGGATTCTTCCTTACAGCCATGAGCAATAAACTCACTTTGTCTTCTCAACAGGTTGTGTTGGTGATATCATAAGCAGCTTTTGGCAGGAAAGAGCTCTCTGCAGGTGGCCCCTTCGTCTTGTCACTAACCTTAAATCGGGAGCCCCCATGCTCTATTCATCTCTGGCCCTAGCACACCTTTCAAATCTTTTGACCTCACAATGCCTTGCCTAATCTATTGGTTCTTTCCATAGATCAAAGAAGTAGAAATGAAGAATAAGTAATGAACAGAGGACTGGATCTCTTCCCTAGCTTCCCTTTTCAGTAATCTTGCAAACAAACTGTGTGAACAAGGTAACACCTAAAGAAAAATCACAAGAAGTCAACAAGCCTTTACACAAGCCTGCACACAGTGGGGGACGGCAATGAAGGCGAGGCCTCTGAACCCCCATCCCAATGATTAACTGAGATCACTTTCCTTTTTGCCTTTAAAAACTTTTGTGGCTGAGCAGACTCTTCAGAGATGGCTTTTGGGGGACACTGAGTCCGCCATCTCCCCAGATTGTCATCATTCTGATTAATAGCAACTTTCTGTTCTACCTTTGTCTCTCTCAAGTATTGATTTTTGAGCAGCAAGCAGTTGGACTTGATTCAGTAACAATATGAGGAGGAAGTTTCAGGCTGGAGCCATGCAGGGAATTTCAACAGGAAAGTGACAAGTCTGGCACTGAGTGAAGTCCAGAGAACATCTAGAAATAGAACACTACTTGCAAATAACATGTTTTTTCTTGGTCACCTTCAAGCAATCTAGACAATTGCAAACATGCAAAGCCAGTAGGACAAAGGAAACAAAAACCACGCAGGAGGCCTTGGTAAAGAGAAGCAAATCCACACACAACGCCACCACACCCCCGTCATGGCTCTCTCCAGCAGAATCCAGGTTCTGAATTCTTTAAAGATGTTTTTCCGTTGCTGTCTTAACATTATACTGGAAATTGCGCAGGCTTGGGTTTCGTCTTTAATCAAGTGAAATTGCACCATAATTTTGTTTAGTCATTAAAATGTTCTTTAGCAAATCTTGTCAACAAGAGCCATTTAAAGGGTTTTAATCAGTCTTAGTCAATCTCGAACAAGGTAGAGGCACAATATTTGCAACAAGACAAGTGGGATGCAAGATGCCCAAGACAGGCAGCCTGAGCATCCTGCCTCTGTTGTTCAGAGAGCTGTTTCCACTCCACTTACTTTTCCTGCTGTTCAGACTTGCCAGTTTTCACAGCCATCACCACGTCCAACTTAGCTTACACACAACAAAATCATTTCAGAGGGTCTTAAGGCTTCTGTATCTGTACAGGTGGGGACAGGAACGCAGAATTTGTGAATGGATACTGTTCTCCACATGGCAGGCAGACACTCTCTTTGGATTTAATTTTAAAAAGAAGAATCATCCCTTATGTCTTTGTCTCCCAGAAGACACTATAGTCCATGCAAATCCTATCAGGATTAGAGACCCCTGAGGGGAGGGCATAGCCCAGAATGCACTGCCAGAAGTAGACCTTGAAGGTGTCACCAGATGGAATGTCCAGCTCAACCCTTCTCTCCTGAATCTTACAATTTCAGACAGCCATTCAAGTCTGTATGTGTTAGGATGCTTGTGCCAGCAATAACAGAAATCCCCCAACTCAGACTGGTTTATATGATAAAGAAACTGTTTATCAAATTGTCACTCAGCTGTCCTACCAGAATCTTCAACTGAAGGTGTCTAACTAAAGTTTGATGAGAGTCTGCATTACATGACATGGTAAAGTGTATGGATTCTGGGGCCAGCCAGTCTGGGTTTGAAATCCTGGCTCTGCCATTCCCTAGTTGTGTGACCTTGGGAAACTCACATAACCCTCTCTGCCTTGGGTCTGCATCTGTAAAATGGGGATAATGATGATCCTTCCTTCAGAGGCTGCTGGGATGATTATGTGAGTGAATGGTTGTAACCCGCTTAGAATGGTGCTCAGTACAGAGTAAGCTTCATATGCCTTTGAGTTTTATTTGCCCCCCAGAAGTCACACCCACACTTGATCCTCCTCCTGAGCTTCCCATCTCAGAAAATGGCATTGCTCTCCATCCAGGCACTGAGACCAGACGGCTACATCCTCCAGACTGGAAGATGTACTTCTTTCTTATAATATTTATGAAAAATCCAAATTTAAATGTTTATTTTGTTATTATTAGTTTAATGTGTGTCTCCCTCTCCCTAAGATCTAAGTTGAGATTTTGTGAGTCTTGTTCATCAGTGACTGGCACACAGTATTGAATGAATGAGTGAATGAGTGAATGAATGAATGAATGAAAGAGTTGGAGGTCTCATGAACAGCTAACAACCAGAAACTTTTAAGAAGTTATGAAAATTGAAATCAATGATGAGTCAAGGAGTATTATATTGTGATTTCTAATAAGAAATATATATATTTGGGCTTCATCCCTGTTTCTGGCCCACAGCGATCAAGGTGTCTTTTGTTATGTTAATTAGGTGACTTTTGGAAATTATCAAAGGATAGGGGCTGGTGCCTGTGGAGCCAGGCCAGTGACTGGAGGGTTGGAACTTTCAGTCCCAACCAATGTGACCTCCAGGGAGTGGAGAGGGGCTGGAGATTGAGTTCAATCACCAATGATTATTGTGTTGCAGGAAGGGGGACCCCTTCCAGGGCCTGCGAGTGGGCTCTTGTCTAACACTCGGAAATGAATTGTCCCAGGAGACACACGGGCTGACAAAGCAAGAGACTTGATTGGGAAGGGGTGCTCGGGAGGAGAGCAGCAGGTAAGGGAACCCAGGAGAACTGCTCTGCCACGTGACTCGCAGCCTCGGGTTATATGGTGATGGGGTTAGTTTCCGGGTTGTCTCTGGCCGGTCACCTTGCTTGGCCCAGAGTTGGTGACTCAGGGCCCTTCCCTGGTGCATGTCCATCACTCAGCCATGACAGATTCCAGTGAGAAGGATTCTGAGAGGTTGGTGGGACATATGGACTGGATTCTCCTCTCTTCTTTACTGAATTCTTCCTGTTGGTGGTAGCTTCTTAGGTCCACATTCCTTACCAGAACCTCCTGTTGTAAGATAACTCAGGCAAATGCTTACCATCGGCCTGGCCAGGGCGGGCAGTTTCGGTCAGTGGTTCCCCTAACAATTGAGTTAATCAGTAGTGCCTAAGTAATGAAGCCTCCATAAAAAGCCAAAAGGACAGGGTTCAAAGAGCTTCCAGGTTGGTTAACACAGAAGGTGGCACACCTGGGGAGGGCAGGGAAATTCTGTGCCCCTTCCCCATGCCTTGCCCTGTGCAGCTCTTCCATCGGCTGTTCCTGAGTTATAACCTTTCATAATTAATTGGTGATCTAGTAAGTAAAATGTTTCTCTGAGTTCTGTGAGTCACTCTAGGAAATTAAACAAACCTGATGAGGGAGTTGTTGGAACCCACAATTTAGAGCCAGTTGATCAGAAGCACTGGTGACAGCCCAGGCTTGGGACTGGCATCTTAAGTAGGGATTGGACAGGGGGCAGTCTTGTAGGATCTGCTGTAGGTAGAGTCAGAATTGAGTTGAATTGACACCCAGCTGATGTCTGAGAATTGCTTGTCTATGTGGGGACACACACACACACACACACACACACACACACACACACACACACACACACACACATTGGAATTAAAGACCAGAACCCTTTTGGGGGTGAGGGGGAATAATTCACTGTTTTGCTTGATGACATAGTTGGGGAAGAGGGGAAAGCGTTGTGTGGATGCAGTTTTGTTTAGATTGCTTGACTTTCTTTTTAGGATCACAGGGAAACAATGCCTACAAATGTCACTCATAGCTGTCTGAGAGGTGGAACTGGGAGAGTTTGGAGGAGAGGGAAAAGAGCACAGTTTGCAAAAGAAGGCTTTGAAGGAGGCATTGCTCCAACATTTCTGAGTCTTCTGCTTTCTTAAGCTCAGGGCCATTATTTCCGACTACCTTCTGGCGTCCAACAAAATGTCCTTCAGACTCTTAAACCAAATAAGTCAAAAATTGAATTCATCCATTTTTGGGCTTCCCTGGTGGCGCAGTGGTTGCGCGTCCGCCTGCCGATGCAGGGGAACCGGGTTCGCGCCCCGGTCTGGGAAGATCCCACATGCCGCAGAGCGGCTGGGCCCGTGAGCCATGGCCGCTGGGCCTGCGCGTCCGGAGCCTGTGCTCCGCAACGGGAAAGGCCACAGCAGAGGGAGGCCCGCATACCACAAAAAAAAAAAAAAAAAAAAATTGAATTCATCCATTTTTTCCTCCAAATCTCCTTTTCCTTTGTCTGTGACATTAACATCCACCTAACACTAATCAGGAAAGTCATCCTTGATTCTACCCTTTCTCTCAGCCTCCCCTTGCCCCACTCTTTCTCCATTGATATTAGATCAGAAGTGAGGTCAAGAGTTCTTCATAAAATATCTGGACAGCAGTTATGGAGACTTTAGCCCTAGAGAGGGTTCCACACGTGAGTTCCCTTCTCTGCCAGACACAACACCCTGTGCTCATGGGCAGGGATCTAGTCTGCCGAGAGAGTTTGCGTTACCATAAAAATGGGCACAGCATTGAAGAGGTCCTGGCCCAATTAAGTTCCTTTGCATTTGCTTATGAAAATGAAGACATTCCAGTTCTAGACTGTATTTCCTTTACCTCCCTCAAGGCAGGCTACAGACAGAAGACCTCACCATTGAATTTTCTCTGTTTATCATATCATCCCCAGCGTCACAGAGGGATCCCTGAGTTGTGAAAAAAGATAATCCACACCCACTTCAGCAGTGCACACACTGTACGGATGACAAGGGCCAGTTTTTCTGTGTGGAGGACCAAACTCTCCATCCTGCAGGAATCTGGATATTCAGAGCCCTCCTAATGTTGTGTCCAGCACATGACCATGGGCTATAGACCAACCTCTTGATCATGGCCCACAAATTCAAGCCCTTACCTACTTCAGCCTCCCCTTTCTCTCTTTGGTCCTAACACACTCTGTTCTGGCCACACTGACCTTTATTTTTTTCATTTCCCCCAATATCTGTACTAACCACCCCACTGGTCTGAAACTTTGTACAATCTCTCCTGTACCTACAGTGGTCACCTGGCCAGGGCCACTCTCCCTGCAGACCTCAGCTCTAACATCACTTCATCCTCAGCGCTCACCAACCTTCCCAGTGTGGCCAGAATTCAGCCACTGTACACCGGTGCCAGATCAAATCTCAAAGACAAAATTTTGGGTGAAGTAGAAAGAAATAGCTTTACTGCTTTGCCAGGCAAAGGTGGCCACAGCAGGCTAATGTCCTCAAGACTGTATGTTTTGCCCTGGAGGGGGTAGTGAGGAGTCTTATAGTGTTCAAGGAGCAGGTGGTGATCAGCTTGTGGACACTCTTCTGATTGGTTGGTGGTGAGGTAATCGGGAGTCAGCATCATTAACCTTCTGGTTCCAACTGGTCTGGGGTCTACGTGCTTGTGGGCAGCGTACAGTTAACTTCTTCCACCCGGCAGGGGTTCCAGTATCTGCAAAAGACCTCAAGGATATGGCTCAGAATATTACCTAGAGCCCTTGAGAAGGAACTAAAATGTCCTTTGTTTAATGACTAAACTATTATTAGTTTGTCTTGCTTGACTGTTTTCCTTTCTTTCCACATTTTCTCACTACTCTCATTAAATTTATTCTTTGACTAAAGTTTTTCTACAGACAGAAGGAAGGTAGAGGACATGGGCTCGGTTACACCAACAAGATCAGCCCCCTCCCCAGCTACACGCTTTCAAAGGTTTGTGTACCTCCAGTGCTAGTTCCAATTTATTTGTGTGATTCTTTCAATTATGCCTGTCTCTCTCACTAGACTGTATGCTTCTTAGGGAAGGGATCATATCAATGTAGTCCCAGAACCTAACACAGCATCTAGTACACAGGAGGCACCGCAGAAATTTTTGTTTGTTTCATTAATTAATTACTACCTGGCAGTTCACTCAGCACTGGGTACAAATAGATAATCAAATGCACAGAATCTATTCTCATGAAACCCACAGACCAGTCAAGGAGCTGACAGGAACATAGGAAGCTACAAAAGAGTGCCATTAAAATGTACAGGTAAGAGGAGAGGACTTTCTAAATTTTCTTCATCAGAAAAATAGGAAATGGCAGAGGAGCTAAACCTTGAAGGCTACATTGGATTTGGATTCACCGGGAAGTGAGAATGACGATCCAGAGGAGGAAACAATAAGTACAGGTAGAGGGCTGAGAAAATGCAGAGGGCTGAAAATCAAGGTGAGATTTTAATGTGCTATGGACAGTAAGCCCTGCCAGCCAAGCGTCAAGCTTCACCACCCCAGAATGTTCCCAGAGGTACTGGAGATGGAAGCTTTGCCGATAAGCATCAAAGCACCAGCACCATGTTATCAATGGCTTGGCTGGGTGACCTCCATGCAGGGTTCCAATGAGGCTGAGTTCTGATGATGCAGAGTTCACTGCATAGGCTTGGAGCCCTCACCTCCCCATCTATGCGTGAATCTAGCACCCAGATTTTCACCCCTTCTCCATGGTTGTAAGATGCCCTCACCCTCAATGACCTTCGCACACAGGCCCTTTGTGACCAGGATGCAAGAAAGACCTTGGTCTGATTTAGTTTGGGTCTGAGCTTTTAAAGACAGTGTCCTGAGTGAACACGATCTCCTGCTCTGATGAATCCAGTCAGCATTCCATGCCCGCAAAGAGCATTGAAGCAGGGGATTGGCAGAGAGGAGAAGGCAGCGCAGGTAGGTGTAGGGGGAGCGGAGATAGGCATAAGAAGACAGGAAAGGAAAGGTACCATTCCCTAAATAGGGGAAATAATGGTTAATAAGAGTTATTCTTTCTGTTTCTTCAGCCAGATGCAACTTTCCCTCTTGACTTGATTAATTCTTATTCAAACCTCAAAAGTCCATCACCTCCAGAGGTTTCCTCTTACCTCTTTCATTTTTATTTATTTATTTAATTCAACATTTTTTAAATTTTGTAGCAAGACCATAGAACATAAGATCTATTCTCTTAGCAAAATTATAAGTGGACAGTACAAGATTGTCAAGTCTTACAAATGAACTTATGTACAAAACAGAAATAGACCCACAGACATAGAAAACAAACTTATGGTTTCCAAAGGGGAAAGGAATGGGGGATAAGTTAGGAGTTTAGAATTAACACATACACACTACTATATATAAAATGGATAACCAACAAGGACCTACTGTATAGCACAGGGAACTCTACTCAATATTCTGTGATAACCTATATGAGAAAAGTATCTAAAAAAGAATGAATATAAGTATATGTGTATGTATAACTGAATCACTTTGCTGTACATCTGAAACTAACACAACGTTTAAAATCAACTATACTTCAATACAAAACTAATAATTTACTTTTTAAAAATTGTTTAAAAAGATTGTTAACGACCAGCCCTATATTGTACAGTAAATCTCCAGAGCTGTCCTACCTTGATAAATCAGGTTTAAAAAAAAAAAAATGTAAGCACAGGACAGTTGTAATTTGCAATGACCAGTGGACCTCTATGAGTGCCTCCTTCCCAAGGACTGCCTCCTCCCAGGGCTGAGACCCTGAGGCCTCTGCACTAGGACAAGTAGCCGTTGCCCACGACTTCCCCTTTGCTTGTGGAGCATGGGAAACACTTCTTTCACCCAGAAGAAAAACAGCTCCTAGGGTGAGGCGTGGAGTTGGACTCTTTAAAACTCTGTCTACAGCAACTTTCATGCAATCAGTGAGCTAACCCTCCAGTCTTGCCTGTTTCTGCCCCCAGATCAGATTCAACCCAGTGGTCTCTCAACACTGTGACCCACTGTTGGGTCCTAGACCCACATGTTGGGGCCTAGAAGCTAGTAGTTTCATATTCAGCCCAGACTCAGGAGCCCGGTTTCTAACTCCTACCCCACCTCCTAGCCCACCCTTGTCCTCTGGTCAAGCTTTTGTTTACCTGGGTCCCTATCTTTTGCCATAATCAGGTGTTAAGAAACTTTGAAGTGAGGAGTTGAGTCTCATTTATCTGTATGTTCTCTCCCACACATACACACACAAAACTATTCCCATCAAGTTATAATTATTATTTTGCATAATATGGGGAAGTCATAATTCTACTGCTTAGAGCTGAGTGACCTTAGACAAGGTCATCCAAGCTTTCACTGCCTGCCCTTTGCAGACTGGTGATAATGCACCATCTTCTAAGACTGTGGTGAGGATAAGGTTAGGTGTGTAAAGTGTTCATGGTTAAGAGTACAGTAGATCTTAGCTATTATTACTAGGTGCTCAATCAGCGTGTTTATCAAATGGAGTCATTAACAGACCTCCTTTTTATGGGCTCTGCTTGGCAGTTAAATGTATTGTGTGTAAATGTTGAGAGTAGGATGGGGAAGGAGGAAGGGGATGGCAGATGGGTGTCCCCAGGTTTCCTTTCCCCAAGCCTATCAAGAAGAAAAATTGTCAACTTGAGTTTGGGGTTTAGCATGAGAGCAGTGAGTAGAAAGATAAACGGAGACTTGTCAGTCTTCTCTGAAATCTAGGGCATTAGCTCATTTTCTTTTTAAAATAAAATAGGTCAGCTAAGCGAAACTGTGTGCTCAGTCAAAGATGTTTCTGAATGTGAGTGTGTGTGAGAGGGAGAAGGCGAAAGAGAGAGACCCAGCTGGGGAGCTCGGAAGGGATGGGTTACCCTGTGCCGTGTCCTTACACCAAGAACTTCCTTGTGGGATTTCATACTGTTCCTGTCTTCTCTCGTGGGAATTACAATCATCAGGCAGATGAGTCTTCTGTTACTGCTTGTGTGTGTGTGTGTATGTTGTGTGTGTGGTTTTTTTTTTTTCATTAGGCCATCGTGGTTAATAAATAGAATCAAAGAGATCTGGCTTCAAACCCTAGCTCTGCCACTCACTCTGGGTGATCTTGAACAATTTACCTTAATCTCTTTGAGCCTCAAAATCTTCCTATATAAGATGGAGTCAACATTCCTTACATTGGTAGGTTTTTGTGAGTATTAAGTTACATCAGATATATACAGTGGCATGCACATAGAAGGTGCTGAAAATAAAAAGGCAGCTGCTATTAGTAGTGGTAGTAGTAGCTGTAGTAGTAGTAGTAGTAGTAGTAGTTAACAGTAGCAGGCATAACAGTAGAGGTAGTATCAATAGTAGTGGCAGTAACAGTAGTAATAGCAGCAGGAGTAAGAGTAGTAAAACAGTAATAGCAGTGGTAATAGTAGTCATGATGGTGGTGGTTATAGTACTCATAGCAGTAAAGTAGTAATAGTAGTAGTAGTAACAATAGTAGTGGTAGCAGTAGTAATAGCAATCGTGGTATCAATAGTAGTGGTAGTAATAGTAATAGCAGCAGTCATAAGAGTGTAAAATAGTAATAACTATAGTAATGGTAGTAATGGTGGTGGTGGTCATAATAGTAAAGTAGTAGTAATAATAGTGGCAGTAGTAGTAATAGTAGTGGTAGTGGTATAGTAATAGCAGCAGCAACAGTAGTAAGAATAGTAAAATAGTAATAGCAGCAGTAATAAGTCAGTCATGGTGGTAGTGGTCATAGTATTCATAGTAGTAAAGTAGTAGTAGTAGTAATGGTGGTGGTGTTAGTAGTAGTACTAATGGTAATATTTTCTACACTCTTCTAGCTATATTCTCTCGCTCATAAGTTTCTAGCATCTAAGACCATCTTAGGAATCCTTGATAACCTTCTCAGCAATTTAGCACATAACAAGGACTCAACAGAATTAAAATGTGTTCCTAAAGTCTCTCATTATAACTTAGCAGCACATTAAGGAAACAAAGAAATGCTGCTTCATTGTACCTTGGTACCTGGGTTTATCCTAAAAAGAAGCTGGGGCTGGTCACCGAAAAATTTCTTCTGTGGGCCAGTAACTCATTTGCGAGGCTACGTTAAACACTATATCATCACATCATCTCATAAACGGTGGCAATGACCTTGGCAAAAATATATGCGTTAGAGCAGATGCAACCCTAGAAAGACAGAAGTGCTGAGTTCTTGAGGTTGAAATCCTCCCTGGCAGGCAGCCGCCAACTCCAGACAAGCGTATGCACTCTTGCAAGACAATAAAACACTTTGAAAAACTGCCCACCATTCAACTGTGATCCCAAATCACTTTCTTTTCCCATTGATTCCTTGTTCAAACTTCTGGGGAAACTAATTTGAAAGAAGGTCAGTGCTTTAAAAGGGGCGCTTGTATTTCCTGCATGTCTGGTTTAGGCTGTTTGAAGACAATAAAGAGCATCAGAAGGTTTTAAGCTGTTACCTTTCCACCAAAATCACTTTCAGCATGAAAACCACATGTGACCTCAGACCCAAACCTATTTATGTCTGTCTCTCTCATATGTCACTGTGAGAATCAGGCCAGACAGACTGGTTCCAGGGGCACCACTGTTTAAATGGAGATCACAATAGTGATTTCTGAGTGTGCATAACCCTTGCCATCAGCAACCCTGTAGAGCTGACTATTCCCTACAGACACTGGTGGCAGAGTGTGAGCTGATCTGGAGGCTGCAGGAAGACTTGTGTTTAAAGCCAGTGTTTTTCTTCTCCAACTGGAACTCAAGGAGAAGTTGCTGGAAAGAGTGAGGGATGTAGAATACTTTTGTAATATCAAGATCAAGTTCTGAGCCTCTGCTTGGCTCCCAGGAGCTCTGCCTCTCTCTGTCTCGATCAGAAGTAGTTTCAATGAAGGCTTCTGAATTCCCTCTGGGAGCGATCAGCACAGGATAGACCCATGTCCAGCAACGAGCACACACTTGAGTCCAGAGCCTCTCTTCAGATCAGAGCTCACCTCAGCTGTCCTGCTATCGGGAAGTTTCTGCTTCTCTGACAGCCTGAACTCTGAACCCAGGCTCAGGAACTGTGGGGCATCCCTGAGCTCCCTTCTCTGAGCTACATTTCTTGCCTGCTTCAAGCAGTCCCTGCCTGGTTCTTTCATCCTTAACAATCCATTGTAATCTGACCTCTGTGATTCACTGACTTTTTATGTTTCTTCTGTAACTATTCATCTTCTTCCTTCCAACCAGACTCTTGGTCCAGGCTCCTCTGTTCCTCTCTGTTCCATTCAGCCTGTATCCTGATGGCTCAGGACCCATAAGCTCATCACTTCTGAACAGCAACAGTGAGTGCTAGGAGATGGAAAGTTCTTGAAACGTCTGACGGAAAATTCTATGCCAGGCTCAACCATCGATCAAATGGGAGTCTACAAGAAAGACATTTTTAGATGTGGAAGGACCCAAAATATTTATCTCCCATGCACTCTTTCTTGGGAAGCTACTGAATGGGTGTACTCCACCAAAAGGAGAGGGTAAATAAAGGAAGGGGAAGAAAGAAGATCTGAGGAATCCAACATGGCAAACCAGGGATAGTTAAGTCCCAGAACCATATTGAGCTACGGGCTTAAAGAGTGAGTCATCCAGTGAGAGTGGTCAAGGAGATGTCATCAGGGAAAAAGGGCAGAACCTATCGAATGTGTGCAACTGTGTCTGTATATTAGGAAAATCATTGACTGGTATTAACAGAGTAGTGGGGGAATTCAGAAAAAAGAAAAGAAAAGAAATACATATAGAGGAAACTAAACATTTCAGCCATAAACAAAATTTATATAGTTGTAATAACATAAACATTATTATTGATTTAACCAAGTATTTTGATATCATTAAACCGAAACATAGTAAATTGAGACAATTAAGGGTAGGAAGAGAAAGTGGTGAAGTTGACTAAAAAGAGCTAAACCTTCAACCGTCATACCCAGAAGCCAATAGGGAATTTCTAAAACTCATGATTCCAGTAATAGAGGGATAAGCATATTAAAGACACGTATGTAAGGAAATACCCAAAGAAATAGCTGAAAAAGAATGAACAGTAATTTCTGGGGCGCTAGACTTGATCTATTTCACACTAGGCTTTTTAAGATTTTTTGCTTTTTAACCATGTACATGTATTACTTTAATACAAATGAAAAAAATTAAGATGTAATGTTTGTTGTCAAAACCAGAAAGCATGGAAAAATATAAAGAAGGTAATGCAAAGCACTAACAATCTCACAATCTTGAGATAACCACTATTCACATTTTTCTGAATTTTCTTATAATCTTATTATGTGTGTTTTTAAAGAATTGATGGTTATACAATATCATGGTTTTCTTTTTTTTTATGGTTTTCTTAGTTTTACATATTTCATCTAATATTATACCATGAGAATGTTCTCAAGTCATTAAAATTGTTTAAAACATCGCTTTAACATCTGCATTATAGTCCATTAAGTAGATTTACAATGATTTTCCCAGTCCCTTATTATTAGACATGTAGCTTCTGCCCAATTTTTCATTTTAATTTTTTAAAAGTGTCACAATGAACATTTTGGTACATAAACCTCTTTCCTCATCTCTGATTATTTCCTTAGAAGTGAAATTACTGGATCAACAATGAGAAAAACAGAAATATTTAATGAGCAAAAAGCAGTGAAATTGTTATATGAACTTTAAAAAACCCCTGCATAATTGTTATAGATTTTTTAAACACTACATTTAAAAGATCTTCCTTAAGATAGTCACACCCTGAGGCAAGTAACATCTGCCAACTTTTAGGTAAAATGGTTAGACTGCAGTTGGAAAGGAATGCTTATTTAGACAATGACTTCTGCACTGAGAGATTAATGAGAAGAGGCAGCATCATTAAATGATTTGCTCTGGAGCTTCCCCACTTCTTTTCTCATAGATTATCCTGAGATAATATTGAAGACTTGTCCAAAATTAGTGGAAGAGCTGGGACCTCACCGTGGATTTCGTCCTAACTCCTGGTCTCATGCACACTGTAGTATCACTTGATTTGAATAGATGTGTAAACACGTAACTCTTTTACTATCTTGACTGGTCATTGACATTTAAAGGTGAACTGATAAAACAGACATTTCACAATTAGCCAAAGAGTTTTCAGAGAACTTGAATAATAAGTGCACAACTTTCTGAAAGGAAAAATGAGTCATTGATGGAACCAGAATCCATAATTTCATCAAATTCAAGGAAAAGAAAGAACCCAATGCTTATGTGGATTGTAGAATAGAAGGTCAATTCAAATTATTTGAGGCTTAAATGTAAAAGAGAGAAAACAATACGTTTCTTAGGTGCCTTTTGTTTATATTAATGACCTCAGATTCTTACTTCTTTGTACTTATACAAATATTGTATGGTAGGTGATATTATATTTCCCCAAGTTTCCCTTCTCTCTTGAAAGGGATCACTGTCAATGGAGTATTCTTCCCAGCTTCATTGATGGTGGATTGGTAATATGACTGGCTTTGGCCAGCGGAATGTGGGCAAATGTGTACGAGTTTAGAGGCTAGGACTTAGAGGCATCCTGTGTTTCTGATCACCCTTCTTGCACTGCTACCATCATCCGTGAAAGGGCATGCGCCAGGTAGTACACCTAGAGTAGACCTAAACTCAGTTTGCATCCTGAAGTACAGCTATCTCAGCCAAGCCACAGACCAATGAGCCAAAAAATAAACAAAAATACATAAATGTATATAATAAAATAATATATAATTTAAAAATACTGTTGTAAACCAATGAGATTCTGAGGTTGTTTGTCACACAGCATTGATGCAACACTAACTGAGTAATACATACAGCTTCTATTTTTGGATCTTCCCTCATTCTATGTGCCATTCTCAGAAAGCTTGTTAATCCTACACAAAGAATAGTAATTTCCTAAATTATGAATCACATTATAATTAACAGGGTGTTTTATAACATGTTGTTTTTATTTAATTCTCACAACAGAAAGTGAAGTTGAGAGGTAATAATGACTCCTGTAAGGTCACACATTGACTAAGAGATAGGGCTGGGGCTTGTACTCAAGTCAAACGCACCCCCGACACATAGAGAACTACAGCAAACAGTGATACAAATGGTCCAATGAAATTAAGTTGCTAAGATGTTGACAACAAATACCTTCCAAGAGATTATTGCCAGTTGGAACAGAAAACAAGAATGGCATGATGTGGTTAGAGAATTGGATTTTCATTAGCAGCCATTTCTTACATTCCTCTGTATTCAGGGAGCAATCTGACATGTCAATGTTATTTGAAAAGCAAACCTTGCATTTCCTAGGGAAAATCTTCCCTCGTGATGTCCTGGGTACAGCTCGGTGGCCACATAAAATGTCGCAGTAAACAACTCAATATATATTTCAAACGTTAATTGCCTTCCCAGACCTTGGAATTTCTCACTGAGCTCACTCACAAGTTTTATTGAGGGCATAAAATTTACTGTGTTGACATACCCTTTAAAGTGCTGAATTCATCAAGGCCAAACCAAGCCCAGATGACATTATAGAGAGTGAGTCAAAATTTTTTATTGAAAGTTTTGTTCCACCCTTCTCCTTTACATCACAACCCAAATTAAGCCAGTGGGGGGCCAGTTGGGGTGGGGAGTGGAAATGCCAATACTTTTTAAAAGAAATGTAATCATCCTTTTCCAGGCACATTCCTATGGAAAAGGCGTGAAGCCACATTATTTATTCTGAAGTCTGGGCCTCAGCAACCAGACGAAATCATGAGTCTGTGTTTGAAATGTCTCAGTGTGGCAACCCAGAGTCAGAGAGGCCCCTTGAGAGTCTCCAATAAAACGATGAGCTCAAAGATTTTTCCTGTGGGACCTTCTGATTTGTTTAAAGAGAAGTTTGTTGTTACCTGATTCCCTAAAGTGATAATTGTTCAAAATTTTGCCTCTAAGAGGCTTTGCTTGCAAATAGCATATTGTCATGCCTGGTGAAGAGAGTATCTTAAAACATAAATAACTCTGAAAGATAGAGGAAAGCCTAGCCTTCTGTGAAGGGCTTAGTAGAGTAAACAGAAAGATGAAAAAGGGCATAGGATGCTTCTAGAATATGTACAAATAGCCCAACAAAATTAGATTGCAAGATGTCAACAACAAAGAGCATTCAAGCTCCCAGAGACAGTACTCAGAAGTCACAGGTCAAGTTCACTCCCTTACTTAGTTAAACACCAATGCTTGTTAAGAACTCTGAAGCCAGACTGCCTGGGTTCAAATCCTGGCTCCTCCAC
The DNA here is from genome assembly GCF_002837175.3 of Physeter macrocephalus. Taxonomy (NCBI): domain Eukaryota; kingdom Metazoa; phylum Chordata; class Mammalia; order Artiodactyla; family Physeteridae; genus Physeter; species Physeter macrocephalus. The sequence goes on from NC_041227.1 coordinate 60,063,733, forward strand.
TTATATGTAACATCACTCTAGACCACGGTTTTCTGTCTTTGTTTTGCATCTGCAAAATGATAACATAATATTTTTTCTCATAGGGTTGTTATAAAGGTAAAAGAAGTTAGCATTCTCAATTCTCAGCATGTTAATTATGATAATGAAGTACCGGGAGTAAGGAAAAAATAAAACATTCGAGTTTATTGTGAAGCTTACATTCTAGTAATGTAAACAATACTCTAAATAGACAATTACAATCCAGTGTGGAAACGCTTGAATGACCATCATAGGGGTTCCTTGGGATAGCTATTTAGTCTAATAAAGAAGATTTGCCTGGATACAGTGGTATCTGCCCCGTTAATCAGTAGAGAGAAGCAAACTCACACTGACCCATAGATGATCACACCTATTTGACTCTATTTATTACCTGTCGCTGCATAACAAATTACCTAAAACTTAGTGGCTTAAAACAACAAATATTTATCACCTCATGGTTTCTGTTGCTCAGAAACCTGGATGCAGCTTGGCTGAGTACCTCTGACTCAAGCTGTCTGCCAGGGCTGCAGTTTCACCTGAAGACTCTACTTGTGGGGGGTCAATGTCCAAGGTCACTCAGGTGGATTTTAGCAGATCACAGCCCACAGTCCTTGCCACGTGGATCTCTACATAGAGCTGCCTCCTGAGATGGAAGCTGGCTTCCCCTGGAGTGAGTGATGAAAGAGAGAGAGGAGACACCAAGATAGAAGCCACAGTCGTTTTATAAACCAAACTTGGAAATTACAGCCCATCACTTCTGCCACACCTGATTTGTCAGAAGGAAGTCAGTATGTCCAGCCAACACTCAAGGGGTGGGGACTACACCAGGCATGAAGACCAAGATGCAGGGGTCATTGGGGGCCCTCTTCCAGGCTGTCTACCACACTCTGTTGGATCATTTCAGGCTATTTAGAAGGAATTTAGCAAAAGCACAAGAAAAAAGGAAGTTAGAAATTCTTCTGGCCACTGTCCTTGCCACAAACCACCAAGCTAAAACCAAAAACAGGGAAAGAAGTCAATCAATCTATTGGTTAAGCGTCCATTCGAATGCCACTTTTTCAAAGAAGCCTCTTCACCACCATGTTATTGTGGTCCCTCCTCCTATTGCTTGTTATACCATTACCTTGTTTGATTGTCATCATTATATGACATATTCTCATTTATTTGCCTATTGATTATGTTTTTCCTATATTGCAACCTCCATGAAGACAGGGACCTTGCCTATCTGGAAACTTCAGTACATAGTAAATATTTATGAAAGAACTGCCAGGATCTCTATACAAACAAGAGGTACATCTGACCTTGAAGTTCCTGAAATGTGGTTAGAAAGATCGGAAACAGTCAGAAATAAGCGTTTGCCACAATTTTGTCTTTAGCTGCAGTTTGGCTAGAAGACTGAGGAAGCCACTGGAGGTGGAAGAGTCAGAGGACCCTCAGTGGAGAAGGAGAAGCTGAGCAGGGCTTTGATAGTGGTCTGAATTTGGCAGGAAGACCTCTATTTAAGAGAGTAAAAGGGATGGAAGGAGTACTTGGGTAGGTAAATCAGGGTCAGGATCAAACAGCCTGGAAACCTAAACAGAACTGAAAGCCAATCCCAATCCATCGCCAGTGGCCCAGCCAAGTGATACACTGAGGCTGATGTGTCTTTGTGCACTGATCAAATACATGAACGAAGCCACTGACATTGCCAGGCTCTTCCTAGATGTCTTCAAAAATGTCCCCAAGTGAGAAACACATCATCAGTGTCTCTTGAGAATGATTCCCTGCCATCTTATTCTCCCAGTAGGAGTTAACATTCTGGAGGATAACCTAATTCCCTTTACTCTGATTTTGTTTTCACCAGAAACCCATAGATGAGTGATTTAACAGCTCAAGCATTTCCACAATGACCCAGCTTAGGCCAAGTGCTCATTTCTGAACCAGCCCCACTGTCCAGGTGATGGAGTTCTCTGATTAGCCAAGCCCGGGTCATGTGGCTGTCCTGTTACCACAGAGTGAGGTTAATCGAGCCACCACAAAGCCACACGATCTAAAAAGAGAGGGAGGATGGTGCCCCAAATGAAAACTGTGGTGTCTTTACCCAAAAAAGTTGAAGGATCCTGGGAAGGGAAAACAACATCCTACACATCCTATCCTGAATTACCCTGAGCGCCCTGAAAAACCACACCGGGGTTCTGAGTAAAATTCTCAGGATCACAGCACCTTATGAGAGGCTTCCACACAATCAGATGAAGACTGTGTGGAAAAACAGAGCAAAAGATAATGCACCCCAACGTCCAAAGCAGCATTGTTTACAAGAGCCAAGGTCTGGAAGCAACCCATCAACAGGTGAATGGATAAAGAATATGTGGTATATATATGTGTGTGTATATACACAATGGAATATTACTCAGCCATGAAAAGAATGAAATTCTGCTATTTTTAGTAACATGGATGGACCTAGACAATATTATGCTTAGTGAAATAAGTCAGAGAAAGACAAATACTGTATGATAACACTTATATGTGGAAGCTGAAAAATCAAACAAACAAATATATATAGCAAAATAGAAACAGACTCACAGATGTAGAAAACAAACTAGTGGTTACCAGTGGGGAGAAGGAGGCTGGGGAAAGTAGGGATATGGGATTAAGCGGTACAAACTACTGTGTATAAAATAGATAAGCAACAAGGATATATTATACAATTGTACAGCACAGGGAATTATAGCCATTATTTTGTAACAACTTTTAATGGAGTATAATCTATAAAAATACTGAACTACTATGCTGTACACCTGAAACTAATATAATAGAGTAAATCAACTCTACTTCAATTTTTAAAAAGAGGGAGGGAAAAAAAGAGAGAGAAAAAAAAAAGAACAGAACTTGTTTAAACCAGAAGACGGAGAGAGAACTCCAGGGCCTGGAAGCACCTATCAGGTACCCCATAAAGAAAGATAAATAAGTGTTATTTTCTATTTCTAAGGAGTAGGATCAGAGAAGTGGTAGGCCCTCAATGTTTGTTATAAATGGCAGAAGCCAAAGAGGGAGAGGGAACTCTCACAGATTTAAAAAGACTTAAGAACATGTGTATACAAATGTACATATGTTTTCTTTCCTCTTGGGTAGATAACCTGAAATGGAATGGCTGGATTATACGTAGGTGTATGAATTAGTTTGTCATGGCTGCTGTTACAAATTACCACACACTTAGTGGCTTAAAACAACCCAAAGTTATTATCTTACAGTTCTGCAGGTCAGAAGTCTGGAATGCATTTTACTGGGCTAAAATCAAAGTATCGGCAGGCCTGAGTTACTTCTGTAGGCCCTCGGAAAAAATCCATTCTCTTGCTTTTTCCAGCTTCTAGAAGCTACCTGTATTCCTTCCTCCTCTTCAAAGCCAGCAATATAGCATCTTTAAATCTCTCTCTCTGACCCTCCTGCCTCTCTCTTATAAGGACCCTTGGGCTTCCCAGATAATCCAGGATAATTTCCCCCATGTCAAGATTCTTAAGCATATCTGCAAAATTCCTTTCCCTATGTAAGGTAACATATTGACGGGTTCCAGGGATTAGCATGAAGTCACCTGGTGGGGGTGGGGAGGGAACTATGCTGCCTACGACGGTGTATATTTAACTTTAAGAAACTGCCCAATTGTTTTCCAAAGTGGCTGTACCATTTGACATACCCACAGGTAGTATATGAGAGTTCTAATTCTTCCCCATCCTTGCCGATAATTGATAGGTCAGCCCTTTTGATTTTAGCCATTATAATAGGTATGCAGGGATACCTCATTTCTGGGTTTAATTTGCATTTTCTCTAAGCAAAGATGCTGAATATCCTTTCATGTGCTTATTTGTCATTTGTATCTCTTCTTTGATGAAGCAGCTGTTTAAAATTCTTTTCCTTTTTTACTTGGGTTGTTTGTTTTCTTATTATTAAAACTTGAGGGTCCTTTCTTTTGGTACAAGCCTTTTGTTGAATAGATGCTTTGCAAATATTTTCTCCCCCCATTTGTGGCTTATCTTTCATTCTTTTAACAACTTTACTTAGAATAGCCAAAAACTGGAAACAATTCAAATGTTCATCAATAGGTGAGTGGTAAATAAATCATGGTGCACCCACATCCAGTAGAATGCTAGTCAATAGCAATAAAGGAATAAACTATTGATACACCCAACAACATGGATTAATCTCAAACTAATCATGAGTGCAAAAGAAGCTACACAAAAAAGTGTACATGCTGCATGATTCCATTTACACAAAACTCTAGAAAATACAAACTAATCTATAAAGACAGACAGCAAATTTGCAGTCGAACTATAATGGAGGTTGATGGCGTGGGGTTGGGAGAAGCCAAGGGGAGATTACAAAGAGGAACAGGAAATTTAGAGGGTGAGAGAAATGTTTCAATGTCTTGACTGGTGATGGTTTCATGGTTATATACATAGGTCAAAGCTTATCAAATTGTACACTTTAAATATGTGTAGTTTACTGTGTGCCAATTGTACTTCAATAAGTCTCCTATTTAAAAAGGAGACAAGAGATTTACTGACTAAATGTAACACATAGATCTTATTTTGATCTGGACTTAAACAAATCAGCTATAAACAAAAACAAGTAGAAGAAACTTGGACACTGACTGGATATAAATGATATCACAAAATAAAGGTTAATTTTTAAGTTATTATCATGGCACCTTGGTAAAATTTTTCAGTCCTTTTCTCTCAGAGGTGTGTACTGAATGATTAGCTGATGGAGTGATACGATTTCTGGGATTTTCTTTAGAAGGATCATGCATGACGATGGAGTGAGTGAGGCTGGAAAATGAAACAAGATTGGCCACGTGTTGATAATTGCACAGCTGGGTGATGGGCATGAAGAGATTCATTCTACTATTCTCTCTACCTTCATGTATATTCTAAAACTTCCATCCTACATAGTTAAAATGTTCATTTTTTTTTTCATGCTTGTTGAATGAATGATACAAGAAGGCATATTTCTACTCAGTACAAGATTGATATTTTCTAAAAACAACACCTTTCTGAAAATGGACTCATCTCCCTTAAGCTGTAGTCAGTTGACTAGAGTAGAACAGGAGGTGTTCAGAGGCCAGAAGATCCTTTATGGGGGATGCTATAGAGCAGGGGTTAACGGTCTATGGCCCAGGGGCCAAATCCAGACCTCCACCCACAAGCTAGGAATGGTTTTTACATTTTTAAATGATTGGGAAAAAAATTTTTAACAATGTTTTCTGACACATGAAAATTATGTGAAATTTAATTTTAAGGCCTATAAATAAAATTTCATTGGAACACAGCCATGTCCACGCATTTGTGTATTGTCTCTGGCTGCTTTCATGTTATAACGGCAGTGGGGACCTGCAAAAACTAATCTACTTACTATCTGGCCCTTTACAGATAAAGTCTGCCAATTCTTGACTTCGAAGATAACCTTGAAACCTGAAAGTGTTTTCCTAAACAAACAGCACTCCAGAAAAGTGAGTGGAAAAAGCAGGACATGAACGAGTCCAGCTTTAGGCTCTATTCCTCCTACCAAAAGGAGCCCAAGGATCAGGGAAGATGTTATTTTCAATTCCTTGCAGTAAATGCATTGTCATTTCTGGGAACACGGTGAGTTTGAAAGTTGAAGGGGTTAGGTTTGCCCTCCAGCCTTAGGGCTCAGAACCCTCTTCTGTGGATAGACTTCTATCTATCATTAAATTCTATGGATAAGTTTAAAGAGCAAGGTGTACATATGACCCAGCAATTCCACTCCTGGGTATACATCTGAAAACAACAAAAACACTAATTCAAAAAGACACATGCACCCCAATGTTGACAGCATTATTTACAATTGTCAAGATATAAAAGCAACCTAAGTGTCCATCAACAGATGAATGGATAAAGAAGATGTAATATATATATATACCATGGAACACTACTCAGCTATTAAAAAAATAAAATTTTGCCATTTGCAGCAACCTGGATGGACTTGGAGGGCATTATGCCAAGTGAAATAAGTCAGACAGAGAAAGACAAATGCTGTATGATATCATTTATATGAGGAATCTAAAAAATACAACAAACTAGCGAATATAACAAAAAAGAAGCAGACTCACAGATGTAGAGAACAAACTAATGGTTACCAGTAGGGAGAAGGAAGAGGGGGAGGGGTGATATAGGGGTAAGGGAGTAAGAGGTACAAAAGATTAGGTATAAAATAAGCTACAAGGATATATTATACAACACAGGGAGTATAGCCAATATTTTATAATAACTATAAATGGAGTATAACCTTTAAAAATTGTGAATCACTCTATTGTACATCTGTAACTTGTATAATATTGTACAGCAATTATGCTTTCATTAAAAATAAAGTAAATAAAATCAAAATAAATAAATAAAGAGCAAGGTGTAACTTTCTGCTCTTATCAGTGTCTGAAATCCTCTGGCGTTTGCTCATTTGTTCATTACGTGGACTCTCCCACTAGTTCATGGGGGCAGGGACTCCATCTGTCCTATTCACTGCCGTATCCCATGACTGGAGCAGTCCCTGGCACATAGTAGGCCCTCAGCAACACTGAAGGAATGAATAAACTGAAGGAAGCCTCATCAAACAGAGAATGAGTGGAAATTACAACACTGAAGCTTAGGGATAAAGAATAGTTTTCTTCTTGCACAGTGAAAAGACTCTTTATTCCCATATTCTTCTTCACATATGTCTAAACATAGTACCTGGAAACAGTACGATATGAGTAGTGAGGGAATTTTGCCCATCACAATTTCTGTGCAAATCGGAATGAAGTTCAACTCCCGTTCCAGAAGGCAGCCACTGTTCAGAGTTCTGCTGCATCATATAAACACAACTTTCTCCTTTGTGACAGGGAATGATGCACCTTGATTGGCTGTATGACCCTGTGCAGGTGACTCACTCTCTCTGTTCTTCATATGTGTAAAAATGGGTTAGCATCAATGGGTTTTGGGGAAGATCAAACAAGATAATAATCCGTGAGATGACAGGGCTCAGTATCTGAAACCAAAACAGTCTTCGTTTTCCATTCTCAGTGACATAAGCCTTCTCCACCATCTGTATGAAAGAACTTGGGATCCATAATCACAATGTTCACAAAAGCCAAAATGTGGAAACAACCCAAGTGTCCATCAACAGAAATGGATAAACAAAATGTGGTATATTCGTACAATGAAATATTAATCAGCCATAAAATGAATGAAATACTGGTACACGCTACAACGTAGATGAACTTAAAGATATACTAAGTGAAAGAAGCCAGACACCAAAGACCATATATTATATAATTCCATTTATATGAAATATCTACAATAGGCAAATTCATAGAGACAGGAAAGAGATTATAGGTTCACAGGAGGTTGAGGAGAGGAGGAAACGTGGAGTGACTACTTAATGGGTACAGGGTTTCCGTTTGGGGTGGTCAAAAATTGTAGAAAGTGATAGTGGTGATGGTTGCACAATTTTGTGAATGTCTTTAATGCCACTGAATTTTACACCTTAAAAGTGGTTGAAATGGCAAATTTTATGTTGTGTATATTTTACCACCAAAAAAGGCTTTGGAAACTGTGATGTGCTGATTCAAGGAATCTGGAACCAGAACTCCTGGATTTGAATCCCAATTCTGCAAACTGTGTAACCTCGGGAAGCCCTTCACACCATTCTGTTCAGTCTCCTTATCTGAAAATGGGGATGAGAACATAATTTTATCTCCCACATGCTGTAGGAATTAAAAGAGCTCATTAATGTAAGCACTTAGAAGTGTACGTGCATATATTAAATGCTCAGTAAATGCTAGTGAGTATAACAAGACTGTTATAGATAAGTCATTCTATCCACACATGCTCTTAGAACAGCGTTTCTCAACCTCCTCACTATTGGCGTTTGGGATGGATAATTCTCTATTGTTGGGAGGCTGTGCTGTGCCCTGTAGGGTGTTTAGCAGCCTCCCTCGCCTCTCCTCACTAGATGTCAATAGCATATATCCTTCCCTCCAAAGCCGTGACAACAAAAACATCTCGATGTTGCTAAATCTCTGTGGGAGAGCAAAATTGCCCCTGGTTAAAAAACACTGTCTTAGCATCCAAATTGCAAAGCTGGAAGGGGTTTTACATATTCCCTTTTCTGACGACTTCCAAATTCTGTGGACTGTGTCCCATGACCCATGATACAGGTAAATGTGTGTAGATTTATATTTATCATACATATACATATGTATCAAAAGTTTCACAATACAATGTTTACCCTGTGTACAGTGTAATGCACTCTGTTTTCAATTCTGTTGTTTTGTATTCTGTTTCTTTTCTAAAAAATATAAATATATATAAATAAATGAATATATATATGTCGGGCATGACCCTTTAAATTGATTTCATGAGCCACTTATAGGTTACAACCTACAGGTTGGAAAATACTGATCTAGTTAACTTTATTTTACCAAGGGCCAATGAAATCTCCAGACATTTTAGTCCCACGCTGGGCACCCTGCATCACTCATTCTACTGATGAGCGTTTCAGGCTGACCCTCACCAGCTTTCCAGCTTCCAGAATGGACCAGGATTCCACTGCCCACGCACTACACGGGCAATAAGCATCCCAAGCTTTTCCTAGCTTTTGATTTATATGTATACACATAATAAATATAAATATACACACATTTTCATGGAAGCCATGAGAGTGGATAACAGCTAAGACCCCATCCAATTTTGCTTTTTGATGATGCTAAAACAGTTGCTTTTAACCAGATAGACATAAATTTGGAATAATTGAGGGGGAAAGTTTAATTCCAAGGTATTGAGTCACACTCACATTGCTTCTACATTGAAACAACTTCATATTTCTTCTCTCTCTCTCTCTCTCTCTCTCTCTCTCTCTCTCTCTCTCTAAATAGCAAGCAGCAGGTTGCGAGGGGCTGTATCTGTCTTGCAGAGGCAGGAGTTAGCCCTGGCCCTGAAGACCTGCCTTTGCCAGCTCCTGAGACATTTAACACTTGGGCACAACAGAGAGGACAGCCAAATCCTGCCCTGAGCCAGAGTAGGAGTTGCTGGAAGGAGAGCTTTCAGATGTAATCAGCCAATCCATTTTTTATAATCTCCTATTACAGACATGGGAGGGGGCAGCTAAAAGGACCTTTTCTAAGAGAAATATTTTCTAGTTTAAAATTTAAAAGGCTGAATCATAGAATCCTTTCACAGACCACTCTCTGCATAATGTTTTTTTCCCCAAAAAGTTACTCAGCTGAGGTTAATGGTGAATAATAACAGCTGACATTTACTGAGCACTTGCCACAGGCATGGCTCTGCGGCAAGTCCTTACACGATCGTTTCATCATCTCAAGCGTTTTAGGAGGCAGGGGGCATCCTTACCGCCCCCATTTTGTAGATGGAGATATTGAAGCACAAATTGCGTAAATGACTTGCCTTAAATAACAAGGCTCCAGAGCCACTATGCTGGGAAATATACCCAATAGGGTTGCAGATGCAGCCCATAAAAATACAGAACGTCTCTTTGCATGGGACATATGTACATTAAAAAAAAGCATTTGTTGTTTATATGAAATTCAAATTTAACTGAGCATCTTGTTTTTTATCTGGCAGTCCTAAACTTGAGCGGTTTGAATTCAGAGCTCTTAGGCACTCTGCCAATGGTTCTCAAAGTGTGGTCCCAGGACCAGCATCATCACCACCACATGGGAAATGGCTAGAAATGCAAGTTCTTGGGCTTGACCTAGGAAAGAGAATTCCTAGCGCTGTGGGACAAGTTGGTCAAGAAATGCCACCTAAACCTTGGTCAAATTTATGACCAAGAGGAAGCACTGCGGACAAAAAATGCCTGCCACTCCAGTAAACAAAAACTGTCTCCTGCCATTCCAGTAAACAAGGAATACTGCCCGCCATCAAGCCATCAGCCATGGCAGCTGCCTCCCCAGGCCCCCAATACCCTGACCCCTGAGGGTGTGCCCTGAGGGGAATCCAGAATGTAGAAAATCAGGAAGCATGTGCTTTGGATACTGGCTCTAGATAAGATGCATATCTAAGGAATAATTTCAATGAGCCCAGATTCTTGCATCTTCCCAAATACAGAAAAGTGCTAAAATCATTAACTTGAGGTGTCTATTTTTTGTGATTAGCAGTAATCTTTTGATGTTTGACTACATGGGATTTTTATTGTTTGTTTGTTTTTTTGTTTTTCAGCAAAAACTCCTATATATCCTGGCTCCTCTCTTACCTCTTTGGAACAGTTCCTCAGAGCTGTCTGAGAGGCTGCCTCCCAGGCTAGAGTCCTCAGGAAGTTCCCCGAACAAAACATGACTTTTAGATGGTATGGGTATTTTTTTTTCAGTCAACAGGTTTCACCCCAGACCTACTATGTCAGAAACTGTGGGTGGGGTCCCCAAATCTGGGTTTCAGCAAGTTTTCCAGGTAAATCCAATCCACACTCAAGTTTGAGCAGCACTGCAGAATACAATACGACCGCCACAATATTCTAAGGCAGGTAGAGATGCAGTCATGCTTAAAAGTGGGCCCCCGAATCTGAACACCAAGGTTTTCCCATGACTCCATATCTCTCCTTTCCCCCTTCTTCTTCATCCAGTCAAGTCCTACATACATCAACCCCCAAGCTCAGTGCACACTTTAAAAACATACTTTGCTTTCGCACACTGGAGTCTGTCTGGTGCTTTTTCAGAGACATTCATTCATTCATTCATTCATGGAGGCAGACAATCGTTCAACAAAACCTTTTTAGGTGCCATGTGGGGCAGGCACTGTTATGGGCACCGAGCACAGTTTACTTCATATTAAAGTTGCTTGTTTAAACATATCTGCTTCCTGCATTAGATCAAGAGCTCCTGGAGGATGGGGAGGAGAAAACTTTTTAATGTCTGAGTCCCTAGTTCTGAGTCAAGAGCCACAAAATGTTTTAATAGAATTATGGGAAAAAATGTGAAAAGAATTCCCACACCCTCCTCATTTTAAATTCAAAGTCCTCTGGATCTGAGTCTGCTGCCTGTCCTCTTCCTCCCCCTCAAAGAGAAATCATGAAGATGGTCCTGTCACTCTCCCAGGCATGTTTGACAACTCGGTGTTCCTTGGCCCTGATGCCAAGTGGGTTCCTCTGTCTGTGGTTAAGAAGGTAGGGGGTTTTTCAGGTTTCACTGCCAAGAGCTAGTCAGTTTCTTTGTCACTCAAAACAACCATCTTCACTACCTGCTCACTGAAAAAGGGCTGAGAACTGGGATGGTTAAGAGATATAATTGGAGATGGCATTTTTACAGCTACAAGACACACACACACACACACACACACACACACACACACACACACAATGCCTTTAGTTTTGCAATTTGCCAAAGACCAAATCACAAGCCTTCACTTGGGAAAAAGATTCATTCTATAAGATGATGTCGACCCCTCTTACAGAGAAAATGTGTCTGCCAGGGCTCAGGGCTGTCAGCTGAGCTGGGAAAACGAAGAACAGGTTTCTCCCACAACTGGAGTTGGAGCCAACGCTATTTTTAAAATTTTTTATTGAAATATAGTTGATTTACAATGTCATGTTAGTTTCAGGTGTACAGCAAAGTGATTCAGATATATATATATATTCTTTTTTTACATTCTCTTCCATTATAGGTTATTACAAGATATTGAGTATAATTCTCCATGATCTACAGTAGGTAGAGCATGGAGAATTAGAGTAGGTAGTTGGTTATCCATTTTATATATAGTACTGTTTTTGTGTTTTGGGTTTTTTTTTGCTGTACGCGGGCCTCTCACTGTTATGGCCTCTCCCGTTGCGGAGCACAGGCTCCGGACGCGCAGGCTCAGCGGCCATGGCTCACGGGCCCAGCCGCTCCGTGGCACGTGGGGTCTTCCCGGGCCGGGGCACGAACCCGGGTCCCCCGCATCGGCAGGCGGACTCTCAACCACTGCGCCACCAGGGAAGCCCAATATAGTACTGTTTTTTTAATAGACTGAAGATGAGCATGAGTAGCAACTATACTGTGAAAATGGCCTCCGGCCTGGAACGTTCTTTACATTTCACCCTTTTGCTCGGATCCTGCTCGCCCTTCAAATCTCAGCTGAAATGTCACCCCCTAAAACCGGGTCAGATCCCACCCTTAGCCTTCACATATCTCCTTCCTAAAAGTTGTCACAGTCAGAACTAAATTGTCGTTGAGCAATTAGCTGCTGCCTGGCTCCCAACTAGAATATAAGCCCCATGAGGACTTGTCCTGTTTGTTCATCATTACATTCCCTGCGTCTAGCACAATAGTAGGTGCTCAATAAATATTTATTGAAAGGATCAATTGAATGAATCCCAATTCAGCCACCCACTAGATGTGTGACCCTGGGCAAGTTACTTGATTCCTCTCTTTAAACCTCGGTTTCCTTATCTACAAAATGGAGATAAAAATAGTACCTGCCTCTCAGGGTTGCTGTTTGATAGAATGAGACGTGCATGTAAGAGATAAGCAGAGGAACTTGGCCCCCAGTAGATGTTTGAGAAAGGTCAGCCTCTGCCTCTACTAGCTATGTTTGTCACCTAAGGGCAAAAAGCAAGGCTATGTAGCACCTAAAACAATATCTGGGACATGGAAGGTGCTCAATAAATCTATGTTAAATAAATGGAGTACATTTTACATGCATTCTCCCAGTAAAGCCTAATAGTAAATGCTATGTCATCAATATTCTTGTCTTCATCCCTACTTTACAGAAAAATAAGCAGTGGCTTAGGGAGATGGAAACTGGCCCAAATCACCCAGCGATTTGCCAAGTGGCAGATCCAGATTTTGAGCCCATTTGCTTGAGCATAACACTAGAATGTCACCCAAATTCTTTGTCCTCTCTAAGCCTCAGTTTGCTTATCTGAAAAATAAAAGAAAAAAACAAACACAGTGAAAACCCCAGCCTAGTTGGTCCCAGAGGTACCCCACAGAGCAGCCACTCCATGAGAACAGTGGGTGAAATTCTTCCAAACCCATTTGCCTGGAGCATATGCAGTTGGGAGAACTGTTTACATTTTAAGTGTTCATTTTCACCGCATGACACGTAGCTGGGCTCCATGAGGGCTCCTTCCATGCTTTAAGACCAAATCAACACCAATGGGTTCAGAGAAGAGGGAGAAAAGGAAGGCTGGTGGGCTCCATCTGTAATTTGAGATGCAGCCGGCTCCTGACTGGGACAAATTCAATCAGTTTCCTGGCCTATTTCCCTGAGCATCTTAATCATCTCCTGGTGCTTTAATTTCCTACCACCTTGTTTCCAAATACTCAGCTTTCCTTCCACAGATGCTGGGTCTGTTCTCTGCACCTGTCAGCGGGGCATGATGCTCTCCCTATCCCCTGAGGCCCCTCTCCTTCTCTTCCTCCTCTTTTCTCTTTTGCATGCCCCAAACAGCAAACTCAAATCATAAATGTTTCCCATCCAGAAAGCAATTAAATCTCTTTAGCCTATATTTTGAATCAACACACATTTGGGAATGCGATCATGGCAACCGTCTTAATGGGTCCTAGAGTTTGTGTGTCTATTTCCATTTGTGATTGACATTCACCTACCTCTATCAGAATTAGTAGCCATCAGTCAAGCAGAAAGTTATTATCAGGCAGCACTAAACAAAACCTCAAATCCAAGTGGAATTGAGGTTTCTCAATAATGGATGTCTGAGTAATTTAACTAATCGCTAGATTCAGCCTAGCTGAGCTTGGTTGTTTTGTTTTTTTTTCTCTCATACATAAGTAAACAGAAATCTGGAAAGTTATGAGTGCGCTGCAGGCAAATTAATCTTTGGATAGAAATTCAACTTGTAAGTGTCAACTAAATCCTCTCCATTTCTTTTGAACTATCTGTTTGTTTCTATTTCTTTCAATCTGTGTCATGTAGAGTTTATGCCAGGAATTTAGACTTAAGCTGATGATGGAAAGGAAAACTGTTAAAGAAAAGAAGGAAACCACCCACTTATCCTATTTGGCAATTTCTAAAATTATCACCCTTATTATACTGTCCTACAAAATGCTTTTCTCACATTATAATACACCTCTTGGCCTCTGTTCATTCTTACCATGTATATTTGCAGCAGACAAAAAGGTAAGGTTTCCCCTTAGATCAGAGAAAGCTATCATTTAGGGAGTGCAATGATTGAAGTTTGAATATTACAAAATGCTCAACCCAGAAGGCACTGGGGCAGGTATTTTCCATAGCTAATGATGGGTTTGCTCATAATTTTACAAATCCATCAGCCCTTTTCCCAAGAGACTATGAACAGAAAGAAGCTAAAATGGCTTGTCCAAAGAGGCTGGGAAAACCAAGAGAGAAATATTCTCAGGATTACATATAAAAAGGAGCACAATATAACAGTAGTAGAACTGGCCCATGATCAGAATTCAAGACTTAGTATCTTAAAATATAAGAGGAGAAACACATGGATTGGCATATAGCACATTGCAATGATTCTGAGTGTGAGTTTTGGCACCAGGCAAAATGAGTCCAAGCTCTGCCTTTAACTGGTTTTATTGGAGTGAATTGTTTAACCTCTCTCAGCCTTAGTTTTCCCATCTGGGAAATAGGGTTAACATTTGTACCCCACCCCCATAAGTTTATTATAAAAAATCAATGAGATAATGAATGAAGTACTTTACCCAGGACCCAGCCCACAGAGAGCTTCAATATGGTACCATTATTACTAACATCAATGTACAGGATGGTTCAAAAGGCATCACTGTCATTATTATTGTTTTCATTACCATTAATGATATATGTTAGTCCCTGGATAGAGGATTTTTTTCCCCCAGTTTTACTGATATATATTTAACATACAACATTGTATAAGTTTAAGATGTACAAAATGATTTGATGCATGTGTATACTACAAACTATTTACCACAATAAGTTTAGTTCACATCCTTCACCTCACATAATTATCGTTTCGTTGTGGTGGTGTTGGTGGTGGAGAGATCATTTAAGATCTGCTCTCATAGCAACTTTCAAGTGAACAATACAGTCTTGTTACCTATGGTCACCATGCTGTCCATTACATTCTCAAAACTTATTCATCTTATAACTGGAAGTTTGTACCTTTTGACCAACGTCTTCCCATTTCCCCCAACCACCAGTCCCTGGCAACCACTAATCTAATCTTTCTTTCTATGATTCAGTGGTTTTTTAGATTCTCATACAAGTGAGATAATTCAGCACTTGTCTTTGGCCTATATCACTTGGCAGAATGTCCTCAAGGTCCATTCCTGTTGTCCCAAATAGCAGGATTTCCTTCTTTTTTACAGGTGAAATATATATATACCACATCTTCTTTATCCATCATTTGTCGATGGATACATGGGTTGTTTCCACGTCTTGGCTATTGTGAATAATGCTTCAATGAATGTGGGAAGGCAGATTATCTCTTTGAGATAGTGATTTCATTTCCTTTGGATATTGACCCAGAAGTGGGATTGGTAGTTCTATGTTTAGTTTTATAAGGAACCTCCATACTGTTCTCCATAGTGGCTGCACCAAATTACATTCCCACCAACAGTGCACAAGAGTTCCCTTTTCTCCACACCCTCTCAAACACTTGTTACTTCTTGTCTTTTTGAGGATGGCCATTCTGACAGATGTGAGGTGATATCTCATTGTAGTTTTGATTTGCATTTCCCTGATGATTAGTGATGTTGAGCAGCTTTTCGTGTATCT
This sequence comes from Physeter macrocephalus, assembly GCF_002837175.3. NCBI lineage: Eukaryota > Metazoa > Chordata > Mammalia > Artiodactyla > Physeteridae > Physeter > Physeter macrocephalus. Next base: position 60,079,449 of record NC_041227.1, read on the forward strand.
GTGGCCATTTGTATGTCTTTTTTGGTGGGGGAAATGTCTATTCAGATCCTTCTCCCATTTTAAGATCAGATTATTGGGGTTTTTTGCTATTGAGTTATATGAGTTCCTTATATATTTTAAATATTAACCCTTTATGGTTTACAAATATTATCTCCCTGGAATGAAGATTTTAAAGCCTTAAAGCTTTATTGAAGTATTGCCAGAACAGTCAGGGCAACATGGCTGCTAGAAAGAGCCTTTTGTCGCTGAATACTAAGCATAATTCTATCAAACAGATGTGAGATTACAAAGAAATTTGAAAGCTATTTGTTTCTACATATATATATATATATATATATATATATATATATATATATATATATTTGTGTGTGTGCGTGGTACGCGGGCCTCTCACTGTTGTGGCCTCTCCCGTTGCAGAGCACAGGCTCCAGATGCGCAGGCTCAGCGGCCATGACTCACGGGCCCAGCCGCTCCGCGGCACCTGGGATCTTCCCGGACCAGGGCACGAACCCGTGTCCCCTGCATCGGCAGGCGGATTCTCAACCACTGCGCCACCAGGGAAGCCCTACATATATTTTTTAAAATAACTTGTTATTACAAAAAGAATGCCTTTTCTTTGCCTACAAAAGTTTAAATAATGTTAAATGGGGTGCTCCACGCAGACACCCCAGAACCCCTTTTTCCGTTTCTGCAGACTTCTTCCTCAACTTCGGTAACCTGTGGCTCTACCTCAGGGGACTGTCCCACCAAGTGGCTTTATCCAGATTGCCTGGGAGTTTACATCCCCCTACGGTGGTCTTTGGCCAATGATTGCTGGGTGAGGGAGTTTGAAAGCCCAGCTTTCTTGCCTTAGGTTAGAACAAGCCTGAGGTATAATTTACACCACAGAGTTTCTCTGGGGGATCAGGCTGGAGTTACCCTCGGTGGGATTTGGCCTGAAATTGCATCCTTGCTTTGCTTCCTCCCCTTTCCTGTCCTGCTTCCCCCATTCCCTTACCAGTTTCTCCTTGAGGCATTTCCTTAATAAATCTATTGCACACAAATTCTCGTCTCAGGATCTGCTTCTGGAGAGCCAGACCTAACGTAATGACAATGAATAATGGTGTCTATCCTGCCATTGTGTGTGTGTGTGTGTGTGTGTGTGTGTGTATGTGTGTGTTTGAATATGTTATGATCTCCAAATCTGACGATTGTGAAATTGCATAGTACACATAATTTGTTTTTAATTTAAATAGGTATCATTACTATCTTTCCATGTCTACAAATATGCTTCAGCAAGATGTTTCTAGCAGCCACCTGGTATCCCACTGTATGGTTGTGCCATAATTTAACCGGCTCCACTCAATTTTTTATTGTTGGTTACCACTATGGTAACAATGCTGGGTTGAACAGTTTTGCAGGCAAATTTTTCTGTAAGTCTATTTGTTATTAATCTACTGAAAACGCTGTTCCTTGGTCATGGTAGCCCATTTCCAAGGGTTATGATTCTTATTTCCAAATGTTCCCCTAAACAACTGGACCAATTCACAGCCCTGCCAGCACTATCCTTGGTCTTCATCCCCAACCCCTTCCTCCATCTAAAAGACTAAAAAACTGTTAGGCAGAGCCTCTGAGAAAGTCTACAACTTGCATAATGCCAACAGAAACTTGTGTGTTCAAACTAGTTTGATTGCCGTCTCCTCTGCATTAACTGATCTAAGACTAATCTACACTTTAATTTTTATCTCATGTGAATTAAAATGACTTTTCCTGGAGGACTCAAAGTTCTTGATTTCAAAACTTACTACAAAGCTACAGTAATCAAAATAGTGTGCTACTGGCATAAGAATAGACATAGCCCAATGGGATAGAATAGAGAGCCCAGAAATAAGCCCTCGCATACACAGTCAAATGATTTACAGCAAGGGTGCCAAGTCCATTTAATGGGGAAACATGGTCTTTTCAACAAACAGTACTGGAAAAACTGGATATCCACATGCAAAAAAATAAACTGGGGCTTTTTACTTTATACCATATACAAAAATTAACTCAAAATGAATCAAAGATCTAAATTTAAGAGCTAAAACTTTAAAATGCTTAGAAGAAAACATAGGGGAAAGTCTGTTGACATTGTATTTGGTAATAATTTTTAACATATGACACCAAATGTACAGGCAACAAAAGGAAAAAAAAATACATGAATTGGACTTCATCAAATTAAAAACTTTTGGACTTCCCTGGTGGTGCAGTGGTTAAGAATCTGCCTGCTAATGCGGGGGACACGGGTTCGAGCCCTGGTCCTGGAAGATCCCACATGCCGCGGAGCAACTAAGCCCCGTGCGCCACAACGACTGAGCCTGCACTCTAGAGCCCGCAAGCCACAACTACTGAGCCCGCGTGTCACAACTACTGAAGCCTGCACACCTAGAGCCCGTGCTCCACAACAAGAGAAGCCACAGCAATGAGAAGCCAGTGCACTGTGACAAAGTGTGGCCCCTGCTCGCCACAACTAGAGAAAGCCCGTGCGCAGCAATGAAGGCCCAGCGCAGCCAAAAGTAAGTAAGTAAATAAATAAATAAATTTATTAAAAATTTTTTTTTAACTTTTGTGTATCAGAGGACACTATCAAGAGAGTGAAAACACAACCCATAGAATGAGAGAAAATATTTGCAAATCATATATCTGATTAGGGATTAATATCAAGAATATGCAAAAAGCAAAAGAACGACAACAACAAAAACTCTTACAACTTGGCAACATCAGAAAAGCAACCCAATTCAAAAATGGACAAAGGTCTTGAGTAGACATTTTTCCAAAGAAGATATTCAGATGACCACTTAGCACATAAAGAGATGCTTAACATTGTTAGTCGCTAGGGAAATGCAAATCAAAATACAAGATACTACTTCACACCTATTATCAAAAAACTGAAAATAACAAATGTTGGAGAGGATGTGGAGAAATTGGAACCCTGGGGCATTGCTGGTAGGAATGTAAAATGGTGCAGCAACTATGGAAAACAATTGAGTGGTTCGTCAAAAACTTCAACATAGAATTACCGTATGATATAGTAATTCTACTTCCAGATAAATATCCAAAAGAATTGAAAGCAAGAGACTCAAACAAATACTTGTACATCAATGTTCATAGCACCATTATTCACAATAGTCAAAAGGTGGAAACAATCCAAATACTCATCAACAGATGAATGGATAAACAAAATGTGATCTATACATACAATGGAATATTATTCAGCATAAAAAGGAATGGAATTCTGATACATGCTATAACATGGACAAACCTTGAAAACAGTTGCTAAGTGAAAGAAACCAAGCACAAAAGGACAAATATTGTATGACTCCACTGACAGGAGGTACCTAGAACAGGTAAATTCATAGAGACAGAAAATAGAATAGAGATTACTAGGGCCTGGTTCCCTCCAGGGGATGGAGAGTTAGTGTTTAATGAGTAAAAAGTTTCCGTTTGGGATGATGACAAAGATCTGGAAACGGATGACGGTGATGGTTGCACAACATTGTGAATGTTCTTCATGCACACTTAAGAATGGTTAAAATGGTAAATTTTATGTCATGTATATTTCACCACATTTTTAAATTTGCAAAATAAGTGACTTTTCCTGCTGACTGGGAAAGAAAAGATAAACTTCCTCTCCTGCACTCCAGATGACATTCAGAGTTGACAATAGTAAGGAAGGCTTTCTTTAAGAGAAAATATAGCAGCGGAACAGTTAAGAGGGTTGGAATTTGCATTTTAATAGCCTGAGTTCAAATTCCAACTCTGCCCTTACGTGCTGTGTGACTCTGGACATCTAGCTAAGCTCCAAGCAACTCACCTGAAATTGCCTGTAAAACAGCGAGAATAATGGTCCCCACCCCATGATGCTTTGCGCATATGAAATAAGATAAGGCTTTTTTTTTGTGTGTGTGTGTGTGGTATGCGGGCCTCCCTCTGCTGCGGCCTCTCCCGTTGCGGAGCACAGGCTCCGGACGCGCAGGCCCAGCGGCCATGGCTGACGGGCCCAGCCGCTCCGCGGCACGCGGGATCCTCCCAGACCGGGGCGCGAACCCGGTTCCCCTGCATCGGCAGGCGGACGCGCAACCACTGCGCCACCAGGGAAGCCCTAAGATAAGGCTTTGACATACTTAACTCAGTGTCTGCCACATAGCCTAAAATGCAAAAGTAAAATATAATTCTGGTTATTGCTGCTATTGGGTGTTACTGTCGTTATTACCTTAAAGTACTTTGGACACTTTGACTGTCTTGATTACTTCTTTTGATTACTTTTCATATCATTAAGGAATAAGCTGGAGGAAATTAATCAGGGGGCATTTTCAACTCTGAAATGGAAAACCCTGATCCTTGTTCCCTTAAAACAATATTTTCTAATTATGCAAGTTATAGTTTTCCTGGCACTTTCTGATCTCTCTCCAATGGACTTGGGTGCCATCAATTTGGCCCTCTTTGCTCTCATTATCAACTGGATACATTTAGAGAGGACAGTCCTTTAAAGGAGAGAGGATTCAGCAGAGGCTAGTCCCTGGTATGACAAATCCATCTTAAACAGCAGAGAAAGCTGAACTGCCAAATGTCCAGCCCTCCAGGTTCATGTGGCTGTAAAACCCATGCTGGCTGAGAAGGCTCCTTCTTCATGGGATCCATGCTGTGCCTGTATGACATTTATATAACGTCAGCCCCTGACTGAGGAATGACGTACTTCTGGTGTATAACTCCTAGCACTGCCTTTTTCTTCAGGTAGTGGTGCAGCAGGCTTACTTGGAAAGACTCAGAAGGCAGGCTCAGCATTTTCCTTCTGATTAATTAGCATCTACTTGGTCATGACTGAGAGGATTGACTTACTCATGGCTTCTGCATCCAAGTTCAGTTTGGGAGACCAAAGACCCTCTTTCTAATTTGACCCTGCCATTAATTCCTGTGTGACCTTGGACAAGTCACTTAAACACAAATCCATAGTTGCCTCAGATGTCAAAGTTCTATTCTTGGGTGAGGTAGGGGTCAGATATACGTGGCCATTTAGAAAAGCCTAAAGTGTGTACACACAAATGTAAGTATTATGACTTTTCTCCCTTGGGGAAAGAATATTGATGCAGTTAAAGATCCATGAGAATATTAGTTGTAAGGGTCCTCAGAGATTCAAACAGCTCCTTTCACAGATGGTGAAATGAAGGCTCAGAGAAGCTAGCGAGTTTTCTAAGTAAGGGGCAAAACTAGGCTTAGACACCAGCTTTCATGACTTCCAGCCAGGGCTCCATGAGCCCCTACGTGATGTGTCCCCTCCTCTCTGTTACTGAACTCAGGTTCAGCTGCCCACCCCTCAAAAGTCAATAATTCAATGGGCAAGCGTCAGTAGAAAGGAAAGTCGCTGTAATCAGAAAAGCCGGCAGTCTGGGGAAAAGGTGGACTTGTGTCCTGAGACCAACTCCAAAGTTTCTGCTCAGCCATGACAGTTTTTAAAGGGAAAAGGCAGTGGGTGGGTGGGGGAAATCTCAGTGAATCATGGGGCAGGAGGTTGGGTTCTGCATCCTTCTCTGTTGCGTGCAGGCTGGCTGACTCTCTCTTCAAATGTTATGTTGCCTGCAGGATTTCTAAGGGGACTGTTGGGGGTGGAGAGCTAGTCATTCTTTACTTAATTCTTCATTCTTACTTCTTTTAATCTAGCGTAGAATCAACAGGTTAGGCGAGGCATGGTGTGCATTCAGAAGAGCGTAAGTCAGGAGGTAGTTTAAATTGCCTAGTAAGCTCATTCCTACGATTAGGTTCTTTCAAGGTTAGAAGGGAATAGACATGGGCAAACGGGAAAGGGGCAAAAGAGCTGCTTTCATCTCCATGACTTTTCTGAACTTTTTGGCTTTGACACTCACCCTTGTTCACTGTGTCCCAGGCATGTCATCCTCTTTGCTGTTACCCTAACGTGTTTAGGGCACTGCAATGACTGTTCTACCTGCTCTTAAAGCATGAGCATTCAGAGAGCAAAAAAGAGCACTCAGAAGTGAAAGATGTGATAGCACAAAGAAATACTTTGAAAAGTATGAAAGGGTTGGAAGATTAGATTGACAAAAATGTCCAGAACAGAGTAAAAAGACAAAGGCATGCAAAATAGGAGAGAAGAAAAAAATATTTTTGAATAGAGAATCTACATCTGGATAACAAGTTTTAGAAAGAAAGAAAAGAACAGAAAAAAATGGAGGGGAAAAATCACTCACTTAAATAATTCAAGAAAATTCTCCAGAACCAAGTAGCATGTGTTTCCAGCCCCAGTGGGCCAGAGCAATGACCAAGGCACATGGTCATGGTATTTAAAAAGGCTGATTCAAAGAAGTTTCCTAAGGTTGCCAAGAGAAAATGTGGGTCCTATGCAAAGAGTCAGAACAGAGTGGCTTTTCAGTAGCAACTCTAAAATCTAGAAGACAGTAATGTCTTTAAAATTCTGAGGAAAATGATTTCCAATCTAGGATTCTATATCCAGCATTTATATATAACATCTCCAAAAATAATAACGATAATTCCTTTCTCAGAAACCTAGTGAAAAAAGTGCTCAAGTAAACTGAAAGGCTAAATCAGGAGTGTTGAATACATGCGCTATGAGAAATAGAGTATCTACTGCAAAGGACAAAGGGGATGGCTGTGGGGTGTGAGGAGATCCAGAATGAGAGCTGGTTTCCCTGTGATCAGGAGGAGAGGGGTGGATGTGAAGGCCCCAGGAGCTTCGAACTCCTGGAAGGTAAAATTGCTAGCTTACCTGATGAGAATGGATGTCATTACTAGCCAAAAACTGAAGGTCACATTATTGACAAGAACGTGGAAAACTGAGCAAATTTTTAGAAGGCAAGTATTAACTTCATGGAAAACAAAAAGTTGTGCAGTAAAGGAAATGATAGAATATATATTACATGGTTCAACTGTGGAAGCTATTTGGCATGATCATTCATGATACTGGAAAAAAACAAATATTGAACTATCAAAAATCATTGAGAAATTCAGAGACAGGAAGTGTGCATAGTTTGTGTAGTGGTGGTGAAAGCAGGGAAGGGTGACCGGAGAGCTAAATTCTCATTTTGCTTGAGATAAATAGCTAACATGCCTAAATATGACAAATCAGTATGTAACATGAGAAGCGTATTATTTAGGTATCTGGAGGTCCCAAAAGAATCAGCAATAAGAGTCAACAGTGGCAGCCTATGGAGGGAGGGAAATGGGAAGAAATGAAGGGAAGCAAGTTCCTGCTCTGTTTTTTTTTTCTAGCAGCAGAATACCTTTGTTTTTTGTTTTTCATTTTTTTGTTTTGTTTATTGAAGTATAGTTAATTTACAATGTTGTGTTAGCTTTAGGTGTACAGCAAAGTGATTCAGATATATATACTTTTTCAGATTCTTTTCCCTTTAGGTTATTACAAAACATTGAATACAGTTCCTTGTGCTACACAGTTGGTACTTGTTGTTTATCTATTTTATACATAGCAGTGTGTGTATGTTAATCCCAAACTCCTAATTTATCTCCCCTCACCCCTGCTGTCCCCTCTGATAACCATAAGTTTGTCTTCTATGTCTGTGACTCTATTTCTGTTTTGTAAATAAGTTCATTTGTATCATTTTTTAAGATTGCTCAAATTAGTGATATCATACTATATTTGTCTTTCTCTGTCTGACTTACTTCACTTAGCATGATAATCTCTAGGTCCATCCATGTTGCTGCAAATGGCATTATTTCTTTCTTTTTTATGGCTGAGTAATATTCCATTGTGTATATATACCATATTCTCTTTATCCATTCATCTGTCAATGGAAACTTAGGTTGCCTCCATGTCTTGGCTATTGTAAATGGTGCCGCTATGAACATTGGGGTGCACGTATCTTTTTGAATTAGAGATTTCTCCGGATGTATGCCCAGGAGTGGGATTACTAGATCATATGACAACTCTGTTTTTAGTTTTTTGAAGAACCTCCATACTGTTCTCCATAGTGGCTGCACCAATTTACATTCCCACCAACAATGTAAGAGGGTTCCCTTTTCTCCACACCCTCTCCAGCATTCATTATTTGTAGACTTAATAATGGCCATTCTGACTGGTGTGATCTGCTCTCCTTTTGTAACAAATTTTGCAGAACTCTTGATTCTTTAAAGCATATGCACATATAACTTTGATCATATATGTATGTATGCTTATATATATGATAATATATACATATATAAACTAATGTGTATGTGCATATACATGCGTATATATATACATATATACGTATACATGTATATACATGTATATGTGTGTGTGTATATATATATATATCAACAGGCATGCATAGTACTGGGAGTTTTAAATTTCCCTGAGCCACACATGACCATGGGAGATACGGAGTTTGTTGGATAATTAGAAGTTGTTGTCAGCAAAACTTGACACTTGAAGGCATAGCCTTGGAAATAACAGACTAAGTGGGGGTCTCTCAGTTCTGGCTTTCTTGCCAACAAAGCCTTGGTACACAAAAACCTGCAAGGCATGTGTAAGAGTTGTATGGCATGATATCAGTACCCCAGATGCCCTGGAGAAGGCTTTGGGGTGGAGGTAGTTAGGACACTCTCTTCTAAGCATCCCTGGTTGTTGAACAGAAATCCCAGCCTCTGGAGCACGCGGGCACAAGGTAGAATTGAGTGCAGATAGCTACATTTTCCATCTTATATTTTTGCTTTTCTTACTAAGGTGGTAACTGTGGGGAATTGTGAAGCTTCTTAACCAAAGCACATAGGAAAAAAGTCTGGGAAAAAAGACCATTACAAAATAGTAACGACAGCCTTGTAAGGTAGCATTACGACATGTAATTTATTTTCCTCCTTATTTCCTACATATGTCTTTAAATTTAGGAATACTTAAAAAAAAATCCTAATACGCTCGCTTTTTTTTTCCTTACTGAAACTAACATTTACTTACATTATTTCCAATAACTCCAAGTTCTATTTTCTGCTTGCATAATCCACTTGAGGAAAACATGGTTGCCAGGGAGACCTGTCCTTAAATTAATCAGCAAACATCTTATGGAAGGTTGCCTTAAGAACAAAAACTTAAAGTGACTCAAGTCTCAATTTAAGAGAAAAATGTCCAAGGAGTCGCACTTAGAGAAACACTTGTTCTGCAACACCAGGAGGAAAGTTAGGGGAGACTCTTCTGAAAAATCCTGGGATTTTGCTGGCGCTTCCCTCTCTGCTCGCCTCCATTTTGCATGAGCCACTGGAGTCTTGTAACAGCCTCTGAACTTCATTCTCACTCCATATTCGGCACCACAGCAATAAAATTAATGGGTTGAGCATTTTCTACCTAATAAGCGCTGCAGATATAAATGTCTCAGCCATTTGTCTTTTCTAGTGGGGGTTAAAAAAAAACAAAAAAACACCACCCTTTACTGTAGCCTTGCCTTTCTCCCATTTTGGTTAACATTATCATTTAAATTGCATCTCACAAGTTACTAGATTAAGGAAGAGGGGCTGTTTGAATAGGTTACACTTTGCTTTTTCCATTCAGGGGACTGTTTAGAGTCTCAAATCAATTCCAACTGACTTTCTAAAATGTGTTAGGGGAAAAAAATACATTGTGATAAAGAGCAATTGCAGTGCAGATACCAGGAAGGAAAAAAGACATTCAGTTTGTTTCAGCAGGAAACCACTATATGTGGAATATGCCCGTCCTTTGTTTTCTTTTATTTTCCTTCCACTGGAAAGAATTTTAACCATTTGACTGTTCATTAACATTTCCAAAATAAGCAAGGGAAAAAGCTTATCTCAAAGGCTGTCATCTTAGAATAAAATACCTGTTAGACTAGCCTGTGCGTTTTGCTCTTCCCCTCAGACTCTGCCCTCCACCACCAGGAAATGATATATTTTGGTGTCATTTGAATCCCAGCGCCTCTGCTTGTGTGACTTTGAGCAAGTCACTTAATGTCTTTTCATGTCTCTGTTTCCTCAGCTGTAAAATGCATGTTATATCGAGACTTACATCAGGGGGGTGTTAAGAACAGTATTTTTCAAATTTTATGACCATTATCCGTAAGATTATACATTTTACATCAAAGCCCAGAACACACGTGCAAATAAGTACACACACACATATATACACATATGCATACATGGGTGCATATATATGCCTGTATCTGAAATGTAAATTTCTAAAATAGGGGTTTATCCATATTAGATGTGATGCATTTGTATAGTTTTTATTCTATTTTGGTTTGTTTCATATTTTTTTAAAATTATTTTTACGGCACACTGAGTTGATTCTATCACTAATGAATCACAACCCAAATCGGTCCCAATGCCTGTTTTTATAAAGAAAGCTTTATTGGAACACAGCCGTGCTCATTTATTTACATATATTCTATGACTGCTTTCTTGATACAATGGCAAAGTTGAGAAGTTGCCACAGAGATCTTCGTCTGCAAAGCTAAAATATTTACTCTCTGTCCCTTTAAGAAAAGGTTTGCCAACCCCTGGTTTAGAGGGTGAAATGTATTCCATCCAAGGTGGCAGGTTGAATACAATGCCTGGCGTATCTGAAGGAGTCAATAAATATCTTTGTTATTATTATTGTAGGTAATGTTTTCACTACTACTACTAACTACAACCAAAGGTAACTAGCCATGGAAGGAGTTTTCTCATCAAATAAATAGGATAAACAAGTTTAGCTTTAAAAAATATGAGAAGGGATTTAAACAACAAACAAAGAACAAAGACTTTGTAATCTAAGCACCAATTTTCATGCTGAGAGTTATTCAATCTTTTTTATCTCAAGCTCGAGGCACATATTTCAGCACAGTCACTTTTCTAGGTTTGGCATTAGAAGCCTCCTTACTGCCCAACCAGCAGACAGAGTGAGGTTAGACCACATTTAAGCTTTTAAACCCCTCAGATTCCTCCACTGAAGGTGCCCTCTGCTTCCTGTAGTCATTAGAGAATACATCTCTGATAAGCAAAGTAAATTAGATGCAGTGACATTCTGCTAAATGAGTCATTTCCTCTGCTTGGCTGGGCTGGGCTGTTAATTACCAGCTAATCTTATCAATATGGGGGCTGACTGGCAGATAGCGGCTCATGGAGAGAAGGGTAAGGACCCCAGTTTGTCCCCAGTGTCTCTCATTGGGCGAAGTGGATATCAAACCTGCCAGTCCCATCTGAAACCATCTGAATGCTGAGGCAATATGGTTTAGGAGAGGGACAAGACTGTCGTTCAAGAATTAAGCAGGGAAAGCACAGGGAAATGGCGAGCCTCCAACAAAATGCTAAGGTGAAGAAAGAAAGGGCCAAGATTGCGGATCATGCATTATTAAAGTTGCATTCTCTCCTCTCTCCATCTCGATCAAATTTTATTTCAGTGAGGCACAGGGGCTTAAAGAGAGATAAAAGACTTTAAAATATAAATTAAGCCCTATTTATTTTACCACCCTGAGCCAAACATGCTGGGTTCTGTCTGAATATGTTGCCCAGAAAGGCTGAATGGGTTGGCTTTCAGCTACATGAATGTCTATGATTTGCTGACATCTCGCAGAAAGGGTCCTGCAGCCAATCAAATCAAAGGCCCCCTGGAAACAATTAGGTTCTTTCTGAGGATCTCTGCCCCCACTTCTTTTCAGAATTACCCTGATAACCATTTGTGAATCCTCCAAAGAGCCTAAATGAGCTTGTGGCAAATTAGAGGGATGCTTCCTTTTGCTTGCATTCACCGACAGCCTTCTCAAAGGCCCATATACATCAATTTTATGACAGGATCCAGTTGTCAGAGTTTCAATGAAGGAGAATGAGCCCATCAGGTTGGCAAAAATTAAACTGCTCGGTTGTATCCAGTACTGGCAAGGGTGTAGGGAAACAGGCAGTCTCCATGTGTTGGTGGGAATGGAAGTTGGTAGAGCCTTTCTTCTGGAGGGTTTTGGAGGGTCGGATGAGGGCTTTGTGACTTGGCAGTAGGTAGTAACATATTCAATGCACATATGTTCTGACCCAGCAATTCTACCCCTAGGATACTAGTAATAATAGAAAGTTCTTATGCAGTGATTAGGGCATGGCAAGGCACTGTTCTAAGCACTTTATAGAGTCTATACTCTCATCATTATGCTATCCTGTCCCTTGGACCCTACCCCGAAAAAATATACATATTATCCAACACTGAATACCTACTATGCATAAGCACAGTGCTAAGGGGTGGATTTTCTCACAAACGCTTGCAACTCTGTCAGGACTATTAATATCTCCATTTTGCAGATGAGAAAGAGGAGGTGCAGAGAGGATAACGAACTGACACAAGATAACACAGCAAGTAGGTGAACTAGAACTCCAGCTCAGACTGTGGGATGGTAGAGGGTCAGCTTTCAACCCCTGCCCAGTTCTACCTCTCACAAATGTGCCACAAATGTGTGCACACAAAGTTGTCCACTGTTAAATGGTTTAGCAATAGGTTCCCCTATTACACAGGGACCACCTAAAAATCCATCAATAGGAGATCACATATGCCCATGCCGTGAAATGCTTTGCAGCTATAATAAAGAACAATATAGGTCTTTGTTCTGAAGTGGAGTGAACTTCAAGAAATGTTAAGGAAAAAAGGCAAGTTTTATGTATACTGTGATCCCATTTGCTTTTTCAAAAAAGACTTTATTTCAGAGTAGATTTAGGTTCATAGCAAAATTGAGCAGAAGATATAGAGATTTCTCATACATCCCCACCCCGACACATGCACAGCCTCCCCATTATCAACATGCCCCATCAGAGTGGTACACGTGTTACAAATGATGAACCTATACTGACACATCATTATCACCTGAGTCTATAGTTTATGTAAGGTTTACTCTTGGTGTACATTCTTTGGGCTTGGACAAATGTATAATGACATGTAGCCACAATTATGGTGTCATATAGAGTAGTGTCATTGACCTAAAAATCCTCTGTACTCTGCCAATTCATGCTTCCCTCCCCTCTAACCCCTGGCAACCACTGATCTTTTTACTGGCTCCATAGTTTTGCCTTTTCCAGGATGTCATATAGTTGGAATCATATGGCATGTAGCATTTTTAGATTGGCTTCTTTCACTTAGTAATATGCATTTAAGTTTTCTCCATGGTCTTTTCATGGCTTGATACTTTGTTCTTTTTAGTGCTGAATAATATTCCACTGTCTGGATATACAACAGTTTATTTATCCGTTCACCCACCGAAAGACATCTTGGTTGCTTCCAAGTTTTGGCTATTGCGAATAAAGCTCCTATAAACATCCCGTTTCTTACATGGCTCATTTACTTTTGAAAATAGTGTGTTTTTGTGATGTACACGTGTGTGTACATTTAAACACGTGTGTGCTTAAATCTCAAAAGTATCACACCAACTATTAATAATGATCACCTCTGGAGAAAGAAATTGAATCTAATGCAAACATAAAGTGAAGAATACATTTTATTCTTTTTTAATTCTCTGGAGCTGTGTGTCATTTTAATGTTTTTGCATTGAACACGTATTCATGAAATTACTTGACTAATTACATTAAAAATTAAAAACTGGGGGCTTCCCTGGTGGCGCAGTGGTTGAGAGTCCGCCTGCCGATGCAGGGGACACAGGTTCATGCCCCGGTCTGGGAAGATGCCACATGCC
>NC_041227.1:60093191-60112597 GCF_002837175.3 Physeter macrocephalus
GGCCACAGCAGTGAGAGGCCCGCGTACCACAAAAAAAAAAAATAATAATAAATAAATAAATAAATAAAAACTGGGAAAACTAAGATAAAATAAAGAGTGATATTTCATGCAAGAGGTGAGCCTTATATTTTCATACTCCACTGCAAATGCTCCATAAATGTTTGACTTACTCATCTGAGTTAAGGATGTGTGGTCACTCCTCATTATTCACGGATTCTGTATTTGTGAATTTGCCTACTCGCTAAAATATATTTGTAACCCCCAAATAAATGCGGCTTTTGCATGGTCATTTATAAACATGCATATGAGGAAACTAAGGCTCAGAAAGGTAATGATAACCTGACCGCGTTCACACAGGCCACACACTGGCCACTATGCAGTGCTGCCTCTATAGCAGAAACACAGAAAAGGCAGGTGTATGTGACCAAATAACATTTTTTGAATGAAAAGCTATGGCCTTAGGTGTTGAAACAGAGTCTGAATGAAAGCAGGAAGAGAAAAAAAGACATGGGCTTAACATGTACAGTGATAAACGGTCACCCCATAGAAGCTGGGCATGAACAAGGAAGCAAGAGATGGTGCTCTGTACTCATGTAAAGAGTGTCCATTTGGTAAAGAAGATGTGGTACATATACAGAATGGAATGCTACTCAGCTATAAAAAAGAGTGGCATATGGCATTTGCAGCAACATGGATGGACCTAGAGATTATCATACTAAGTGAAGTAAGTTAGAAAGAGAAAGATAAATACTATATGATACCACTTATATGTGGAATCTAAAATATGACACAAATGAATCTATCTGTAAAATAGAAACAGACTCACAGACATAGAAACCAGACTTGTGGTTGCCAAGCGGCGGGGGACGGAGGGAGTGGGAGTTTGGGGTTAGCAGATGCAAACTATCATATATAGAATGGATAAATGACAAGGTCCTACTGTATAGCACAGGGAACTATATTCAATATCCTGTAATAAACCATAAGAATGACCTCGTTCGCAAGTATTTAGGGGTAAAAAGACACTCTCAAACACTTCAGAAACACACAGACATGCACATATACATATATATGAAGAGAGAGAATGATAAAGCAAATGAAGCGAAATATAAACAATAGATGAATCTGGATATAGATGAATCTATAATCAAAGATCTTTATGTTATTCTTGCAATTGTTCTTTAAATTTGAAATTATAGCAAAATAAAGAATTATACAAAAAACAAGGCATAATAAGCACTTACACTGTCAGTGAAACCTCCGCTTAACTGTGCTCTTTTCCTCTCTTTAGCACTAACAGTAACCGAGGAAGAGAACAGAAAAACAGAAAAACTGGATCGGGGATATAGACAGAATATGGATTGAGGAATAATTGTTAAGGTGAAGAACTGCAAATCCCCCGAAAATGGTGTGATTTTAAAGGAGTCACCCCCGGTAGGTGAAGAATGATCATGTTTCAAAAATAATAACTAGTACACTGAGTGTCTACCATGTATTGTGCACTGTCCTAACTGCTTTATGTGTATTATCTCATTTAATTTCATTTAACCCGTTTAATCATTTAGTGTCTAATTCTTAATCATCAGAGATATATTTATAATGTAATGAATCTAATCATTTACTATACACTGATAAACATTAATCTAGTAACAATATTTAATCATTTATTAGGCATTAATAAAAATATCTTGTACCTCATAATATTTAATCATTCAATTGATAAAAGCAAAGCCTCAGAGTTGTGGTTTTTAAAAATTTTGTTAATTTTGTCCATAGTTAATGACACTAAAAGCTGACATTTCCTGAGCCCTTAGCATGTGCCAGGACCGGTTCTAAGCATTTGACATGCACTATCTCATGAATGAATTAATTCTTACAGCAGCCCAGGAACCCAGTACCATAATTATCTCCATTTCACACTAAGGAGACTGAGAAACTTGTTCAAGTTCACAGTGAAGCAATGTGACGGATGGAGCTGGATTCAAACCCAGATCGGTGTGACTGTAGAGCCCTCCAGGAGTTGCTTTTGAAAATACAGGTGTGTGTGATGAGACAGCTGACTGAGGCTTAGTCCAGTCAGGTGTGTGGCCAACCTCAGGACCCAGCCCAGAGGAACAAAAATAAATAAGAGGCAAAATCAGGCCCTTTTTTTCCTAAGAAACTCATGGTCTGGAAGCTTCCCCAGTTCAGAATCCCGGATTACAGACCCACACACTTCAGCATCTCCAAAGAGTAGTTTATTTAAATTCTGTTGTATCGGCTCCATCTTCTCCTGATGTGCGTATTTAAAATCAGCTTCAAAAGCACTTTAATCTTTATGATTTTTAGGGACTTCCCAGGGCTTACAGCGCACCACATCAATCATCCTTTCTGTTAAAAGTGCATCGAAGTTGGTTGCGTCTCAGCAAAGCCCACAGGTTCCTACGGGCTTTGGATTAAATGTGGCTAAAGATTAAAGCCTAAGTTAGTGAACTGTGTCTTTCACAAAAGGACCTCAAACACACTATAATAATGCTGTGAAAGTGCAGTTAACACATTTAGAATGGGTCGTTCATTTCAAGGTAGCGTTTTTGCTTTCTTTCCACTCTGCTGGAATTCGCTTTTATTATTTATCCTTCGGTTCCACTCTTGCACAGAAGATATTTTGTCTTGTTTCTTAAAAAATCTAATCCTATGTCATACTTCCTCCCACCGCCACCATTCTCTCCTCTCTCCCCTTCCTCCCCTACTCCACTGTCAATTTTTTTTAAAAGGACTGAACCTCAAAAAGATTTCCATCCTATAAAACTTTCCACCCTTTCTGATGTCAAAGCAAAAACGAACTGGTAATGATAAGAGCTAACAGTCAGAAATGAACATAAATACCCAAGAGGGGAAAGGGATTTTTCCATTTGTGTGAGTTTCCAGCTTCCCTGATGTCCTTCGTGGGTCTGGCTTATGCAACCTTGGCCTAGATTCTTACAGCAGCTGCCTGAGAAGCAGGGCCTAGACTTAGGGGGTGAGACAAGGGGGGACCTAGGACACAAAATTTAAGGGGACACTGACTCTTGGGGCGTGCAAGTACCCTGGGCACTCTACTTGCTCACTCCAGCCCCAGCCCTGCCAGATAGTCCCCTACCTCCATCCTCAGCATCTTTCTAACCTCTCTCCTCATTAGGGTCCTCAGTAGCCAGAGTCATCATTTTAGAGGATAAATCCAATCCTGCCACTCCTCTGATGAAAACCCTCTGATGGCTCACCGGCACCCTCAGAATAAAAGCTAGACTCCCTAACTGGGCTTTACTTCAGCTCTGACTCCTGCCCAACTCGCCCCCTCCTGTCCCACCTTTCTCCCCTCCCTTCCTGCGCAGTCTGGGTGTCATAGCTGTCACTCCCTCTTGCTTGAACAGCCCTCTCTCCCTATTTTTCCAAGCTAACTCCAGCTCATTTTTCAGCTCTCACTGGAAAAGAAGAGCAGAGCAGTAGACCAGGAGAGGGGCTGAATTATAGTCACAGGCTGGCTTTGCATCCAGCTCTGCCACTTACTTGAGCAAGTTACCTAACGTTTCTGGGTTTGAATTTTCTCAGCTATACACTGGTGGTGAGCAGTGCACCTCATGAATTGACAGTGATGGGAGAATTAAAATAAGAGACCGTGCCTGGTGCCTGGCTAGCATTACACGTGTCAGATATCATCGTGCCATCTTCACCAGAGTCTTCTCCATGAGCCCCCAGGTCTAGGTTGAACAGCCCCTCTGAGGCAATTCTGTACTACCCACTCTTAATTCTTTCCCGTGTTACCATTATCACTTGCTTAAGTCTGTCTCTCCCTCCGGTAGGCAAGCCTAAAGGCCGAGACTGGATCTGTCTTGTTCACTGCTGTCCTGCTATCATACTGCCTAGCACATAGTAGGTGCTGAAAAACTAGGTGTTGGATAAGTGACACATAGTACAAGTGACACGGCCACTGGAACAAAACCCATCCCAGCTCTGGCACAGGCAGCAGAAGATTTAGAAGAACCCATGATTGCTCTACAGAGCTCACTGCTGAACTGGAGAGCATCAAACTGAAGCAAATTTCAATTCAACCAAATGTGAATGGGATTATGTGCCAGGTGTCATGCTATGCAATAGGAAATACAGAGATGAATAAGTCCTTGTCCTCAGTGATGTGGTAGGAGAGATGCTTAGAACTTGAAATGGTCATCTTTTCATGCTGAGAGAAAAGACTCTGCTGATCTGAAATGCATAGTTTCAAGAGTACAGTTTCTTGAACCAGACATATATGGGTTCAAATCCCACAGCCTCACGACTTGCAAACTGCTTGACCTTAAACAAGGTACTTAACTTCTCTGAGCTTCCAGGCTTTTCATCTGTAAAAGGCAGATAATAATAGTACCCGCCTCAAAGGGAGGAAATGAGAAAACCCATGTAGTTCGCCTTAGCACAAGGCACGCCAAATAGAAAATACGCAGTGTTGTTATTGGTGTCACTGGTGTTATTATTGCCATCTTCAGGCCCTCACTGACCTAGGTCCATGTACCTTATTTGATCGTATTCTCTTCTGTGAGCTGGCTTTCTTTTTTTATTATTGCTTCAACTTAAAAGTTGGAAAAACACAGTATGTTAGACTCAGAGTTACTTGGCAGCATGAGGGAAAGCTAATTTTTTGTAACCAGAAGAGTGTTGGAACACTTTGATTTCAAACTAATTGCCAACACAGAGCAAGCCAGGACAGGCCTAGAGTTTTGCAGTTTTCCGTTCACTGTTTTTGGATGGATTCTCAGAGTCCATGTCTTAGAATGACCTGTGGCCCTGTGATAATCTCATGGGAAAGACTTTGTCTCTTGTGGTGGATTTTGAGGAAGTTAAAACCAGCTGTTTTTTCTCAATCTCAGAAAGTTCTTTCTTCTTTCTCAGTATGTAGTATTGCTTACCTGAGGCACAATAAGAGGGTATAAAAGGAATGATAAATAGGTCTCTTCTCTCATGTCACCTCTTATTGATTGTTAGTGGGTGCCTGGAGCATCATCTTAAGACGGATTCTGATGTAGCTTTTGGTTCAGTGGGAAAGAGCGTGTTGATTGATTAGTAATGTCTGCCCCGGGTGTGTAGGTGGGGAGTGCCAGAACTGAACGTCCCTAGATGGAAAGCATTTTTTCCAGAGACCTGGAAAATTCTACCGCCTCTCCATATTCCGCATGCTATTTGTTTCTCTCCATCTTACCTTCCTGTTCAATCCACTGCCACATGGTAGTTCAAAAATAAATTTACTGTTACTTCAGTTGATTTCTTTCCATTTGAAAAGAAGAATGATTCAAGGATGATGCACAGAAGAAAACTCAGTAAAATTTAAGTATTGGGGATAATTGGATCCTGCGTGTCAGGGGCCAAGTGGCAGCACTTAATCACCAAAGGCAAGGTAGGCGTGGTTACAGTAATGGACAGCAAGCAGAGTCAAAACAGTCATCAGAATAGTCTAACTCACAGAGATGGTGTTGGTATAGTGTTGGCTAGTGATCACACTGTAATAGAGAATAAACAGATGGACAATCTACTAAATTCTTACTTGATCTGCACAGCAGAAGAGTTTTAGGTCGAGTGAACAGAAGTCTAACTTGAATCACCAAAACAGAGAGTCACAGCCCGCTAAGCAATTTCCAGACTGGAGTCAGTTAATAGACCCAGAATCCTTTGAATGAAGGGAGGCTGTGTCCCGTTGAGGAAGGACCTTGCTCACTACCAAAAATTTATACAGTTAGTCTTTCTCCCAGCCTTCCAAAAGGGGACCTACAGCCTTTTCTCAGGGTGTCTTGTGTCAGAAAAAAGGAAACAATCAGACCTTTTGGGGATACTGGACTCTGGCTCTGAACAAGGCATCACTGTGGTCCACCAGTCAGAGTGGTGGCTTGTGGAGGTCAGGCTCTCAATCAAAAGTTTTAGTGTAGGTTCATTTCACAGTGGGTCCAGTTGGTCCCTGAACCCATCCTGTGGTTATTTCCCCAGTTCTGGAATGCATGATTGGAATAGACATACTCGGCAACTGGCAGAATCCCTAAAAACACTGGCTGTTTATCTGAAACTCAAATTGAACTGGGTGTCTGTATTTATATTTGCTAAATCTGGCAACCCCACCTGAAGGAAATTCCAGGTGAGGAAAATTACCTTGTGAGCAAAGGCTTAGAGGGGAGGAGAGTGAAGGTTTGTTAGGAAGATTCCAACCCTGAGCTGGACCTCTGGTTGGTGTAAAACAAGGGCCAAAGGGTGTGAAATTCACTAGGGCTTGGGAAAGCTCTGGAAATTTCACTTTTTAAAAAGAGCCCATTTGTCCCTAGCCAAAACAACGACCCAAAACCAAACCAAACCCTTGCAGTTTTTCCTCAGTTGATTAACTTCTAGGAAATTCCCTTTATTAGGTCTGGTGATTATAAAACAAATTGTCCGGAAGTGATGATTTAAACAGTGCATTGGCAGTGAGGAACATTCACATGAAAGGAGTCTAATTTTCTTTGAGCTGATGCAATAGCCGCTTTTGTGAATTTGCTGCTTGGATTATGTGCCCGAGGCCGGGAAGAGGTTAAGATGCTTAAAGTAGTTTGAATTGGTTGTTAAAGGAAGCGCTAATCACAGGTGGTTTGGTGCTATATATCAAAAGACCTAAAAATGTACATATCGTTGGTCACAGCAACTCGACTTGGAGCAATTTATCCTAAAGCAAAAATCAGCATAAAGATGGACATTCCAGGATCTAACTGCAATGATGATTATAAGTGAAAAACTGGAAATCACCTGTATGCTTATTAAGAGAGAACTGAGTAGTGCTGAAACATGCATACAACGAAATATTACCCGTTAAGAAGGACCGTGCGGATTTTTTTAACATAGGAAAAATGTTGACAATCAATTGTTAAATTTAAAAAATTATAAAACTGAATCTAGTATGATCCTCTTTTTGTCTAAAAAGAAAAAGTACATGCTCAGAGGAGAAGGAAGATGATGGGAAAGAAATATCTGTGGTTTTATGAGTGACCATTGAATGTAGCTTTGGTCTTGTTTTGCTTTTGCTGATCTGTATTTCTCAAGTTCTTCTAGGATAAATATGGCTTTCTTAAATAACCAAACCATTTTAAAGAAAATAATAGGAAGCTGCCTTGGCTTTGTAAGAAGTGTGAAGGCACAGACCCTCCTCTTTCACAGCTCTCCACCCGGGAGCCCCTCAGGGATGCTCAAGAGACGTTGTATTGATAAAAGCCTGCAGAGTGATTTCCCAGGAAGAGCTGTTCTTATTACAGCAGCATATTTCCCTCCCCCTGTCACACACCTAACATCTTAATCCCACATCTAGAATACGCTCCATGTATATTGAGGAAGAGTTGCAATTACCCTATAGACCATCTCACTCTTTGTTCTTTTCCTCTTCCTCTATCCTCCATCACCCCCAAGGTTATGACTATGTCTCTGGGATAGTTCACCACGCTTACCATAGAGACGGTTGACAGTGTTGCTTTCCTGCTTGATTTATGAGTCACTCAGTTTCAGCTAGTCTTCTCTCCCTTCCTCCCTGTCACTTTTCAACTCATTTCCCAGCTGGTCACCATTTCCATACTGACCAAGAATGGTCAGGGTGGCAGCATCATTCCTTCTGAACCCGAAACCTGGTGGTCTCCATCCTTTCCGCATCTTAGAATCACCTGGAAGAGCTTCTTAAAAATATGATGCCAAGGCCCTCTTCCCAGAGACTCTGATGTATTTGGTCTATAGTGGAGAGTGTGTAAGCTCTTCCAAATGATTCTAATGCATAGCCTGCATTGAGAAGCCCTGCCTTAGCCCCTATAATCCACATGGCATCTGCAGGTCTAAAAGGAATAAAGTCTGCTATGAAATTTCTTCTACGGAGAAGCACTGGACTATGCTTTGAGCCCAGATGGACCTGATTAGCAAGCCCACTGCCTCAAATTAACCCTCACAATCAAAAATGTTGCTCTTACTTACTAAGGCTATTGTCCAGACTGGGAGGCTGAGTCAGGCCTGAAAGCCCCACTTGACTTGTTCCTGAATTGACTGATGTGTTTTTTCCTAAATGCACAGAGCACCCTGGATGTCTCTCTTCTTCTGTCACTCAGAAGCCTATCTGGGAAGCTGACAAGAATCCATCCTGCTCTTCCAGAAGGCTCACCAAGTTCTGTCAGGTTAATTCAAGCTTTCTTCCTCTGTTCTACTCATCATCTCCTGTCTGGACAATACAAGAGCCTCCTAACCAGTCTCCCTCCCATCCCAGCCCCACCCAATTCCATTTCCTCCTATGCCAGTGCCTTAGGGATCCTTCTAGATTCTCTTTTCCCTGACCACATCAATCCCCTGCATAAAACCCTTCAACAGCTCCTATGTGCCTGATTTATCATACTGTCATCAAGAATAATAATTATGAAATTAATTTTAACGGTTATACATTTTCGAGTTCTTGCTATGTGCCAGGCACGGTGCTAAGCATGTTACATACGTGATCTCATTTTTCAAAATATTTTATTATGAAGATTTTCAAACACACATAAAAGGGGAAAGAATAGCACAGTCCCCTCCCTCTCTTCTTCATCATTTTAAAATTCAAAAAGCTCTGAAATCCAGAAGTTTATCATACATTTGGTGCTAAAACTCATTTGGTAGCAAAACCTGGCCCAGATAAGTATGAAATTATCTATGTCTTTATTTAATCCACTTTGTGTGACTATTCAAAAGTCTCATTGCAGACATATTAATATATTTGATGATATAGGCTGTGATGTAATAATATACAGTGCATGCACCTGAATGACTTTCTAAACTCTAGAAATATCTGAATTCAAGCGCACACGATTTTTGGATAAGGAACTGTATGTGTGTACAAGGAGCACACCTATATACCTGCAACTTAGATTCAGAAACTGTTAGCATTTTGACGTCTTTGGTTTTCCATTGATCTATAGATGTAGATGATATGGGTGATACAGATACAGATATAGATGATATCAATTATAGATGTACATATGGATACTGTTGTAGCCCCCCACCAAAAAATATAACCACATCAAATCCCTGGAATCTGTGAATGTTACCTTATTTGGAAGAGTTCTTTGCAGACTGAATTAAGGACCTTGAGGTGAGGAGATCATCCTGAATTATCCAGAGGGACCCTAAATCCAATGACAATTGTTCTTATAAGAGACACACAGACAGAAGAGAGGAGGCAATGTGAAAGAGATTAGGGTGATGTGGCCACAAGCCGGGGAAAGCCAGGAACGTCAGAATTGGAAGAAGCAAGGAAGGAGTCTCCTCTAGAGCCTCCAGATGGATCAAGGTCCTGCCAACATCTTGATTTCAGAATTCTGGTCTCCAGCACCATGAGAGAATAAATTTCTGCTGTTTTAAGCCACCCAGTTTGTGGTCATTTGTTGCAGCAGCCCCAGGAAACTAATACAGATTTAAATATAGATACAGATATTGACGGAGCTGTCGGCATAGGCTGAAACATTTGAAAGCGCTTACGCCCTCGTGACACTTCACTCCTAAACCCCTCCATGCCTGCATCTCATGTAGCCCTCCTAGAGCCCCGTGAGATACATGTACATACAGGCACATCTCATTTTCTTGAGTTTTGCATTACTGCACTTCACAGATATTGCGTTTTTTATAAATTGAAGGTTTGTGACAACTATGTGTCGATCAAGTCTGTTGGAGCTATTTTTCCAGAGCATTTGCTCACTTCATGTCTCTGTATCACATTTTGGTAATTCTCGTAATATTTCAAACTTTCTCATTATTATTATATGATGGTGATCTGTGATCATTGATCTTTGATGTTACTGCTAAGACTCGCTGAAGGCTCCAATAATGGTTAGCATTTTTTAGCAATGAAGTTTTTGGGGTTTTTTTTGCGGTACGCGGGCCTCTCACTGTTGTGGCCTCTCCCGTAGTGGAGCACAGGCTCCGGACGCGCAGGCTCAGCGGCCATGGTTCACGGGACCAGCCGCTCTGCGGCACGTGGGATCTTCCCGAACCGGGGCACGAACCCGTGTCCCCTGCATCGGCAGGCGGACTCTCAACCACTGCGCCACCAGGGAATCCCTGAAGTATTTTTTTAAAATAAAGGTATGGGAGGCAGTAAGGCCCTACCATGTTTCTACACAGCAACGGCAACATGAAGTATGTATGTGAGAGAACTTTTGACCCAATAGCCTGAAATACTTACACTCTTACTCTGCTCCTGCAACTCCTTGTAGGTTGTGGGACTTCTAACCTCACCACCGACCCCATCTGAAAGTCCGTTATGCCCCCAACCCCTGGGACAATCACACACTCCCCACTGGATATCAAAAGCAATAAAGTACTTTTTAAATTAAGGTATGTAATGTACATCGCTTTTTTAGACCTAATGTTACGGCGTACCTAATAGTCCACAATATAGTGTAAATATAAATTTTATATGCACTGAGAAACCAAAAAAAAAATCGTGTGACTCACTTTATCGTGATATTCACTTCATTGTGGTGGTCTGGAACCCAACCCGAAATATCTCCAAGATATTTTGGCGGCATAATTTTTTACCAAGTTATGCCACCATCACCATAAATCAGTTTTATAACATTTCATCACTCCAATACTATCCCTCATGCACATTTACTGTTAGTTCCTGTCCCCACCCCACTCAAGCACTAATCTACTTTCTATCTTTATAGTTTTGCCTTTTCTGGATATTTCATATAACTAGACCATACCATATATGGTCTCTTGCATATGGCTTGTTTTCCTGAGCATAACATTTATGAGGTTCATCTATGTCATAGAATTATCTGTAGATGCTTCCTTTTTATTGCTGAATAGTATTCCATCATAAGGATATACCACATCTGCCTATCCATTTGCCAGTTGATGGACGTTTAGGTTGTTTCCAATTTTTGTCCAGCCCATCATATTTTAACCTAGGGCTAGTGGGTGGACTTCACAGCTTCTGTCAGCTCCTTGACATGACATGCAAAATGCGTGTATATATTTTCTTTTTCTGCCCTAGGTAACAAGACAGAATGTGGTGTGAGATATATGACTGTGCCCATTACAGAGGCCAGGAAATGGAGGCCTATAGAAAGTACGCCCAGTTCCATTTCTTGCCACTCTTGGAGTAAAATTCAAAGCAAGGGGATTGCACCTGACCCGCCACGGAATGTACAAGCAAGCATTCCAGACAGAGAGTTGAGGCGCGTGGAAACCCTACCAGGAAGAAGGGCTTGAGGGCAGGCAGCAGCCTCACCCCCTCGAAAGGTAGAAGTTATCCTGAGATTTCTCAGCAGGGAAGCAGTCGTGCTCAAGCCAACAAGGAGAGTTTCACTCGCCGTGGGAGTCACACCTGTTCTACCTCCTGATGTTTTGTCCTTCCTGCCGTGATGATGTCCACGAAGTTAGCCAGGGTTAGTCAAGGAGATGTTAGGGCTGGCATGGCTGCCTCCTCAGCAGGGATGCCCGTGTTTGAGCAAAATGACGCAGGTAAATATTGCTATTGGGTCAG
Organism: Physeter macrocephalus; assembly: GCF_002837175.3. Classification (NCBI taxonomy): domain Eukaryota; kingdom Metazoa; phylum Chordata; class Mammalia; order Artiodactyla; family Physeteridae; genus Physeter; species Physeter macrocephalus. The sequence goes on from NC_041227.1 coordinate 60,104,707, forward strand.
CTATGCCAAGGTGGGAGCTGGCCGGGGAAGTGACAAGTCCATAAATTGGAGATGAATTAGACTATGAGATGGCGGAAGCAGGACACAACACAGCCACCCACTGGAGTCTCTGCCATAACTCAGGGAAGGCATAGCATCTTCCTCAGGAAGAGGTCATCTGAAGAGCAAATCAAATAAGGATGCTTATTTAGAGGGGGGATTTATGGCTCTATTAGCAAAGTGCTCCACGGGGCTGACGGTAGGGAGCCGGGAGAAGAGACTGCATCATTAGCCTTTCTACCTTCAAAGAGGGCCCCCCTCGGTGAAGAGACCGTTCTGGCATTTTCGAAGGGAGGGCTCAGAAAAGCTTGCCAAGGGGCATTCTGGGAGGTGCCTGTTGGAGCAGCAAGGAGAAGGCAAGGCAAGCAGATTTCCCCCAGTCACCCCCCAATTTAACCACAGAAATGAGTTGGTTTATATAAAGAATTCTAAGCAATTTCATTTAATGAAAGGAGTTCTGCTGTTAAAAAAAAAAAAAGAACGTTTTTTTGGAAACCCCTGTAGCATATCTTTCAGCTAAGCCACAAGATTCATGATGACAAATGAGCTCTTACTATGTAGCAGGCTCCATGCCAGGTCCTAGAGACAAGGTGTGAACAAAACAAGGATGATCCTCAACCTCTTGGAGTTTACAGTCTCCTGGGGCAGAGAGACACTGGAAAGAATGAATTCACAAATAAATATATAATTATAAGTTGTGATAAGTTCAGTATAGAAAATGGTGATAATGAGGCAGAATAGCAGCAGGGAGGGGGTGGGGTGGCCAGAGAAGGCTTCTCAGAAGTGACACTTAAATTGAACCCAGAAGTGGAGTGGGAATCAGTTGGCAAAAGAAATGGATTTGTGAGAAGGGCCAGATGTTTATCTAAAACATTACAACTTTTGCTGAATAACCCATCCATGTGCAGAGGGAGTAAGGTAACCCTTAGGAAAGAAACATCCCACATTTACTGAATTTTTTTTCCAACTTTTCTACTAATTGGGCTGATTTCCCATATACCCAGTGCCAGCACCCTGGATGACATCAAATACAGTGGAGGACTCAAAGGCAAGGACCCTGAGCAAAACAGTTGCAAAGAGTGGCTTCCAGAAACCTTAGTTCATCCATCCATTTATTCAACATTTGTTGTTTATTTATGATGGGCCAGGAGCTGGGGTGGAACAATGAGGGAGATGAGAACCCAGCTCCTAAGCAGCTTAAAACAAAGTACAGAAGGACAGGTAGATAGGCAGTGTGAGAAGGGCACACCTAGGGGACACTCCTGAGAGACTACAAGCCTCAGATAACACGCGACAGGTACTTGAGAGCATGAATGGCAGTGCCAGGCCACCATTTACTCCTCTCTTCATCTCAGCCCAAGCAGTTCTGCTTTAGCCTGTCATCATGCTGAGAAATATTTGGAGGGAAAAAAAGAGGAAAGGTCCACTGCTTAAAGAGAGGAGGGGGTCTCTGGAGAAAACTCCAATTCAAAAAGATACATGCATCCCAATGTTCATAGCAGCTCTATTTACAATAGCCAAGACATGGAAGCAACCTCAATGTCCATTGACAAATGAATGGATAAAGAAGATGTGGTACATATATACAATGGAATACTACTCAGCCATAAAAAAGAATGAAATAATGCCCTTTGCAGTAATATGGATGAACCTAGAGAGTATCATACTAAGTGAAGTAAGTTAGACAGAGAAAGAGAAATACCATATGATGTCACTTATATGTGGAATGTAAAAAAAATGATACAAATGAACTTATTTACAAAACAGAAATAGACTCACTTATGGTTACCAAAGAGGATAGCAGGGGGCAGGGGAGAGATAAATTAGGAGTTTGGGATTAACATATACACACTACCATATATAAAATATTGATATAGATAAACAAAAAGGACCTATTGTATAACACAGGGAACTATATTCAATATCTTATAATAACCTATAATGGAAAAAAAGGGGGGAGGCCTATTTAAATAAATTATTAAAGGAATCAATAATTAATAACCTTCCAAAACAGAAAGCACCAGGCCCAGAGTTCACTGATAAATTCTACCAAAAGTTTAAGAAAGAAATTACACCAATTATACAAGCTCTTTCAGAAGACAGAAGCAGACAGAACATATCCTAACTCATTCTATGAGGCCAGCACTACCTTAATACTAAAACCAGACAAAGATATTATCAGAAAACTATATACTAATATTTCTCATGAACATAGACCAATATCTCTTATGCAAAACTCCTCAGCAATTTATTAGCAAATCAAATCCAACAATGCATGAAAAGAATTACACACCACAACCAAGGAGGGATTTATCCCAAGTATGCAATAATGGTTCAACATTTGAAAATCAATTATGTAATGTAATCAAATTAATGTAATCTATCACACCAACAGGTCAAAAAAGAAAAATCACATGATCACATCAACAGATGCAGGAAACATAATTTGACAAAATCCACTATGAATTCATAATTTTAAAAAAAATCCTCAGTAAACTAGGAATAGAGGGGAATTTCCTCAACTTGATAAAGAATATCTACAAAATCCCTACACCTAAAATCATACTTCATGGTGAGAAACTTGAAGCTTTCCCACTAAGATCAGGAATAAGACAAGGATGTCCCCTCATACCCCACTTTTCAACATTGTACTGGAAGTCCTATCTATTTCAATAAGACAAGAAAAGGAGATAAAAGGTATACAGATTGAGAAGCAAAAAATAAAGCTGTCTTTGTTTGCAGATGACATGATTGTCTATGCAGAAAATCTGAAAGTATTTACAAGAAAAAAAAAACTCTTGAAACTAATAAGTTATTACAGCAAGGTTGCAAAAGACAAAGTTAATATACAAAAGTCAGCTGCTTCCCTATATCATCAATGAATAAATGGAATTTGAAATTAAAAACAGTATCAGTTACAACTAGCACCCCCCAAAATGAAATACTTAAGAATAAATCTAACAGAATATGTACAAGATCTATATGAGGAAAACTACAAAACTCTGATGAAAGAAATCAAAGACGAACTAAATAAATGGAGAGATATTCCATGTTCATGGATAAATAGACTCAACATTGTCAAGATGTCAGTTCTTTTGAGCTTGATTTTTTTTTAACATCTTTATTGGAGTATAATTGCTTTGCAATGGTGTGTTAGTTTCTGCTTTATAACAAAGTGAATCAGTTATACATATACATATACATATGTTCCCAAATCTCTTCCCTCTTGCATCTCCCTCCCCCGCACCCTCCCTATCCCACCCCTCTAGGTGGTCACAAACCACCAAGCTGATCATGCAGCTCAATAACAAAAAAACCAACAACCCAATCCAAAAATGGGCAGAAGACCTAAATAGACATTTCTCCAAAGAAGATATACAGATTGCCAACAAACACATGAAAGAATGCTCAACATCATTAATCATTAGAGAAATGCAAATCAAAACTACAATGAGATATCATCTCACACTGGTCAGAATGGCCATCATCAAAAAATCTAGAAACAATAAATGCTGGAGAGGGTGTGGAGAAAAGGGAACCCTCTTGCACTGTTGGTGGGAATGTAAATTGATACAGCCACTATGGAGAACAGTATGGAGGTTCCTTAAAAAACTAAAAATTGAATTATCATGAACTTGATTTATAGATTTAATGAAATCACAATCACAATCTCAGCAAGTTATTTTGTGGATATTGACAAACGGATTCTAAACTTTATGTGGAGAGAAAAAAAGATCCAGAATAGTCAACATAATATTGAAGGAGAAAAACAAAGCTGGAGGACTGGCAGTATTCGACTTCAAAACTTACTATAAAGCTACAGTAATCAAGACATCCTGTCCCACCTAAGGGGTTGGTATTTCCCTTCTCCCACATGAAAGGCTAGAGGTGACTGGAGTTAGGTATTTTCCTTTCCCCAGGTCAGTTAGGCTCTTATGAAACCTCAGAAGGTTAGGCTCTGATTAACCAGTTTCTACCAAGGGCAAGCTTTTTTAAGAAGAATAGAATACTCTGGCATATTCCAGAATGGTTCCTCTTCCCCTCCCCGCTGCTAGAAGCACAGGGGATTTTTTCCCAATATTTACTGTAGGAACCTGGTCAAACTACTGGAGGTAAACCTCACAAAACTCTGGGGGGCCCACTCTTGACTGTGTCCTTCTAGAGTTTTTACTCTCAGAGGTGTCTACACTGAGCCTCCAGTAATCCATCAATTGCAGTTCTGGTTTTCCTACCTCAGCTCTGGTTCCTGTGGTGATTTCCACTCCAGAGTCTCTGCTCCAGCAAAGCCATGACTCTCTATGTTTGCCTATCTGTCCCTACAGTCTTGAGGGCAGCAGTTTGCCCTGTGTCTTCCCCTCTCTTACAGATCCAAGTAGAGTTTTTGATTTTTCAGTCTGTTCATCTTTTTATTTATTGTTAGTACAGAGTGGCAACTACCAACTGGAAACTGAAAGTCCTGTTTCCCCTATTATCAATATTTTGTTTTAATGTAGAACATATCTTACAACTGACGAGTCAGTATTGATACATTATTATTAACTAAAGTTAATAACTTACATTAGGGCTCACTCTTTGTGTTGTACATTCTATGAGTTTTGACAAATGTATAATGACAGGTATCCACCATTACAGTATCATACAGAATAGTTTTCACTGCCCTAAAAATCCCTCGTCCTCCACCTATTTGTCCCTCCCCCCAGCCCCCTGGCAACCATTGATCTTTTTACTGTCTCCATAGTTTTGCCTTTCCCAAAGTGTCACATATTGGAATCACATAGAATATAGCTTTTTAAAATTGGTTCATTTCATTTAGCCATATGCATTTAAGTTTCCCCCATGTCATTTCATGGTTTGATAGATCATTTCTTTTTTAGCTGAATAATATTCCATTGTCTGGATGCACCATGGACTGAAGGATATCTTGCTTGCTTCCAAGTTTGGGCAATTATGAATAAAGCTGCTATGTTAAGAGTGTGTTTAGTTTTGTAAGAAAATGCTAAATTGTCTTCCAAAGAACTGTACCATTTTGCATTCTCACCCACAATGAACGAATGCCAGTTCTTGTTGCTCCACAGTCCTATCAACATTTGGTGTTGTGCTGTCAGTGTTCTGGATTTTAACCATTCTAATAAGTGGTCTTAGTCCATTCAGGTTCATAACAGAATGCCATAGATTGGTGGTTTATAAACGACAGAAATTTCTTGCAGTTCTGGAAACTGGGACATCCAAGATCAAGGCACCAGCGGATTTGGTGTCTGGTGAGGGCCCACTTCCTGATTCATAGACGGCCATCTTCTCGCTGTGTTCTCACATGGCAGAGGGGGTGAGGGAGCTCTCTGGGGTCTCTTTTATAAGGGCAATAATCCCATTCATGAGAGTTCTGCCCTCATGACCTAATCAATCACCTCCCAAAGTCCCCGTCTCCAAATACCATCACACTGGGGATTAAGATTTCAATATATGAATTGGGGAGTAGGGGGGGAAATGAACATTCACTCTACAGCAACGTGTGCAGTGGTGTCTCCTTGTTATTTTAATTTTCATTTCCCCAATGACAGATGACATTGAGCATCTTTTCATATGCTTATTTTTAATCTGTATATCTTCTTTTCTTAGGTGTCTGTTCAGGTCTTTTGCCCAGTTTTGAATTGAGTTGTTTGTTTTCTTATTTTTGAGTTTTAAAACTTCTTTGCATATTTTGGATACCAGACCTCTATCAGATATGTATTTTGCAATTATTTTATCCCAGTATGGCTTCTTGGATATTCATTTTAGTTTGAATCTAAGTTTACAAAAAGTAGATCAATTTAAAGAAAAAAATATTATGAAAATATAAGAAATCCCTATAGGAAACTACAGATGGTAGTTGCATAAAAATTTTGAAGAGAGTACAAAAATGAAAAAATTCAGGAAACACTTGTTTAGGTTAAAGTGTTTCTGTCTGTCTGTCTTTCACACACACACACACACACACACACACACACACACACACACACATGCACGAGTCAAATTCCACCTCTCAGAATGTTTTTGTCTCAGCAGGTAACATTTCAGACTCCGGTTTACATAGCACAGGTGGGTTATTATTCCAGCAGCTTGCACATCTGGGGAGTTCATGATTCCAAGTCTGTTAGAAACAATTTTTACCAAGGAGTACATGCACTACGCACACACACACACACACACACACACACACACACACAATGCACACATCATAACTTAAGTTTTAAGTCCAGTTGAAGGTGAAAGAAAGGAAACTGGTGGCTTCATTCAAAAATGCAATGCTTTAGTTTAACTGAATTCTCACTCATACATAAAGTGTCTTCCTTGGGTCTCCAAATTCTTGGATTTTCACACCATTTTTCCCCTTGCAAATTCACAGAGGCAAGAAAGACACATTCCTCCAACATCTTCAGAAATCCTTGGAGCCACAGTGGAGCAAATGGCATGAGCTAAGGCTGGATGCAGAAAGGAGATGGGTGTATTCAGTGACTTAAGAAAAGGTAGGTGCCATAGTGTCACAGGGGTTAAGGGGAAGTGAGGTGAGGCTAGGGAGGTAAGCAGGGGTTAGTTTATGGGGAGGTCTTGACTGCCACTTCAAGGATTTTGAAAGTGAAGAGATGGTCATCAAAGAGGCAGTGCCAGGGGGTAATATGATGACATTTGACTTGTAGATTAAAAACAGAAGTAGTTCCTCTTCATTATATATTCCTGGGGATGCTGGTTTCAGTGCTAGAAAATTGGGTCACTTGAGTTGCTTATTGCTTTTTGGAGGACTGGGAGTGAGGCAGATGCTTAATACGCTGTCAAGGAAAAAGCACAACCCTAGGAACAGACTGTGGGCTAGTTGAAGATGTTTTTTCTTGTCTTTACTTTTTTTTACAAACACAATTCCCACCCCTCTTTCCAGTATGTGGAGTGTATGTGTAGATTATTGTACCATCTTGGTCACTTTCTAGCACCTTCAATGGAAGCATGGAGCTACTGACACCTTGGTCTCAGGCGTCCAGCCTCCAAAACTGAGAGGTAGTAAATTTCTGTTGTTCAAGCCACCCAGTTTGTGGTGCTTTGTTACAACAGCCCTAGCAAATCAACACAGTGGGCGAAAAGTCACCATAACATTTGTAGTATCTGGGACTTCGTCACCAATGGGAATCACGATCTCTTCATATTATGGTCCAGGCAATATAGATATTCCAAAATATCATTTATGCTCATCAGTATTTTGAAACACAATTGTTATTAAACCCACTGCTAAATTATGTTATTTAACATGTGAATAAAGGAGCACATTTGCTACTACATCACAATTTTTTTTAAATACTTTGAGAACTGCATTTCAAAATAATTGGATTTCTTCATAACTCTATGTTATGTTACATATCTTAAAACATTATTCTAAGAAGGGGTTCATAGAATTGCCAAAGAGGTTCCTAGCACAAAACAGGTTAAGAACCCTGCTTTAAGCAGAAGAGAAATGGTATAAAGCTATAACCCCACACCTCATAACCCCTTCCCCATCAAGGACAGAGTTCTGGGATTGGGGTGAGGGGTGGGTAGGGAGGTGTGTGTTCAGGGAATTGCTTTCCTGGTTAGAAAGTATTATGCACAAATTTGTCATAATACATGACAAACCAAGTGTAAGGCCTCCCCCCACCCCACTCCCACAAAACACAATGTAAGCACCCAAAGGCAGAAGCTTTGTTTATTTCAATTCTGTGCTCTCAGATGTATTAGTCTGGATTCTCCAGAAAAACAGAACCAATAGGGTTTAAATATATATATATATAGAGAGAGAGAGAGAGAGAGAGAGAAAGAGAGAGAGAGAGAGAGAGAGAGAGAGAGAGAGAGA